>NC_091006.1:8966666-9269696 GCF_041146395.1 Eulemur rufifrons | reverse complement strand
CAAAAATAAAGAAAAATAAGTAATTATAAATCTTTCCTTATAGAATCTGTATGAGGAGGCCAGGCACAATGGCTCATGCCTGTAATCCTAGCACCCTAGGAGGCCAGGACGATCACTTGAGGTCAGGAGTTCAAGACCAGCCTGAGCATAAGCGAGACCCCATCTCTACTAAAAATAGAAAAATTAGCTAGGGATAGTGGTGCACAACTATTTGGGAGGCTGAGGCAGGAGAATTGCTTGAGCCTGGGAGTTTGAGGTTGTTGAGAGGTATGATCATGCCATTGTCCTCATGCCCGGGCAATAGGGTGACACCCTATCTCAACAACAACAAAAAAAAAAACCCAAAACAAAACAGAATCTGGATTAGGGTATTGAGAAGTTTTCATAACATAGTTAGATTAGGGGGGAAAAAAAGCCGTATCTATTCCACGGTGGACTCCACATCCACCTCCAGCTACTGCCCTGTATCTCTGCTCCCTAGTTGATCCCATTCTCTTTGGAACCTTTTGTTCCCTGGGCGCCAGCTCACCACCTCCCTTGATATTGCCACCCTTTGTCAGCCTGTCTCCAGGATGCTGCCCCTTTCCCTGACTCCTATACAATGGAGGCCCAGGGACTTGGCTCTGCTCTCCTCACCCCCTCATCCTGGGTGATCTCGGCAAATCCCTGAGCTTTAAATATCATCTATACATGAGCAGCTCCAAAATTTAGCATACTTGTATAGTTATTGATAAAAGGACAGGACATTCGTAAATTCCATAAAAAAAAAAAAAAAAACAAAAAAAAAAACCCAGAACTCTAGGGGGAAAAAGTGTGTTTATATGAGGGAGGGGAAAATAGGAGAAACAAGATAAGTAAAATATAGATAACTGGGTGAAAGGTATGTGGGAGTTCTTTATGCCCATAATAGCTTTGTGCATGTTTTTAAAATTTTGTAATAAAAAGTCAGAAAAAAGGTGAGTGGGTGAGTGAGTTGGAAAGAAAAAGAAAAAAAAAAAAAAAGTTAAAAAGTCAGAAAAAAATCTTTATCTCCAAACCCTGGCTTCTCTCCCTAACTCCTACTGCTACTGGATGTCCAATGTGCATCTCAAAGTTAAGATGTTCAAAGCTTGTTGATTTCCCATCAAGAACACTCCTCCCCATCCTGGCAAAAAGCATCAGTCTTCATGCAGATGGTCAGGCCCAAAACCCCTAAGACTTTTTTTTATGGTGTACAACCTGATGTTTTGATATTTGTATACACTGTGGAATAGCTAAATGAAGCTAATTAACATATGTATTATCTCACATACTTACCTTTTGTGGTAAGAACACTTAAAATCTACTCTTTTAGCAATTTTCAAGTATACACTACATTGTTATTAACTATAGATGCCATGTTGTACAGTAGATCTCTAGGATAACTTTTATTTATTTACTTATTTATATTTAGAGATGGTATCTTGCTATGTTGCCCAGGCTGGATTTGAACTCCTGGGCTCAAGTGATCCTGTCGCCTCAGCCTCCTGAGTAGCTGGTACAGGTGCACGCCACCATGCCCAGTTCTAAGTCATCCCTGATTCATGCTTCCTCTCACACCCCATATTTAATCCCTTGGCTCAACCTTCAAAACAGATCCCAGTTCTCGACCTTTCTCACCTCATCTGTCAGCACCACCCTCTTCCTTAACCACCATCATCTCTTGTCCAGACATGGTCATCATCTCCTGCTTCCGCTCCTGCAGGCCATTCTCTTCACAACATTGTTTTCATTTAACTTTTCTGTGCACAGATACTAGTCACACAGTTCAAAAAACTTAACACTTTTTTAAAAAGTCTTCCTCACAGCCCTGACTCACATCTATCTATAACCCTCACCCCTATAGACAACTACTGTAAATTTTTGTTGCTCACCACCAGAGAAATCTTTATAAAACAGACATCAGAACAAGCTGGTCCTTGTTTATGGCCCTCCAATGGCTTTCTGTTACACTTTAAAGTCAATTTCAAATGCTTACCATGTCCCAGAAGACTTTATATAACCTGGCCCCACCTACATCTCCATCCCTAGATAATCCTGTCCCTCTTCTCTTCTCCTTGCTCTGTTCCAGGCACTCTGGCCACCTTGACAATCTTTAGACAGCCAAGCCCACTTCCACTTCGGGGTTTTTCACTTACTGTTCCTCAGCATCTTCATATGGTTCATTTCCTTACCTTCTTTCAGGTCTCTGCCCAAATGTCATCCCCTCAAAGCAGCCTTCCCTGACCACTTGTCACTCTCTGTGACCTCTATCACTTTCAATTCCTTTATCTTGATTTTTTCTTTTTATTTAATTTTAATTGAAAAATAAAAATTGTATATATTTATAGTATACAACATGATGTACTGATATATGCATATATTGTGGAATGGCTAAATTAAGTGAATTAACATGTACAATACCTCACATGTCATTTTTTTGTGGTGGGAACACTTAAAATCTATACTATAAGTAATTTTCAAGTATACATTGTTATTAACTATAGTTACCTTATTGCACAATGAACTTTTTCCTCAGGTCTAAATGAAGTTTTGTATCCTTTGACCAACCTCTTCGCAATCCCTTCCCCCACAATTTTCTTTTCTTCCAAGTATTTTTACATGATGTCATCTGCTCCACTAGAATATCTGCTCCTAGAGGGCAGGTGCCTGTCCTATTCATCATAGGACCTCCAGCCTACAGCTGAGCCTGGCAAATGACTAGAGTTCCATAACTCATGCAATATACGAGTGAAGAAAAATGACTAAAGAGACAAACAGATCATTTGGCAATGGCTCTCAAAACTCCCAATGCACATACTCTTTGATCCAGCAATTCTACTTCAGACAAGATATTCTACTGATATTACTATCATAAACATCCAATCAGTTGTAAAAGGATATTAATTGCAACAAATGTTTATAAGAGCAAAAGTTCAGCAACAGTCTAAATCCCCACCATAAGGAAATTGTTAAATATCGTATATCCACATAACAGCATACCACATCGGTAATATAGGAAAAGGCAGCTATCTGGGTGGCTGACTACACCACTGACTTACCACCAAGTAAACTGCCTAATGCCAAGGAAATAATATGGGCTTGTCCTGGAATGAGACAGGCTCAGATTTGAATCCAGGCCCTCCTGCTTCTTGGCTTTGGGGCCATCAGTAAGGTCCTTCTTTTTTTCAAACTCATTTTTCTTCTGTTAAACAGGAGAGGGAAAAGGTTGTAGTGATGTACATAAAGCAGAGAACTCAGAGCCTGGTACACAGTGGGCCCAAGGTCAATCTAAGGCCCCTTCTTTTCCTTTTTTAAGAAATGTCCACCTCTAAGGGTTGCCTCAAGGTGAGAATGGCAATGGTGGGTGGTCTGGAGTTGAGAAATTCAGATAATAAAAACAGACATCGCCTGAGATGAAGATGTAAAAATGGACACTGACAGACATAATACAGAGATGGCCTGTCATGTGTATGTTGAACACCTACAATCTCTCTGGAGAACTCAAGTCAGTCTGTGTGATTGGTGTTTTCCCCTAGCCTGTGGCAGCCTGGAAAAATAGTTCCACCTGGCACTGGTGCTGGGGAAATGGCAGCAGGGATGAGGCCCTTGAAGGGAGAGGGCTGCTCAGAATCAACCATTATCATTGTTGTACGTCACAAAATAATAACACGTAGTGCTACTATGTATTAATAAAAGGCACTGTTCTAGGCACTTTCACCCATTTAACCCTAGCAGCAACATTGTAAAGCATCATCATACCCATTTCACAAAAGGGGACACAGAAGTAGAGAGCATTAAAACCACGTAGCCAAGGTCAGAGGCTACTTACGAGAACCCAACACATGCTGTTAACCTCAATGCTTTGTTATTATATAACAGCAGCTACGGAGGGAAACTGGGAACCGTTGCTTTACGAATGGAAAACGGAAACCAGAGGTGGAGACTTGCTTTTATGCGTTCCCCTTTGGCTGCTTGAATTTTGTCAATATGAACATATATTACCTGTTCACCTATAATTTTTAAGAACACTTTAAGATTTCAAGTAAAAAGTGGGAACTTTCCCACTCACCTATGTATCCTCCCACGTGGTAACCACTAAGCCTAGCTGAAAAGGCGCCAAATCTCTTTGGCTGAGCACGCGCTCTCGTAGGCCGCACCCTCCGCCCAGTACTCTTGCGCACGCAGGGCTCCACCCACGGGCATTTAAATTTGCTACACTTGTCTGGATCACTGCGGCCCCCGAGAGTTTTAAAACTTAGTTGGGACCCCTGACTATTCCGCCTTTCCCCAAACTTTCAGGATAAAGCCTGACATTAGAGGCCATTCAGGATCTGACCTGCCTACTCTGCTGCCTCATCTCCCAGCCCAGAGAGACCCAGAGTCCAAGCCAGTCTGGACCTTTCTCCCGGGGTTCCCTCCCCATGGGGGGCCTTTGCCTTCAAGGTCCAGCCGGACCTGCGCCCTTTCCTAGGTGATTTGATCTAGCAGTCTCCCTCCACAGACCGGGATCTCTTCAGGGCACATGCCAGGTCTGATTCATTCATGTGTTTTCCGCACTCACTCAGGACACTGAAATTCCTTCCTGCCGCCCCACCCCACGGCATCCCGCCAACATTACTGAAGAGGTAGAACTCAACCCAAATTCTCCGGAGCCGCCCGCCATCCCTCCTTCACTCCCTCTTCTCTGCTGACCCACCCCTCCTCTCGCCCTCCTCCAACCCCAAATATGCGCACGCACGCACGCAGAGTTATGGCGCCCTTCCACCTCCGCTCAGTAATCCGCATGCGTGCTGAAGCCAACCAAGTCCATCAACGCATGCTCAGCCCGGCGCTCACGGTCCGTTCTCGCGCGTTTAGCCCACAGCGCATGAGCGGGAACGGTAGCCCGCGGGACCTGCTCTCTGCTTGGCCTCGCGTTACTTCCTCTCTTCCTCCTTCATGTCGGCTTTCGTTAGGGTCTGCATCCGGGACGCCGAGGCCGGTTCCGAAGTGGAGGGTGGCCGCTTTCTTTCCCTCACGCACGCTCTTAGCCCCTAGACGCCATTTACAGACGGGTCGGTTGCGGTAGAACTTCCCCGCCCCCACCCGATTCCCCTCACGGGAGAGCGCGCGCCGCGCCCAGGGAACCAATCAGCAGCCGCCTTAGGTAAGGGGCCCGTGAGCCCGCGCGAGGCTCGCGCACCGCAGGGGGAGGGGCGCGCCGGCAGGCCCCGCCCCCTTGACCGTACAACTGCTGCTCCGACGTCCCGCGAGTGCGTGGAACTGAGTAGGGAGCTGGCAAGTGCTCGTTAAATACCGGGTTGGCGGGATTTGGGGTGGGGGACACAGTAATGTGGAAGTAGAAACGTCTCGTTCTGGGAGACCGTAATAGATCCTGCAAACTGTCCATAAAGTACTGAAGAGGTCCCTCCAATATCGTGTGAAGAAGTACTTAATTTCTGGAAATAACCTCATAGAGGGCCCGTGAACAGATTTTTAAATATTAGCGCGGTCCTCCAAATAATGTGTAAATAGAAGCTTGAGTTGTGGGGTTCCCCGTGGGAGGCCTTGTAAGCCAACGTCCTGCCCACATGGAGGAGCCTGTAAACATATGCTTACTAGGGAGTCTTAGAAAATGTAGAAATAGACTTAAATTTGGGGGTGGGGGTGCCTCGTGAGGGTGGGCATAAATACACAGGAATCGGGAGTCTCCCCCCAAAATTTACAAATAGGTTCTGGGAAATCCTCGAAGGAAGTGTGTGAAGAGATGCTTAACTACTGAGGAAGCTCTCCAAAGAATGTGTAAATTAGACTCTTAATTTCTGGGTGGTCACCATTCCTGTAAATAGACACTTCAGTAGTTTTGGAGGAATCCCCAAACGGGCCTGGAAATAGCATTGGAGGGCTCCAGAATAAGGAGCAAATGGACTTTATTTGCAAGGGAAGGGGATCCTCATGGTGTGTACACAGACTGGGGCGGAATCCCCTTTGAGGCATGAAAACAGACACTTAAGCACTGGGGAGGTTTTCAGAATATTGTGTAAACAAAGATTTAATTGCAAGGGCGGGAGGGGTCCCAAGTTCTGGGAGAATCTCCATCAGAGAGTGTAAGCAATCATTTAAATGCTAAAGGAATCATTTTCCATAAGTGTCTGTAAACAGACCCCTGTCCTCTGTCTGGGAAGGCAGTCTTCAACCCAGTTTGTGGCTGGGGGAGAGGTCATGTAGAGCAGTGAGAAAACTAGACAAGCTTCTGCCTGGTTAGCAAAATCACTCCTGCATCCTGTAAACAGATACTTGAGTTTTGGAGAGTCACAGGGACCTGTTTATGTCATTATGTACTTAGGTGGGGGTGGAGAGGATTCATAGAGTGATCTAACAGGCACTTAAGAGCTAAGGGAGGGTCAGCATACTTTCTGTAAAGGGTCAGAGAGTAGTTATTTTATGTTCTGCAGACTGTACTATCTGTCTCAACTACTAAACTCTGCCACTGCCATAAACAGTTTGCAATTGATGGATGTGGCCCTGTTCCAATAAAACTTCATATTTACAAAAAGAGAAGGCAGACCAGATTTGGCCTGCAGGCCACAGTTTATGAACCTGACCTCTGAGCTAGAGCAGATAGCCCCATAGAGTTCGGAAAATAGTTAAGTACTCAAAGACCACCCTAGAATGGTGTGTAAACAACTGGGGAAACTCTCCCTAGGGACGTATAAACAAATACTTAAATGGTGGAGAGTGGGCTGTATAGGTAGCCATACATTATGTAACATTCCAAAGAGATTAAGCACCGGTGTGACCTTGAAATGAAGTGAAATTGAGAGTGTGAGGGCTCGCAGACCTCAGGAATGGGAAACAGACAAACATTGTAAGGTAGTGAGATACCAGGTGAAAATAGGCTCTCGATGCTGGAGCCCTAACCTCACGTATTCCAGTAATAGGCAATCAAAAGAATAGATGTTGGACTGAGGACCATGTTACTTATATGTAAGGAAATGCCTTCTTGCATTCTGAGAAGAAAAATATCCCCTTTTTATGTTAACCTGCCCCTTTAAGTTGTATTTATGTTGGAGCATTTCAATAGCTGGGATTAGTTTTAGCTACAGGTAAGAAGTAGAAGTATATTTGTTTCTCACTGCCTCCAGAACTAGGCAATTCAAGGTTCATAGGGGACCCCTCCAACCTTGTGTCTTGTTTCACTATGCCTTCCATTAAGTTGCCTTATAGCCCAAGATGGCTGCTTGAGCGCCAGCTTCCACACATTCCTTCCAGCCAAGGGGAGGAAGGGGCAAAAGGCTTGTGCCAGCATCTGTGAAGGGAAGTTTCTGAAAGTGCCAAACCACACTTCTGGTGTCATACCACTGGCCAGAAAGTACAGTCATGTGGCCACACCTCACTGCAAACAAGAGTGAGAAGTGTGTTCTGGATAGCCATGTACCTAGCACAGAACTGAGGGTTTTACTTTTTTGGAAGAAGTCAAGAATGGGTATTGGGAGCCAGCTGGCAGTTGCTGCCACAGAGCTCTCTTTTGAAAGAAAAGTCCTTCATATAGTCAAGGGTACGCCAAATAGACTGGGAAGAGACTCTCTTCATCCTGAAATTCCCTCATCCCTCTGTAGGTGACCATGTCTGAGTCTGGGCACAGTCAGCCTGGACTCTATGGAATAGAGCGGCGGCGACGGTGGAAGGAGCCTGGCCCTGGTGGCCCCCAGAATCTCTCTGGGCCTGGTGGTCGGGAGAGGGATTACATTGCACCATGGGAAAGAGAGAGACGGGTGAGTATCTGGACCGAGGAGCAGCACTCACGTATCCATCTGTTACACCAGTGTTTTTTGAGCACCTGCCATGTGCCAGGGACTAATCCAGATGCTGGGGACATACCTATAAACAAAACTGACTGCCCTCATGGAGTAAGAAGGGGTGGAGAGTGAGAAAGGGACTGTTTTAGATGACGTGGTCAGGGAAGACTGCTCTGAAGAGGTGACTTTTGAGCAGAGACCTGAAGGAGATAAGGAAACAAGCCATGCCAAATTCTGAGTCGAAGAGCATTCTATACAGAAAGAGGCCCTGAGATGGCCTGAATCTGGTGTGTGCAAGGAGTAGCCAGGAGCCCAGTGTGGCCTCAGTGAATGAGGAAGGACAGAGAGTGATAGGAGAAAAGGTCAGAGAGGTAACTGGGACCAGATCATGTAGGACCTAGGAGGCCTTGCAAAGAGCTTTGGATTTCACTGAGTGAAACTGGCATTGGAGGGTTTGAGCTGAGAGGTGCCATAAGCTCGTGTTAAGTAATAACAGTGACTGTTACATACTGAGCAGCAGACAGTGTGCTGGTGCTGTGCACAGCACTTTACATCTTTGGGTTTTCCTACACCCTTCAGCTACCCCATGAAGTAGAACCTCTGATCTGATTTTCACCTCAGAGGTGAACTTGCCCAAAGTCACAGAATCAGTAAGCTTTGGGGCCAGGATTCAGATCCAGGTCCAGCTTACTCTGAAGCAAAGCATCATTCTACCTGCTGTAGCCTTTGTCTGGGAATCAGGAGGCCTGAGTTTGTGCACAGGCCCTGCTTCACTGTTCTGCTCTTGTGCTTAAGTGACTCACTGCCAGAACCTGCCCCAGGTTCTTTAGGGCCCTGCCCACCTCGGAGAAGTCTGGCAGGGTGAAGGTAGGTAACGGTTGGGACCAGTTTCTGAGCTATAAAACTGTGCACACGGAAGAATAATCTGCTCACAGTGAGCTGGGCTCTTGCTTGCTCCTTCTCTTGGGTCACAGCATAAAGGAGAACAGGTACTCTCTCTTCCTTCCACGTACATCTTTCTGAGGATTGTTACCATCTTTCTACACCTACAGGTTTAATCCCTGAACAAGCAACTCCCAAGTCTCCTCTTTGTCTCTGACTTTGCTCCTGGGCCTGGCAGCCCCCTGACTGACATGTGGGCTCCTTACATCTTCCATGTCCCCTGCTGATCTCAGCATCTTCCCACCATTTCTCCTCCCATATCAGTGACAACCCACTGGGCCTCATCCTGGACACCTCACTCTCCCCTCCTGCACTCGTCAGACACCAGTGCTATACATGCACTGAATATGTGCCTCCTGAACACATCTCTCCATCATCTCCTCTCCATCATCTCCTCTCCACCCTCACAGCATCCATCCCAGGTACAAAATTAGCATCCCAAATCCCAAATCCAACATGATGCTCAAAGGAAATGCATATTGGAGCATTTCAGATTTCCCGATTTGGGACGCTCAGCTGGTAAGTATAATGCAAATACTGCAAAATCTGAAAAAAATCCAAAACACTTCTGGTCCCAAGCATCTCAGATAAGGGGTACTCAGCCTGTATCATCCACTCCTTTCTGGCTTACTGGAAGCTCACATCCTCTCCTTGAAGAAACTTTTCTTCTTTTCAAAGCATTTTTGTATCATGTTTGTTCTTCACCGTGAGCCAGTGAAGTGATCAAGGTTTACTTAAGTGTCCTCAATATATTGGTGAAGAAACAGACCCAGTGAGGGGCCAAGACTCTCCCGAGGTTGCTCAAGGAACCAGAGAAGGAACAGGACTCAGACTCAGGTTTCTCCCCGCTCTTAAGCAGATTGGAGGTGAGTCAGGGAGTCTCGAAGAGGGCAAGGTGTGGGAATCAGTCTGTCATCTTGGCTAGAGCAGGAGCGGGGCTGACGGGGAGAGGTGATCAGGATAGCAGGTGCTGTCAGCAGCTCTCAGATAGTGAGCACCTGCCATGTCTCAGGTGCCATGCTGGACAGTTTACAAGTTCTGTCTCCTTTCATCCTTATGATAATCCTGTGAAGAAGGAATTCCTATCCCCGCTTGCCAGGTGAGATAACTGAGGCATAAGTGAAGGTGGTTCCTTATTTGCACCCACCTTTGTACCCCGAGGCAGTACCAGGTTTGAACTCAGATCTGTGTAGCTCCAGAGTCTGAGCTCCTTTCTACCTGTGCTTATTATCTAGCAGAGGCAGCTAAACATAATGGCTGAGGATATGGTTCTAGAGCCAGGCTGCATGGGTTCAAGTCCTGGCTCCATTGCTTTATTGGCTGTGTGACTTTGGGCAAGCTGCTTAACCTCTCTGGACCTCAGCTGCTTCATTTGTAAAGTGGAGTTAATAATAACACCTATCTCATAGAGTTGGTAGGATCAAGGGAGTCCATTGAGAATAGCAGGTGACATAAAGGCTATCTAGAATGTCCGGAGAGCCAGGGAGCCATTCCTGAGTAACTGCCCTCCCTCACCACAGGATGGCAGCGAAGAGACAAGCACGTCTGTCATGCAGAAAACCCCCATCATCCTCTCAAAACCTCCAGCAGAGCGGGTGAGCAGGGAAGAACCTCCAGAAGGAGGGAGGAGGGGAATGATGAGGGAAGGGATCACCCCCATTGACTGAAACCTTCTTGCCCCATAGTCAAAGCAACCACCACCTACAACGGCCCCTGCTGCTCCGCCTGCTCCAGCTCCTCTGGAGAAGCCCATCGTCCTCATGAAGCCACGGGAGGAGGGGAAGGGGCCTGTGGCCGGTACAGGTGCCTCTACCCCTGAGGGCACCGCGCCACCACCTCCTGCAGCCCCTGCACCACCCAAGGGGGAGAAGGAGGGTCAGAGACCCACACAGCCTGTGTACCAGATCCAGAACCGGGGCATGGGCACTGCCGCACCAGCAGCCATGGATCGTGAGTTGGGGCTGAGCAGGGTTGGGTTGGGAACCAGCAGCCCCTCACACAGACCTTTGCTGCATCGTCTGTCTCCTTTCTCCTGTCTCCAGCTGTTGTGGGCCAGGCCAAACTGCTGCCCCCAGAGCGCATGAAGCACAGCATCAAGTTGGTGGATGACCAGATGAATTGGTGCGACAGTGCCATTGAGGTACTAAGGGGCCCCTCCTGCCTGAGCTTCCCCAGGTCCCAGGTCCCATAGCCTCTGTCCCTCCACTCCTACCTTCAGCTCTTGGTAGGAAGCACCAGAGTTGACAGCTTTCAGGCAAGTGCAGCTATGAGAATCAGAAAGTTCTTACCTAACCAGAGCTGAATTTCAACTAGCCATCTCCTGAACCCTGCTGCAGTACCTTTCCTGTTTGAAATTCATGCTCTCCCAATGTTAACTGTTCTGAATGCCACTCCCCAGATATCACCCCCCTCCATTCCAGCAGCCCCTGCTCTAGTTCAGACCTCACATTCCTGCATCATCGTTCTTACCTCTAGTTTCTCAGTCCTCATACTCCCTCTCCTGCTGCTTTTCTTCTCCAGACTTGTCACATCATACCCCTGCTCAGATTCTCCCAGAGGTGTCCCCTCCCCTTCCCCAGCGCCTTATGAGGACAACCTCAGGCTCATTTATTACCTGGCCATGTCACTCTCACATGGATGTCAACTGGGGAGTTTAAAAAAAAAAAAGCCAGTGTCCAGACCCTACCTTTCAGTACTGTCAAGTAGAACTTTCTGCAATGATGAAAATGCCCTATATTTGCACTATCTAGATGGTAGCCACTGTACCCATATATGGCTTTTGAGCGCTTGAAATGTAGCTAGTACAACTGAAAAACAGAATTCTTTTTTTATTTTTATTTTTTATTTCAGCATACCATGGGGGTACAAAAGTTTAAGTTACGTATATTGCCCTTGCCCGCCAAGAACAGAATTTTTAATGTTAATTTAAATAGCCACATATGATCAGCACCTACCTGTGAACAGGGCACACCTACGTAGTCTGATGTGTTAAAGCACATTAAATCCTGGTGTGACCCAGGATTCGCTTTTTTTTTCTTTTTTTTTTTTTAATTCTCCAGGTGGGTCTAAGGAGCCACAGCCACAGTAGTTCAGGACATAGCTGTTTTCCTTGAGAAGAGTCTCTTACACCCCCTGGTGGTGAAAGTCAGCAGAGCTGGTGACCCAGAGATGGTCTCAGATTTCACAGACAGCATTAACAAATGTTAAAAACAGGGGAAAGGCGGTACATGGGCAACGTATGTAACCTGCAATTCTGTATCCCCCATGACAATAAGATGAACTAAAAATAAATAAATAAATAAATAAAAAACAAATGTTAAAAACAAAACACAAGCAAGAGAGCCTGGATAGTCTGATCTCCCTTTTCTGCACACCAGTCCTTTTCTTGTGCTTCCCCGTGTTTTCCCAACCAGCCTGAAGCAGGAAGCCTCCCAAGAGTCCACTAGAGTAGCTCTCAACTTACTGGGTCCTGTTTTCTCTAACCTGCTCTTCTGTTCTGTGCCTCTTATCTGCTCTTCCCCAAGATCACATTTTCCTTTTTCCCACTGTGTTCTGACCTCCTTTTAGCTTCTTGAGTATGCCAGGCTTTTTTCTACTTCAGAGTTCTTATAGATACTGTTTTTTGTGCCCAGAACATTCCACATAACCCTACCATGACAGAACAGAGGCCCTGTGCCCAATTTAGGAGATTGCAACCGTAGAAGTTTTTATTCATATCTGATAAGGCAGATGGGCGAGCCACAGAGGTGTCTGGGGTCCCCCATCTCACTCCAGCCCCAGTAACTGACAGATTTGTGAGGGTCATATTCCGCTATCTTCCCACAGTACCTGTTGGATCAGACTGATGTGTTGGTGGTCGGTGTCCTGGGCCTCCAGGGGACAGGCAAGTCCATGGTCATGTCATTGTTGTCAGCCAACACTCCAGAGGAGGACCAGAGGTGAGGGGGGTATCACATAAAGGTTATGTGGAGGCTAAGAGAGAGGTGGGCACCCACCATGGGCAGGGGCAAAGTGGGTCTGGGGGTTACAAATGGTGTTACCAAAGGACTTTGGGAAGCTGCTTTTCTTCTTAGGTCTCAGTGTCTTCATGAAATGAAGATGATTATGGGCTGGACAAAACCCATGTAGTTTCAATGCAACCAATCCTATTCCTCCTTCCCTTCCTGCCTTGCCCCAGGAAATGGTACAGGCCTCAGCCAGGAGGTGGGATGATACAGTCATTAAGGCTTTGGATTTAGGGCTATGTCAGGCTCAGCCCTGCTACTTAATCAGTTGGTTGACCTTGGGCGGATCACTTCACTGCCCAGTGTCCCACATCCATATGAATTTTTGGAGGATAAAGTAAGATCAGGAAGGTGAAAGTTAACGAGCACCTGGCACAGAGCAAATACAGGATGGTGGCTGATATGATCAAGGAAATAGAGTGGGGAAAAGAGATCTGGATACAGGGAGTGGGTTCGATACCAGCCTCAGCCCTGCTGTGTCACCTTGGGAACTGGCTCTACCTCTCTGGGCCGGGGAGGACCAGGCATGAGGATTCCCTGGTCAGAACAACATTCTTGAGTAAAGATGGGATATGATTAAGAAAATAAAGAGAAGCTGTGCGGGATGACTCAACACCTGTAATCCTAGCACTCTGGGGGGCCAAGGTGGGAGGATTACTTGAGCTCAGGAGTTCAAGACCAGCCTGAACAAGAGTGAAACTCCGTCTCTACTAAAAAAAAAAAAAAAAAATAGAAAAATTAGCCAGTCATTATGGCATACACCTGTAGTCCCAGCTACTTGGGAGGCTGAGGCAGGAGGATGGTTTGAGGCTAGGATTTTGAGGTTGCAGTGAGCTCTGATGATGCCACTACACTCTACTCAGGGTAACTGAGTGAGACTCTGGCGGGGGGGAAAGGGATAAAGTCACAGGAGCAGATTTTGGGGAGGGGAGAGCTTAAGAAATAGGGCCTGAAATGGGGCATTCTCGAGAAAGAAAAGGAAAAGGGATTAGGGAGTTGGGGGAGATTACAATCTAATTAAGGAAGAATCAGAATGGGGAATGAGAAGGGCTGGTAGCCACTTCAGGTGGTAAGAAACAGACTCAAGTTATCTTTAAAAAAATAGGGGTTTATGGCCAGGCGCGGTGGCTGATGCCTGTAGTCCCAGCACTTTGGAATGCTGAGGTGAGAGGGTTGCTTGAGGCCAGGGGTTTGAGGCTGCAGTGAGCTATGATCACACCACTGCACTCCAGCCTGAGTGACAGAGCAAGACCCTGTCTCTAAAAAAAGGAGCTGGGGGAGGAAGGGAAGGTGATATTACACTGGACTCCACATACAGGCATCAGGAAGTTCATAACCCCCCCAACAGTGTATGCAGAATTTTATGTACATCTGCAATCGGACTTCTAGGGAAAAGGTCCATCCTTTTCACCAGATCTCAGAGGGAGCTGATGGAGACCCAGAAAAGGTTAAAAAAAAAACAACAAAAAACCCCACTGTTGTAAGAATCTACATTCACTAAAACCAGAGCTGTGAGGATCCTCTGCTTCTCTCCCAGGGCAGCTCCATCCCCCCTCTTCTCTGCTCACTCATGACTTCAGCTCATCTTGGTTTCACTTTGGAACAACTCCAGCTCTCTCAAATAACATTCTTTCCATTTCAGCTTTCACCCCCAACTGGCAAAATTTCCCCATGGCTCTGGATTCCTGGACTAGAGAGAATCCTATTGGCTCAGCTTGTCTTTTTGTCCACCAACTTTGGTACCAGCTTTTTTCATCAGGTCTCATGGGTGTTACCTCCTGATTCTATTTATAATTCATCCGTTTGTCCCCTCCTTCATCCCCACTTCCTTGGTCCAAGCCATTAATATCTCCCCTGGAGGATGCCAAGAGCCTCCTATCTGGTCTCCCAGCTTCAGTTCAATTCAACAAATACTGTATTTAATGCTTACTGTGTGCCAGGCACTGTTCTAGATGCTGGGGATACAATGGTATATATAACTAAAAAAAAATCTGCCCTCATGGGGCTTATATTTTAATGGAGAAGAAGGGAAACAAAATAAATATGTTATTTGGCATGTTAAAAGATGATAAAACTGGGGAAGAGGTTATAGGGAGGGGTGGTGGGCTAGATTATAATTTTAAATAGGGTGCTGGGGGAAGGCCTCACTAAGGGGCACATTTGGGAAAAAACATCCTTGGAGGAGGTAGTGCATTCCAATTAGCGGGAATGGCAAAGCCTCTGAGGTGGGAACTTGCCCAGGGTATGCAGAATAGCATGAGGCTGGGGAGCTGGTGCAGAGTGAGTGAGCAAGAAGGGGAGTTGTAGGAGAAGAGGTCAGAGAGCCAAAGGGAGACCCCATGGCACTGGGTCTTGTAAGCCCATCTCCACTCTTTCCATCTTACAGTCCTCGCCACACTGCAGCAAGTGGGAACTTTCAAACCAAAATCCAATCCTGTCACTGCTCTACTCACATCTAATCAGGGGCTCCTCCGGGTTTACAGGCCAAAGCCCCAGCTCCTTACCATGCCCCACAAGGGCCTATGTAGCCTCTGCTTGCTCCCAACCTCCCCTGGCCCCCATCTTTCTGCTCTTACCATACTGGTCCTTGATTCCTTGTACAAACCACCTGTATTCTGCCTGGTGTAGCCATTCTCCAAGTTCATCCCCCTCCTCTTTCACACCCCACCCCAACCCCCGCCTGATTGACTCCCTCTGTCTCTCTCACCCTTAGCGTCATCATTTTCCTCTTCAGGGCCACCCTTCCCTGCTCCACCCAGTAAGTTGCATGCCTCTGCCTTCTAACACCCACAGTTACTGATTTCTGTTGATTTATAAGGTAGACCAGAAGTTCCATGGAAGCGGAGACTTTTTCTTATTCACTGCTATATCCTGCTATCTGGCAGATAGGAGTTTTTCAGTATAATGTTTGTTAAGCGGGAGGATGCCTGATCTGTGTCAGACAACATATTAAGCATCTCTGGGAACTAGACATTTCCCTTTGAGAGGTAGGTACTATTCTGATTTTACAGGCTGAAAAAGATAAAATCACTTTGTCCAAGTTACAGAGTCATTAAGTTAAAGCTGGTGGTTTAGGGCAAGGCCCCCCTCTGCTTGCTTTGCCCTCGTATCCCTAGCACCCAGCACAGGTAGAAACGAGGAAGACATGCCTTACGGGAAAAACTGGGAACCAAGACACCAAACTACCTCTCACCATGGGGGTGGAGGGCTTTCAGTCCTATATTTCCAGTGCCTGGCATCTCGCAGGTGCATTGGTAATTAATAGCTAACAATTATATATCACTATATATCAGGCACTATTCTAAGGGCTTTATGTATATTAACCTCACAGTAATCCTAAGAGATTTGATTTCCTTATTTTACAGATGAGAAAACTGAGGAGAAGGAGGTTAAGGAATTTGCCTAAAGCCATATGGCCAGGAAGAGGCAGAGCTGGGGTATGAATCCCAGCAATCTAGCAGAGTTTCTGCTCTTAAACTCCTCAGTCTACTGGCTTCATTAATGGAGCTAATTAATCTATGTATGGGTAGGAGTAAAGTCATCTGATAGAAAACCCATCCCTGCCCCAGACATGGAGCACAGATGGAAGGCTTAGTGAGCAGGCAAGGAACCACGTTTCATGTGCTCAGTTCTGAATCTTTCTTTGGGGATGTCAAAGGTTAAGAACTAGAAATCTCATGCACCCCCACGTGCTCCTCTCCACAGGGCATATGTTTTCCGGGCACAGAGTGCTGAAATGAAGGAACGAGGAGGCAACCAGACCAGTGGCATTGACTTCTTTATTACCCAAGAGCGGATTGTTTTCCTGGACACACAGGTGCCAGCCCCCCAC
The DNA here is from genome assembly GCF_041146395.1 of Eulemur rufifrons. Lineage (NCBI taxonomy): Eukaryota > Metazoa > Chordata > Mammalia > Primates > Lemuridae > Eulemur > Eulemur rufifrons. Next base: position 9,253,140 of record NC_091006.1, on the reverse strand, counting down.
TTGCCCCACCCTGCCCATGCTACATTCAGCCCCGTCCTGGGATATTTTTAAGTCAGAACCCTGCATGGATTCCCTGTGTGTCCACTGACACCATGGGTGCCCTTGAGCAAGTTGTATCTTTTCTTGGCCTTTAGTCTCTTCTTGTCACATTTTGTCCCCATCCCATTCACCTTCTGCAAAATAGCCTTGTAGTGCTTAAAAGTGTGGGCCCTGGAGTCTGTTCAGATCCTGCCTTTTAATTTTTACCAGCTGAGTAACTGTAAGTAAGTTTTAACACCCTTAACTTCAGTTTTTCCTCTGTAAATAGGTATGATAATTGTACTCAGCCTCTCAGGAGTTTCATAGATGCCATAGAACCCTCCAAACAAAGTGCTTGGCCAGGACCTGGCACAAGGTTATTGCTGAGGCTTGTCACTGTCATTAGAACTGAGCTGTCATATGTTTGCCTGGCAGTTTTCCTCAGCTTCTCTCTTGCTCTCAGGCTAAGTCCAGATTCCTCAGCCTGGCGTTTCAAGTTGTGTAGCTTGACTCCTTCAGACCGTCTCTCCTCACCCTCTGGAGCAGCCACCAGCGCCACCGCCACACACACCCCCACAAGTCCTCGCTGTGGTCTCTCTCCTCTCTGGGCTTTCCACATCCGGTTCTCTTTACCTGAAAACACCAACGAACTGTGCAGCTGTGGTTCCTCAGTTTTTTTAAGTGGAGAAAACCATATTGCGTACATCACAGGGTTTTTGTGAGGTTTTAATGAATTAATACAAGTCAAGTCCTAATGACAGCACCCGACACAAATTAGGTGCTAAATGCTCTTAGCTATTCATATTTATCAGTACCAGAGTCTCTCCCCTTGCCTTTTTGCCTGGCTAATGCCTCCTGCTTCCTGAAGATTCCTCTGGGGAGTCTTCCGAACTGTTGCCCACGCACACCTCCCTTCATAGCACGCGATTTGCACAGTCTCATTGCCACAGTGTACACTCCTACTCCCCACCTGCCTGGAGCTCTTCGGGGCAGGGCCCTGCCTCTGTGGATCAGAGATACGGCACAGGGCCTGGCCCATAGTTCGTGCTCGTAGTTGGTGGAACAGAGTTCTGGTCACTGTGGCATTGATGGCACACACAGTAGAAAACCTGCAAATGTGACATGAGGCCTGTGTGCCAGGCCCTGTGCAGGGACCAGGACCTAGAGACAAATCAAACCAGCTGTGGGCTGGATCGGAGACCCATGAGGGAGAGGACAGAAGTTAACAAAACCAGACAGAACAGAGCACTGCTCACATGTTTGGAGATTTAGAAAATGAGCAGTTGTGAAAGCCCCTTTCTAAAAGAGTTTCACTCACTGTGGTAAGAAGTCAATAGACTATCAAGTTAATTTAGCTCTTGTAGTTTTTCAATTGACAGTTTCTTTTAAAAAAAAAAAGTTTGGTGTAATATTACAGCTTTTTAAGAATTTGTCTAGCAGGTTTTCCAGTCCTCACTGGAAGACCACTCCCCACAATGAAAACTTCAAAAAAAAAAAAAGTGAGCTCACTACCTATTCTTTTATATGCACCGATGCAATTTTTAAATCCTCACCAATTTTCACACTAATCATTGTTATCTGACCTAAGTAATTATTTTAGTAAAGTTTTGAAAGCATGTGAAACAACTAACAACAAAAAGAGCCCTTAAGTGACATAACTCCTTCAAGTAAATGTTAAAGTTATTAGCACTAGGAAATTTCTTCTCTTTGGGCATGAGGCACTTGAGAGCAGCGATGATTTGTAAAAGAGCTGGGGAAGTGTATCTGCTGTAAAATTTCTTTTTTAGCTTCCTCTTGCTGACTAACTGCTGATTAGAAATTGCCTGCTTTTGTTTCTGACCCGTTTTGTCCTGAGATAGGCAATGTACTTGCCCTCAGCATGTGGAACTTGGGTAGCTGTGACCAGCCCCTTCCCTGACACTCTCTTCTCTTCCTTGCTCCAGCCCATCCTGAGCCCCTCCATCTTGGACCATCTCATCAACAATGACCGCAAACTGCCTCCGGAGTACAACCTTCCACACACTTACGTTGAAATGCAGGTGAGGGAGCCGAGCCAGGCCCTGGGGGTGAGGTTTTACACCCCCAAGCCCAACCTCCCAAGATCTGTGATGGAGAGCTGGGTATGGGTCGTTGACTTAGTTTCTGCTTCATAAGAGCCCCGGGTGCCCCAAGGGCTGCAGGAAGAGGGCAGCACTGAGAGTTAGAACTGGCTCAGCTCCTGGGTCTGGTCCTCAGGCAAGTTATTTCCTGCCCACTCCCCCTTTAAGCCTCAGCATCAACCTGTGCAAAATGGGGGTGATAATTCCTACCTTTCTTGATTTAGGGATGGCCTGTAAGGGAAGTGCCAGCACAGTGCTGGGCACATAGTTACTGCTTAAAGGGTCTGAGGCCCTTGCCCTATGACCCCTGAGCTGAGTCCTAGGATTAGTGACCCCAGTCTGGGCAAAAGGGACCCTCAACTATGTTGTCCCTTCCTACCCACAGTCTCTCCAGATTGCTGCCTTCCTCTTCACGGTCTGCCACGTGGTGATTGTCGTCCAGGACTGGTTCACAGACCTGAGTCTGTATAGGTGAGGAGCTGGGGGAACGGGAGGAGTGGGGCAGGAGACAGGCACAGAGACTGAGCCACTGGCCCAGGGTCTCACAGGTTTTACATAGCAGCCAGAAGGACCCTTTTAAAATGTAAGTTGGGGCCAGGCACAGTGGCTCAGGCCTGTAATCCTAGCACTCTGGGAGGCCAAGGCCGGTGGATTGCTTGAGGTTAGGAGTTTAAGAGTAGCCTGAGCAAGAGTGAGACCCCGTCTCTACTAAAAATAGAAAAATCAGCTAGGTGTCATGGTGTCCGCCTATAGTCCCAGCTACTCGGGAGGCTGAGGCAAGAGGATCGCTTGATCCCAGGAGTTTGAGATTGCAATGAGTGATGATCACACCACTGCGCTCTACCCAGGGCGACAGGGTGAGACTCTATCTCAAAAAGATAATAATAATAAAATAAAATGTAAGTTGGAGCAGTCAACCCCCTAAATCCCCCTCAAAGTGCGTGCGTGTGCATGCACACACACACACAGCCCTCCACTGACTTTACATATTTATTGGAATAAAATCCGGAGCCTCTCCCTGGCATGGCTTGCAAGGTCCTACACCCTTTGGTCACCTTGCTGACCATTCCCACTGCTTTGCCTCACTGTCTTCATTAAAGCCGTAATGGCTCATGGCTGTTCCTCCTGCACCTCAGGACCTCTGTGCTCATCTCTCAGCTGGAAACATGCTTCTATAGATCTTCTCAGACTCCTTCCCTCATACCCTTCAGGCCAACCTCAGGCTTTCCCTGACCGTCCAACATAGCATCCCTGTTACTCTCGCCCTTCTTCCCTGCTATGTTTTCCTTCATTGCACTTGCCTTTCCCTGTCAGGCCGTTATAGCTCTCCTTATGATCCCTCTCCCCCGTTAGAATGTAAGCCCCAGGAGGGCAGGGTCCCCAGCGCCTCACACAGTACCTGGCCCAAGATAGATATCTAGTACAAATTTGTTGAATAAATAGCATGAGGAGCTGGCTTGTCTGGTCCTTGGAGTTCTATTGTCCATCTCTTCCAGGCAAGCCTGCCGTACTATTGGTACCCTGGCAGGCAGGAACAGAGAGGGAATCAGAACCTGGCAAGAGTCCTGCCTGAAGCAGCTGCAGGTCCCAGAAATGCCCCCAGACAAGACTGGCACAGGGCCCAGGGAGAAGGAAGGGACGGGCGCTCACAGGGAGGGGAGAACTGGGATCAGGAGGTGGATGTCTCCAGAGTAGGCAGCCCTGCATTTGAATCCCATCTCATAGGGTATGTGTTTTCTCTCCTCAGTTCCTCATCAGCAGAACTATTTTGCCCAGATCAAATGAGTTAAAGAATTTAAAGCATTCAGCATAGTACCTGGTACATAGTAAGCAGTTGACCAATGAGAGCTCACTATTCGTGTTAGTAACCCTGGGGATGGGGGAAGCTGTGGGCCTGGCTAACAGCAAAAAAGACTCGCTGGGGAGCTAGTCGTTCCGACCAGATCTGAGAGACTTAATGCTGAAGCACCCCCTCCCCTCCTGCCATCGTCCATTGGGATTCATTCACCTCTAGGCGTGCCAGGCGCTGTTCTGGGCACTAGCGATATGGATGTGAACAAAACATAAGTCAGATTGCCCTTGTGGAGTTTAGGTTCTGGTAGCGGCATTGCTCGGGCTGGCACATGGCAGAGACCTGTTTTTAAACTGTTGTGTGTAGGTGAGCCCCTCAGTGTAGGTGAGCTCCTTGGTATAGGTGAGCCCCCCTCGGTGTAGGTGAGGCCCTCTGTATAGGTGAGCCCCCCTCGGTGTAGGTGAGCCCCCCTCGGTGTAGGTGAGCCCCCCTCGGTGTAGGTGAGCCCACCTCGGTGTAGGTGAGCCCCTTGAAATTGTGGACAGTGTTTTGTGTGAGGAGAATGTCTACCTATTTTATCAGATTCCATTATCCCTTAGCTTAGATTACAGATTTATTTCATTTACTTTTATATATTTGAAAAATTATTTTTAAATAGCATAAGCTAAAAACTTAATGTTCACCCAAAAACCTGCACACAGATGTTTGTAGCAGCTTTATTTGTAATTGCCAAAACTTAGAAGGAACCAAGATATTTCTCTGTAGGTTGAATGGATGAAGAAACTGGTACATCCTGACAATGGAACATTCTTCAGTGCTAAAAGCAAATGAGCTATCAAGCCATGAAAAGACATAGAGGAACCTTAATTACATATAATTAAGTGAAAGAAGCCAATCTGAAAAGGCTACAGACTATATGATTCCAACTATGTGACATTCTGGAAAAGACAGAACTGTGGAGACAGTAAAAGATCAGTGGTTGCCAGGGGCGAGAGGGAGGGAGGGAGGAATGGGCAGAGCACAGAGGATTTTTAGGGTAGTGAAACTACTCTGTATGGTACTATGATAGTGGATACTTGTCATACATTTGTCCATGCCCATGGAATGTACAACAGCGAGAGTGAACCCTAGTGTAAGCTGGTGTGTCAGTGTAGGTCATCGGCTATAACAAATATACCACTCAGGTGGGGCACGTTGATAGTAGGGGAAGCTGTGCCTGTGGTCAGGGGAGGGGTTGTTTAGGGACTGTGCTCTATGCTCAATTTTGTTGTGAATCTAAAACTCTAAAAAAAAGTCTATTTTTATTTATTTATTTATTTATTTTCGAGACAGAGTCTCACTTTGTTGCCCAGGCTAGAGTGCCGTGGCGTCAGCCTAGCTCACAGCAACCTCAAACTCCTGAGCTCAAGGGATCCTCCTGTCTCAGCCTCCCGAGTAGCTGGGACTACAGGCATGCGCCACCATGCCCGGCTAATTTTTTCTATATATATTTTTAGCTGTCCATATAATTTCTTTCTATTTTTAGTAGAGATGGGGTCTCGCTCTTGCTCAGGCTGTTCTCAAACTCCTGAGCTCAAAGGATCCACCCGCCTCGGCCTCCCAGAGTGCTAGGATTACAGGCGTGAGCCACCGCGTCCGGCCACAAAGTGTATTTTTTAAAAAGAGGATAAACATAAATAGTACTGTTGACATAAGTCCATGGCTTGGTGTTTGAGAGGGTTGTGTCTGAATTCTCTCAAATTGTGTGAGAACGTGGTCTGTATGTGGCATTTTTCTTACCATGGCTGTGGGATGTGGGCTACAAATGCAAAAACCACAGCCTCTCACCCTAAACCCCAAGGTTCCTCCAGACAGCAGAGATGGTGAAGCCCTCCACCCCGTCCCCTAGCCACGAGTCCAGCAGCTCATCAGGCTCCGATGAAGGCACGGAGTACTACCCCCACCTGGGTGAGCGGCTTTCTGGGGGCTGGAGGGGTAGGCAGGGGGAAGAATGAGAGGGTGAAAGCCGGGAGCACTCTGGGGAAGTGGGGAGAGAGAAGGGAGAAGTGGGGAATCTGGGAGGAGCATTTCTGAGAGTTGTGAGAATAGTCAAAAAGGATTAGTCGCTACTTCCTCCCAGGTTCCCACTGCCTCAGTCTGACCCTGGCCACTGAAGGCATGACTCTTGAGTTTGGTCTGACTCCATGATGGAATGGGACAGGCCCCAGGTCTGACTGTTTCTGGGTCCCTGGCATCTCCCACCACAGGGCTAAGGAGATGAGTGTTGGGTGAATCCCGAGTGGCCCCCGTCCACGTGTTCTCCCTCCTCCAGGCTTTGCACACGCCATTCCTTTGCCTGCTGTGTGCTTTCTCTGTTCTACTTCTCTTCTGCAAAGATCTAGTTCATTTGTTAGCCCTCACATCAGACTGGGGGCTCCTTGAGGGCAGAAACTAGATCTGCCTCACCCCTGGGTCCCCTGCATTACCCTGCACAGAACCTGTTGCTAAAGTGAAGTTACATAAATATTTACACAGTGATCTGAACTCAGGGGTGAGGACAGATCTTTGAGGTGAGAAAGGGGAGTTTATGAGGGTGAGTGCCATCTGCCTCACAGGGCCTGTCTCCTCGCACCCTCAGTCTTCCTACAGAACAAAGCTCGCCGAGAGGACTTCTGTCCTCGGAAGCTGCGGCAGATGCACCTGATGATCGACCAGCTCATGGCCCACTCCCACTTGCGTTACAAGGGTGAGGATTTCCAGATCACCCCCGAGCTAGTGAGCAGCTTCCTAACTCCTGATCCAGTCCCATGGCAGAAGCCCCCAGACTAGTTTCCTGACCCTGCCTCGACTATCAACTACCCCCATCCCTCCCAACCTGCAATATAGTACCTGCAAACTAAAGCATTTTCTTCTCCAGGTACACTGTCCATGTTACAGTGCAATGTCTTCCCGGGGCTCCCGCCTGACTTCCTGGACTCTGAGGTCAACTTGTTTCTGGTGCCCTTCATGGACAGTGAAGCAGAGAGTGAAAACCCACCAAGAGCAGGTACAGTGAGGCCACACAGGAATCTGGTTCATGGGGAGACAGGTCCTGGCCTGGTCAGGTAGAGACGCGGGCCATGCTGGTCTAGGAGGTGACATGGGCTGCCCTGGTTTGAGAATGGTGTGAACCCACCTGGTCTGAAGGAAGACTCTGGCCTGTCCCCAAGGTGCTTGAACCCTTTCTTAGGAAAAAGTTTCAGAGTCACAAAAGTACAGGAAGAACTGGGCCAGGGCTGAGTGAGGTGCTTCTTGAAACCCAGGATGCTATTAACCGGGAGGGAGACCCTCTCCTGGCAGTCTGTCCCCATTATCCTCCCTGCCTCAACTTTCCAGGACCTGCCAGCCCGCTCTTCTCCCTGCTGCCCGGGTATCGTGGCCACCCCAGTTTCCAGTCTTTGGTGAGCAAGCTCCGGAGTCAAGTGATGTCCATGGCCCGGCCACAGCTGTCACACACAATCCTCACTGAGAAGAACTGGTAAGAACTCTTCACAGAAGGGGTCAATCTGAGGTCCCCCTACTGGCGCAGACGGAAGGGAGCTTTCAGAGATCTGTGTGACCTCGTTGAGCCCTTCCTCTCCAGACCTCAGGCTCCCTTTCCCAGAACAGTGATGATTGCTACCATCTTGTAAGCACCTCGCCCAAGCTAAGCAATGTGCTGTTTCCATGGGACTTGGAATCCTCCTGATTACCCAGCGGGGTATAGGTCTTGTCACAGATTTTACTGGTGGGGAAATTTAGGCTCAGAGAAAGGTGTCACGTAGCAAGGTCACACATCTGTGGTTAGGTGCCATTTGATTGCTGAGAATAGGACCAGTGAGCCCAGTTAAGCTTGAAGATTTATTCCAAGGACGTGGTCACAGAAATCATGGTCTTATAGGAGACAGGAAGCAGGAAGCCATCAGGAGCCACAGGAGCTGCACTCTCCAGCTCCCCCTGGGTAGCAGGGCATCAGTGTCCCCGCTCATTTTCCTCCTGTGCCTGCTGGCTTTCTCCCCCTGCGTTCACATGGCCTTGCACTGCCTCCCCAGCCCCCACGTGACTCCTGTGTCCAGAACCCGCAGCAGATGGGTCCACGTCTGCCTCATCTTATATCAATCAAAAAGAAGCAAATTTTAAAGAGAAATAGCTGTCCAGGGTCTGTTTGCAGTCAGCTGTGGCCAGAAGGGTGCAAACACAGCAGCAGGAAGCCACTCAGGGCACCTGTACGGAGGTGGCATTCAGTCTCAGCAGTACTCCTTTCATTGGTGTAAACTAGGGCCCAGTGGGAAGAGGAAGAATTGGGAGGTAGAAGATTGCGCAGCTGCTGTTAGATGTTTCCCATTGTCACAAGACTCTGGAGGGAGGTGGAGATAGAACCCGTACCCACAAAGGCCAGCACTGAGTGCAGTGGGAGAAGTTCAGACTGCAAGGTGGGGATTTGAGGTCTTAGTCCAAGCCCAGGCACTTTCAGCTTCACTTAACCTGGGTAAGCGACGAGAAGCAGGGCCACCTCCCATCAGTGTTGGCGACTTCCCTGCATCCCAGTCAAGGAGACTGGGCTCCAAGAGGCTCAGAGTCACAGCTCAGGTCATGTCCATGGGCCTCGGTTTTCCTCCCTGTGCGGGACCGGTGCTAGGCTGACTGCAGCCCCAGCCAGGGCATCCCTGACTGTTGACCTCCTCTCACAGGTTCCACTATGCTGCCCGGATCTGGGACGGGGTAAAAAAGTCCTCTGCCCTGGCAGAGTACAGCCGCCTGCTGGCCTGAGGCCGAAGGGAGGAATGTCATGCAGGGAACCTCCTGAGTCTCCAGTGGACGGCGAGGGAGCACACATGTCCTTCCCCCGGTGGGGTGGAGAGTGGCAGCAGGCCTCATGGACGAGGGATCATGACCCCCGCCCAGAGACATGAGGTGTCCAGGGCCAGGTCCCAACCCTCAATTGGGGGCTGTTCAGGGGGTGACTTTAAGAGATCCCATCCCCAACCTGAGACAGGACAGCCCATCCAAAGTCCCCCACAGGGGCAGGCAGTGGGAGGAGTCTGAGTGGTCACCAGGAATCCCAAAATCTATCTTGATCTTCAGGGACAGAAGAAACAGGTCCCTTTTCGCTGACTCTAAGCCCTTCCCTACAAGGTGAGGCAGAGTCTGGAGAGCTCTTTATTGGAGCAGATCTGGTGGTTCAAATAAACACAGTCATACAAACCTGTTGTCATGTTCCTCTTACTCCCCTCTACCCAGTGTGCTGTCCTGGGAAGCAGGGAAAATCTGAGATCCAGCCCTTGTGGATGGATTATCCCTTGGCTGATGACCTTGAATGAACCTCCCTCGGGGACACATTCACAGTGGGTCAGAGAGTTGTCAGGAGCGAGTGGAGACCAGTCTCTGCTAAGCAGGAAGCTCCTAGAAAGGGCTGTTCTGTTTCCTGGGATGGCATCAAGCCTCCCTTCTTGGATAGGAAGATACACTGTTTGGCTAAATACAGTGACTACCCTCATGTCTTCTGCTCTCAGTTGAAGACAATTACCTGCCTTTGGGTTAAATGACTGGTTAGATAAAATGCCTGCTTTGGGTTGAAAGGACAGAACTTTTCCTTAAATGTAGTACTTACCCTTAGTTCAAATACCACACCTTGCCCTTACTGACAGTGCGTACTGTTGGTTAGACACGGTGGCTTCCTTCCCTTATAAACCTCATCTACTCTGGCTTAAAAACAGCAATTCCTACCTTTAATTTAAATCTAGAATGTATGGTAGCCTCAGTTAAATATGCTTTACAGATTGATAAAGTACTAACCCGTATCTGCTCAGTTAAATACAGTACATGGTCAGTTCCGTGTTTCCCAAAGTACTCTCCAAATTGGCCTTGCCACCCCAAATTAGTCCTCACGAACAAATCATGCCAATCCACCGTTCAGTAAAGCAGTTCTGGTCCAGCCAGCTGAGTCTTTTGTCTACCCGCTAGCACCGCCCCCCCCCCCCATGCCACTTCTTCATCTCCTTGTCCCCCCTGCTTTGGGCATTCTCATGCCACCCTGGTGTTCCATGGGATGGGTACCCCGGGGCCTTTCGAGAAAAAAGCACGACTGAAGGGGGCGGAGTGCAGTGAAGAAAGCACTCAGCAGGCCAAAGAAGGTTAGCCCCGAAGTGAGGTGTCTATACAAGTCTCTCTAGAGGGGCTGAGGTCTGGGCGGTGTGACACCCAGGGCAGGCTTTGGCGCTGCCACCTCCGGACTGACCTTAGGCAGGAGCCTCCTCTCTGGCCAGTATGCCAATGTTAAGGCAATCGTCAAGGCCTGCTGGAGCTGTGACTTTACTGCCCTGTCACAGAGAAGCTTCTAAATCCCTTGCCCCACTGTCCAGTCTGTGTAGAAACCCTCTTAACTGCCCTCCAGCTGGGTAATTGAGCTCTTCCCTGCCTTGTCAAAACATCTGTCGAAGTCCCATCCCCACCCCTGCTTCCCAGGGGGTCTGTCTGCTGGTTGACTTGGGGTTGCCAGAGCAGGGAAGGTGGGGGCAAAGGTGTAAGACCCAAGGCAAGAAAGCACAAGACAGCACGTGGCTGGGTCCAGGAGAATTGAAGCTTGAGATTCTTCCTTCCCGTCCCCTAACACCATGCAGCTGGAAACAGGTAGAACCGTGTCCTTCCGGTCCTTCCCTGCCACCTCTAGCTGGTCTAGGATCAGGGCTGACATTGATTAGATTCACTTGGGATCTTGTGGTCGGTGTTGTCAAGGGAGGTCTGAATCAGCATGCTCTGGGTGGCCATGGCAGCCACGTCGACCGTCGTGTGAAGCGTCTGGCAGATGGTGGTGAAGGAGGTGCTGCAGGAGGTGGCCACGGTGCCTAGAATGGGTGAAGCCTGGCCTACCTTTTCCACCACCGTGGTGACCTTGGCCCATAGGCCCTGTACTGCCTCTAGGATTTTGTGCAGGGGCTGGCCCATTTGTTCAGCCAGCTTGACAAGGGAGTTGTGCTATGGCAGTAGCCTTCCAGAGGGTGTCTGAGTGTGTTTAGGTCTCATGCCACACCCAGTATGCCTGGCACGGGGCTCAGGTTGATGCTACAGGCCACTGTGGCCACCAGCCAGGTATGCTACTGCACGGAGGCCTTCTCTAGGATGGGCTGCAAGATGTTGGGCATAGCCACCAGGAGCGCCTGCCGCCTGTGGCTCTCCCCTTCATCTCCTCCAGCAGGTGGAAGTCCCCCTTGCCCAGTTCAAACATGGAGAGTAGGAAGATCTTGGGATCCTTCACGCCTTCTACCGCAGGAAACACGAACACTGTTCTATCAGTTGCTACTCTGGAGCAGGCAGGGTACTGCCAGGTCCTGACGGCTGCCTGGGCTCAAGCACTTGTTACGAGCACAGCACTTGGCTTAAGAATGCCAGCCCTGGAGCCAGACCCCCTGAATTCAGATCCGAGCCCTGCCACCTATACCCGTGTGGCCTTGAGCACGTTACCAAACCTCTCTGACTTGTTTTCTTAACTCTAAAATAAGATGATAATTATCTACCTCCTAGGAGGGTAGTAAGTTGAGCTCACGAAAGTGGTGCCTGGCCTGTTAGATGCCATCAGTCATCCACGGGTGTTGGATCTGCATTGGGCACATGGCATTTGCAACGCTCTGGCTTTGCAGATACATGAGCCGATACATAACGCTTTTTCCCTTAATACAAGCAATTGGCCTCTTGTCACCAGTGACTGAGAAGTGCCGACTGTCAGGAAATGGCAGCTGTCAGCATTATTTCACTGTGGGGCCCAGTTTGGTTACACAGTGTAACCTCGGGGACCCCCTTTCCCACTCTGGGCCTCTGCTAGAAGACGAAGGGGAAGGGGCAGGCGATCCTTCAAAGATCCAGCCACCCCAGCCCCCCAGAGTCTGCGCCTGACCCTCAGCTCTGCTCACAGCCATCCTGGATCTGGCTGGGCCCACTGTCCTCAGAGTAGGTGCTGAGCGGCTGTGGGGAGTGGCAAAGTCCTTGTCCATCTGGGAGCGGAGGAAGTAGAAGCACTTGCCCTGCTGCAGGGTCCCACAACCAGATGGTGACGTTGGGGTACTTGGGGTGCGGGCACAGTGTGGGGTTCACGGTCATTTCCACCATACCCATGCAGGCTGAGTTGGGGTCTTCATCTTGTAGCCCCTCAGGGTGTTGATGGGTCAACTTGCTTGAGCCTGTGCCCCTGGTAATGCCAGTGTCCAGCCTGGCACTCTCCAGGGAGAGAAGTGTGGCCTGCGACTTGGCAGCTGCTGCTGGCACGTTGCCCACCTTGAGGACCTCCGTCAGAGCTCTGGCCTCCTCTGGCGACAGCGTCAACATCTTGAACTGGGCCTGGCAGGGCTTTGCTTGCCATGGGCTGCCTGATCCCTAGTTCTCTGTCTTCAGACCTTGGTGACCTTCAACAGGACAAGTAAGGGCGTATTTTCACTCTGGGTTGCCCTGTCCAGCTCCCTCTGCGTGTCTGTCATACGTTTTGTGTAATACAGCTGCTGCCTTGGCATCCACTTTTAGGTCCTAAGTTGTCTGAAACCCAGTCATACCTTGTCCTCTGGGCCTAGTAAAGACTTCCCTTCCCCTTGTGGTCGTTTGCAATATAGCCCCCTTGTTCCTCATCTCACTGGCCAAAAATGTAACACATCCCACAGTGGCTGACCATGATCAAGCCTAACGGTCAACATCAGGCCATGCGAATTTCCCCCTTCCAGCATGTTTTCTTTAAAATAGCTGATCCACAGCACCCTACCCCATGGGAAAGCACCCAAGGATTAACACCCCCGGGCCTTAGTAAAGGCATAGGCCACAGGTTCCTGCCCTCGTGCTCGCTCTCCTGCCCACTGGCTAAGCTCCCTGCTACCTCAGACTCCCCATCAGCCTCCCGTTGGCACCCCTAACCTCTGCCTCTGAGTAAGAAATTTCTTCTGTTTTATGCATCTTCGTTTCACCTTTTTGTTGTCTCACCTGACACAGAGCTGTGAAAGATGATCATAGGAATTGGGTCATTGTTGTCATACCCAACTAAATCAGAGTTGAGGGGCCCGGGGAAAAAGGCACTCGTGGTATATACAATGTTGCTCTAGAAATGTAATTCTCTGCAAGTCCAGCTGCTGAAACTGCCTGTTATAACCTGAAACTAGTTTATCTGTAGCTACTGAGATATCTGCTGCAACTCAAGGACTAATTTTGCCCACACTGTCACCCACCAGCCAGAGCTTGCCAACTCCCCAGAGCTGTACTAATACCAGTGAACTTTCTCTCAGGACCACATGTAACATGCCTCTTTTTTTATAAAACCTCCAACCTTCTCTTTGTTCTTCAGGCATCCCAAAGACCACCTGGTCTGTGTGTATGCCCCCAAATGCAATTCTTTTTTTTTTGCAAATAAAGCATTAAATTTAGAAATTCTTCTCTACATTTTTATTTTTACTTTGACATACATAGTGTCGGAAGTGGAGTCAAAGCTGATTAACCTTGGGGAGAATCTCCAGCCCTTGGAACTACAGCATGCGGTGCCCATACGGGGACCCTTCGAGCCCCTTCTCCCCTTAGACAGACTCCCGAATTTGGCTGAGTTCTGTTTTATTTGGGATTTGGTGAGGAGAAGTCTTTCCCCCCTGTTTGGGAGATCTCCTGTTGGGGAGGATTAATTTCCTACTATTGATTTCAGCTGTGAAGTTTGGACCTCGAGGTTTGGATGAGGGGATTTTTCCCTTCATTTGGGGAAGGCTTATGGTCCTTCCTGCTAAGTATGTATTTTATTTTCTGTCAGTGTTGTGTGTTTTGTTTGTTTGTGACATGGTCTTGCTCTGTTATCTGTGCTAGAGTGTAGTGCCATTATCATATCTCACTGCAACCTCAAACTCCTGGGCTCAAGCCATCCTCCTGCCTCAGCCTCCCAAGTGGCTGGGACTACAGATATGCACCGTGCCCAGCTAATTTTTTTTTTATTTCTTTTCTTTCTTTCTTTCTTTCTTTTTTCTTTTTTTTTTTTTTTGTAGAGATGGGTCTCACTATTTTGCTCAGATTGGTCTCAGACTCCTGGCCTCAAGCGATCCTCCTGCCTTGGACTCCCAAAGTCCTAGGATTATAGGCGTGAGCCACTGAACCCCTCGACCAGTGCTTGTGTTTTAATTTGGCTTTTGTACATTTGGCATTAAACCAGATCAAAACAGGTTCTCAGAATTCAAAGGATGCCAAAATAACCCCTCATCAGGGACTCCAGCTGGTTATATGCTTAAACATTATGATTCATTATCACGTTTTCTTAGCTTAATGGGCCAAATATACTAAAAATGACCTGGAATTATAGTGGCCTTACTGGGGTTCCTTGACCTCTCTAAATTAGTTTATCTCAGGAATAAATTAGAAATCTGAGGCTCTTAAACTAAGCAATCTGAATGGAATGTATACCATAATTGGTACACTGAGGTTTCTAAATGCAATCAAAAATCAAAACTTGCCTTGCCTCCAAAATACTCTCTCTAAATTAATGGGGACAGACAAAAAAACTAAAAGAAAAAAATGACTTTAGAAGCCTCAAATCTTTCTCTGTCTCTCAGGAACCATATACTGTCCTCTTTTCACTTCCCAAACTTCCTTTCTTTTCTGATAAATCTTTCTCTGATAACACCCTCCACTTCTGCTTCCCCATCTCAACCTATAAAAATTTGTTCCTTAAGATCAGGCCCTCTGATGATCCTGATTTCTTATGTTCCTTGCACTAAGGCTGAACTCCAGGCTATAGCCAAGAAATTTCCTAAAGTTACTGAAGACCCTGTCATTTTGCAGATGACTTTGACATTACAGTTCAGGCTTACCAGCCGGGCTTCTCCAAACTTTGCCAACTTGTTCAGGTACTCGTGGGAGAAGGACAGGCCCAACACTGGATGGTAGGAGCAGATTGGATCAGTCCCCAACAGGATTTAGTGAGACCTGTCCTTACTTCCCCAGAATCTGGTTTACAATATTGGGAAGAGACTCAGCAACTTGCAAGAAATTTACGCAGGGCCATCCTCAAAGCATTTCCTAAAACCATAGACTGGAATAAACTTCAAGCTTATACCTGAGAGCCCAACGAACCAGTCCATAATTATCAAAGCAGGCTCCAAATTATATTTAAAGAAAATTCTGGCCTTCCTATGGATATTGGCTCCACTAGAATCACCTTTAATTCTATGTTTGTTATTGGTTTCTTCCAAGAACTTTCTCAACTAGTAAAAAGAGCCTGGCTAGAATGGGAGACTATACCAACTGCTGATCTTGTTAATTTGGCAAATCAATTGATTCGTACCCTAGATGATACCAATAAAAAGAAGGCCACTAAAATTCTAAATCTCCAGCTACAAAAGAGGAGTGCTCCCAGAGAAAACAACTGGGGCCCTAAGTGGCACAACTTTAATCCACGTGGGCTCTCTCCTGGAAATTGTCACTATTGTAAACAACCAGGCCATTGGAAGAAGAACTGTCCTAAACTTAAACGAATTAGACAGTCTCCTTCACATGAACTTCAGTTTCTCCCTCCCAGTAAAGGGGCTCTGAGGATTTACAATCCTCCCTCTTAATCACCTTGGGGAGCTTACTCTTCAAATCGGCAGTGAGGTTCTGTTCTCATAGACACAGGAGCAACCCTGTTGGTGCTCAACCCTGCCAACCTCAACCAGCCCCTGCCCTGGAGTAAGAAAAACTTCAAGCCTTTCTGTCCCAGTCCACTACTTTCCACTTTGAACCTTTACAGGACACCCAACCTTTCTTACTGGTGGAGTCCGCTCCAGCTCATTTACTGGGATGAGATTTTTTTTGGAGAAATACCATGTTAGCATCTCCTTCTCCCAAGAGGGGTAAATAATTGCAGAGTTTGATGAGCCCAATAGTTCACTGGACTCCACCAATGATGTTCTGCTTATTTGTTATGTGGTCCCATGTGCCAAAAACATCTCTGCTGACATTTGAAATTCCGTACTGGAACAGATACTTGTCTCTTTATGGACAACATTGTTAACAGGTGTCAGGATTTATAGTACACCCAGATCAAAATCCAAATGAACCCCACCAAGACCTTGCCTAATAGTAAACAGTATCCCTTGAGCCAACCTGCCTTGTAAGGCACAAAGCCCGTCATTGAAAATTAGAAGACTCAAGGCTTAATAATTCTTTGTACCAGCCCTTGTAATACTCCCATTCTCCCAGTAAGAAAACCTAACAGCCACGGATAGAGATTTGTTCAGGATGTCTGTGTCATAAATAATATTTTTATACCTTGTCATCCCAGTTCCAAATCCATATACCTCACTGACCTCAGTGCCAACTGAGTTACAGTGTCACTGTAACTGACCTCTGTAAATGCCTTCTTTAGCATCCCTATTGATGGAGACAGTCAATGCCTTCACCCGGGAAAAACTACAACATACCTGGACCGTTACGCCTCAAGGCCATACTGAAAGTCCTTCCTACTTCCCCCAGATTCCGAAGGCTAATTTAGAAGATGTGGCTTTTCCCCAAGGCTCGTGCTTACCACAACATGTAGATGACTGACTTCTTTGGTCTCCTGCACAGGCAACCTTTAACATTTATTAAAACTCCTAGCCACCAAGAGTCATAAGGTTCCTAAAGAAAAACAACTAGTTAAGACCCAAGTTAAGTACCTGGGTAATCTGATTTCTGAAGCAGGACCACATGTGGACCCTGAACAAATACGAAGTGTCCTAGAATTACTTAAACCCCAAACTGAACAACTTGGAGGGTTTCTTGGACTCACTGGATACTGCTGTAACCAGACACCAAATTTCTCTTTGACTGTTCAACCCCTGCGTGCCCTACTTAAACCCTCTAAACCTGATGCCATTATCTCAAAATTATTTTTGAGAAAAATCTGAAGATAAGGCCGGGCGCGGTGGCTCATGCCTGTAATCCTAGCACTCTGGGAGGCCGAGGCGGGAGGATCGCTCGGGGTCAGGAGTTCGAGACCAGCGTGAGCAAGAGTGAGACCCCGTCTTTACTAAAAAATAGAAAGAAATTATCTGGACAACTAAAACTATATAGAAAAAATTAGCTGGGCATGGTGGCGCATGCCTGTAGTCCCAGCTACTCGGGAGGCTGAGGCAGGAGGCTCACTTAAGGCCAGGAGTTCGAGGTTGTTGTGGAGCGAGGCTGACGCCACGGCACTCTAGCCTGGGCAACAGAGCAAGACTCTGTCTCCAAAAAAAAAAAAAATCTGAAGATACTTCATTTATTAAATTCAAGGGAGGAGGCCGGGCGTGGTGGCTCACGCCTGTAATCCTAGCACTCTGGGAGGCCGAGGCGGGTGGATCGCTCGAGGTCAGGAGTTCGAGACCAGCCTGAGCAAGAGTGAGACCCCATCTCTACTAAAAATAGAAAGAAATTATATGGACAACTAAAAACATATATAGAAAAAATTAGCCGGACATGGTGGTGCATGCCTGTAGTCCCAGCTACTCGGGAGGCTGAGGCAGTAGGATCGCTTAAGCCCAGGAGTTTGAGGTTGCTGTGAGCTAGGCTGATGCCACGGCACTCACTCTAGCCCGGGCAACAGAGCGAGACTCTGACTCAAAAAAAAAAAAATAAAAATAAAAATAAATTCAAGGGAGGGCTTTTAAATACCCCTGCCCTAGGATACCCAATTATCAACTTCCTATCTTCCTTTTTGCTTATGAACAGCAAGTAAATGCCTTGGGTGTCCCAACCCAGAAACATGGAGATCACCACCCCATTGGGTATTAAAGCCAGCAACTAGATTCAGTAGCTCAAGGGTCACCCCCTTGATTAAGGACTATCCCAGCTACTTCCCTATTAATTAAATCCACTGAAGAAATTGTCACATGATCTGCCTTAACCATTTTTTTTAAGAGACAGGGTCTTGCTCTGTCATCCAGGCTGGAGTAGAGCAGTGCAATCATGCCTGACTGTAACCTCAAACTCCTGGGCTCAAGGAATCCTCCTGCCTTAGCCTCCCAAGTAGCTAGGACCACAGGTGTGTGCTGCCACACCTGGCTAATTTTTTTTTTTTTTTTTTTTTTAGAGAGACAGGGTCTCACTGTGTTGCCCAGGCTGAACTGGCCACAAGCCATCCTACCTCCTCAGCCTCCAAAGTGATGGGATTCCAGGCCTGATCCACCACACTTGGCCTCCATTAACCATTTCTGTTCCCTATGATCCTAAAGCTCTTCTAAATTCACATGATATTCAACGTCTCCATCAGTTGTCTCACATCTTACAAACGCCTTTTACTAGCTACTCCTCACGTAACTCTCTCAATGTAATCATCTCAACCCTGCTACCTTCTTACTGCTTCCTTCCATAGAGACCCCCATGACTGTTTGACACTGACTTGCAAACACTTGAAAAGACTTGCAAGAAACTCCACTAGATAATGCTGAGCTGTCGTGGTTTACAGATGAATCATATTTTATAAATGACAAGGGTAGATCCTGTGCAAGATATGCAGTTACCACTTCCTTTGAAGTCATTGAGGCTACTTCCACCCAATAGCCCGGACTTAATGCTCTTACTTGGGCTTGCCTCCTTATTAAAGGAAAATCTGCTAATATATATGTATGGATAGCAGAGAATGCCTTCGGGGTTGCTCATAATTTTGCAATGCTATGGAAGCAAAGGGGTTTCCTCGCTTCCAAATTAAAAATGGATTCTATATACATGACTCACTGGATGCCACCCAGCTACCAGCAGCTGCCTTCACTATTATCAAAGCCAAGGTTAGACTGTCGTGAAGCTAGAGGAAAACACCGTGCTGGAAAAAATGCTGCTATTAAAGGTCCATTTAATCATATCTCTGTAGTGGCCCCACTAAAAGAGCCTTCAAAAGATGATCTAAAAATAATTGCCAAAGATGCGCAAAATTGGGCACCAAAAGCCGAAAAACAAACTTGGAACGATTCCGGCTGCTGGTTTGATGATTAAAAAAAAAAAAAAAGAACTGTGGTTTGGACCTGATAACAAACCAGTTCTCTCAAATTCAGTGTTAATTACGGTACATAATTTGATTCACTGAGCCACTAAAGAATTAATTTCTTTTATGAAACAATATTGGTGGGGTGACATTTTAAAAAGCTGCAAAAAAAAAAAAAATGCCTTAGTGGCTTGCACCACCTGCCCTAAATTTAATCCAGGAAAACCTGTACATACTGATCCTGGACATTTTAATTTATCTGATGTGCCTTTCAAGGTTTGGCAAGTGGATTTCATCTAACTACCCCCTTCCCATGGGTATACATAGGTACTAGTACGGTTTGCGTGTTCTAGTGGGTAGAGGCTTTTCTCTGTAGATAAGCCACTGCCTCAGCTGTGGCCAAGATAAATTATTCCCACCTGAGGAACACCTCTTGCACTGCACGGTGATCAGGGAACCGATTTTACTGGCCATGCAATAAAACAAGTATGTTCAGTTTGGCCAATTTCATAGCATTTCCATCCCCAGTCTTCTGGCTTAAGTATTAATAGAATGAACAAATGAAACTATAAAAAAAAAAAACAGTTGGCAAAATTTATGGAAACTCTACACCTTCCTTGACCTAAAGTTCTTCCTTTGTGTTATTAAATCTAAGGGCCATTCCCTTCGGAGCTCGTAAACTTACACCTTTTGAAATAGTCACAGGCTGTCCCGTGCACTTGGCTCCCTCTGCTCTTGACGCTCAGTTGATATAAGGAGACATACTCCAATATCATAAGGGCTTTAATAAAGCAATGAATAAAAATCACACTTTGGTAGAAAAATCTTTCCACAGCATGCTCCCAGGAGACAAAGATCTAAAACACCACAATCTGCAGCCTGGTGACTTTGTCCACTGGAAAAGACACCTACATAAGAATTCTTTCCAGGGGGCCAGGTGCAGTGGTTCACACCTTAAATCCCAGCATTCGGGGAGGCTGCGGTGGAAGGATTGCTGAGCCCAGGAGTTCAAGACCACCCTGGGCAACATAGGGAGACCTCGTCTCTACAAAAAAATAGAAAAATTAGCCGGGCATGGTGGCACACCTATAGTCCCAGCCACTTGGGAGGCTGAGACGGGAGGATCGGCTTGAGCCTGGGAGTTGGAGGTTGCAGTGCGCTGTGATCATGCCATTGCACTCCAGCCTGGGCAACAGAACAAGACGCTGTCTCAAAAAAAAAAAAAAAGAAAGAAAGAAAGAAAGAAATAAAAGGGCCTGGTGCAGTGGCTCACGGGTGTAATCCTAGCACCCTGGGAGGCTGAGGCAGGTGGATTGTCTGAGCTCAGGAGTTCGAGACCAGCCTGAGCAAGAGCGAGACCCCGTCTCTACTAAAATAGAAAGAAATTATCTGGACAACTAAAAATATATAGAAAAAATTAGCTGGGCATGGTGGCGCATGCCTGTAGTCCCAGCTACTTGGGAGGCTGAGGCAGGAGGATCACTTGAGCCCAGGAGTTTGAGGTTGCTGTGAGCTAGGCTGATGCCATGGCACTCTAGCCCAGGCAACAGAGTGAGACTCTTGTCTCAAAAAAAAAAAAAAGAAAGAAAGAAATCTCCGCAGCCTTTCTGGAAAGGTCCATATGAAGTCCTTCTCCCTAATCCCTGTGCCACCAAACTAAAGGGCATTGACTCCTGGATCCACATCTCTCATTTAAGAAAGACTCTTACTCCAGACCGGACCAGAACCCCAACCAGGGGTTTACAACTAAAACTCGTCCAGAGACAAAGCAGACTACATCTGTGTTAGACTAGTATCCCAAGATGCCCGAACACAGCCAATACACTCTTTTCCTTTCATTCTTGGTCCCTTCATATATGCCTATATTTTCCTGGAAAGATCATGCCCTAGTTTGCATCACCCAACCCATTGCCAAAGGGAGAAATATAACTAACTGTTCAATTTGCCATGAAAAACCCCAACCTGTTCATGATGCAAGTAAACCTTTAATCTACCCTATAACAGATTTCACTCATACTTCTAATGTAACCATTTGTTCAAACAATGCGTCCAGCCCTTTCCACAACATCAAGCTTTCAGACCCACATGTCCAGATTCCCTGTTACCCCAGCAGTGCCTATGGTCTACAGAAAAGACTTCCAAATTAGATTTAAAAATTGTAAAAAATAGAACCTAATTGCAGAAATGTTTATGATCCTAATCCTTTCATTGTTGATGGTCTTCAACAATGTAACAATCAGATAATAGAAGCTTGGATAAAAACTGCTGATACCTCCCTACAAATAACTATTAGTATACAAGGTACCCCACATGGAATTACGGTTGTGCCCACCGAGATACATATTTATTTGTGAGGGATTTCATAATCCCTCATAATCACAAATATTGAAATTCCATTTCAATAAATGGAAAACAAAAGGCCAATGTGGTTTAGGATATTTCTGAATTCAATTTAAGTTAGCAAAGTCTGAACAGTAGTTGACACCTATTAACTTACATCACCATGCTAAAAGAGAAACCAGGCCCTGCGCGGTGGCTCACACCTGTAATCCTAGCACTCTGGCAGGCCAAGGCAGGCGGATCGTTTGAACTCAGGAGTTCGAGACCAGCCTGAGCAAGAGCGAGACCCTGTCTCTACTAAAAATAGAAAGAAATTATCTGGACAACTAAAAATATATACAGAAAAAATTAGCCAGGCGTGGTGGCACATGCCTGTAGTCCCAGCTATCTGGGAGGCTGAGGCAGAAGGATTGCTTGAGCCCAGGAGTTTGAGGTTGCTGTGAGCTAGGCTGATGCCACGGCACTCTAGCCCCGGCAATAGAGCGAGACTCTGTCTCAAAAAAAAAATAAATAAATAAAAGAGAAACCACACCAAGAGGCATATGTTTAGCCAGATGAGCCTCAGTTGTCAGAGCTGTAATCCCTTGGATCAGAGTTAGTCACTTAGAAACAATAGTTAAAAGTTTATCCTTAACGATCAAATCTATAGATGACTCAACAGCTAAGGCCATTGTGGCTCAACAAACTTCCACGGATTCTCTTGCTAAAGAAGTGTTAGATAACAGAATTGCTCTGGGTTACTTGGTAGCTGAACAAGGTGGTGTTTGTGCAATAGCTGACACTACCTGCTACACACAGATAAATCCCTCTGGGGAATTGGAAACACAATTACATAAGATTAAAAAAACAAGCTACCTGGCTTGAACAAATCTCACCGGATATGTCTAGACTTTTCAACCTGCTTCGTTGGTTACCTTCAAAACTAGGTTCATGGTTTAGAACTATTATTCAAACTGGAGTTATTATGTTGTTGCTGATTATTTTTCGTATCATGATTTCCAAGCTTTGTTCTTATTGCCTGTCTCATCTTTGCAAAGCCAGCTCTTCCGACAAGATAATGTTAGCTCAACACCTTGAGATCAGTGCTGATGCCCATGGAACTGAGAAGACGGGGCTTGATGCTGGACTCCTAGTAGACCTGCCCTGACGAAATTTTTCCTCCTGGCCTCTTTGTTACTCAGATGTGGCCCAGGACCCTGACATAGACCCCTATACTTTCCCCCGATGTGGGACAGAGACAGCCAGTCCAGGTCTATCCCGGCCCCAAGGAGCAGTTAAGCCTAACTGCAAAATGGTTGCTCAGCAATGCTCTCAGAGAAAGGCCTTGATCAAAAGGGGGAAATGTGAAAGTTGGCCGTATGAATTGGGTCATTCTTGTCATAACCAATGAAATCAGAGTTGAGAGGCTAGGGAGGAAAGGCACTTAGGGTACGTAACATTGCTCTAGGAATGTAATCCTTGGCAATTCCGGCTGCTAAAACTGCCTGCTGTAACCTGAAACCAGTTTTATCTGTAGCTACTGAGATAACTTGATGTGACTCTGGGACTAATTTTGCTCACTGGCTGTCACCCACCAGCCAGAGCTTGCCAGCTCCCCAGAGCTGGACTAATACCAGTGAACTTTCTCTCAGGATCACATGTAACATGCCTCTTTTTTTATAAAAACTACAACCTTGTCTTTGTTCTTGGGCCATACCAAAGACCATCTGGTCTGCATGTATGCCCTGAATTATAATTCTTTCTTCCCAAATAAGATGTTAAATTCGGCGGTCCATCTCTACATTGTTATTTTGACACACCTGCACCTAACTTTCCCCTGCTGAGAGCTCTCCTAGAGAGTGGCTATCTTGGCTTATGACCACTTATGACCGCTCTCAAGAGACAGACCAAATTAAAAAGTAACCATGACAGCCAGGCATGGTGGCTTGCACCTGTAATGTCATTGACTCAGAAGGCTGAGGTGGGAGGATCACTTGAGGCCAGGAGTTCAAGGCTTCAGTGAGCCGTGATTGTGTCTGAGGCATCACTACTAACAGTACTGAGGGTGTAACAATACGCCAGGTTAAGTGCTTTATTTTAGTTAACATCTATTCATCACTGTGAGCTATTCCTGGCTCATAACAGCCTGGAAAAGATTTTCTTACTATTTATATTTGGTGCTGAGAGGATGATTAACTTGCCCAAGGCTACCAGCTAGGGCAGGGGTGTTAGGAATGGGACTGAGGTCTTCTCGTCCTAGAGTTCAAACTCTTAAATTACATTTCTTGGTACTTAACACGCACCAGGCACTGTGGATCAACAATCCAGGGCAGTGATTAAGAACTAGAACCTTCATCATCACTGATAATAACAACATTTACTCTGGGCCAGACACTGTTCTAACCACATGCATAATTTCCTGAAGTGCCCTCTTTACAGCGTAGGAAAATCACTCGCTAAGTGTCTTTCAGCCTGCCCCAGAGTTAGGACGCAGACCTGCTCCTCAGATCCTCTTGCCACACAAAACCCCCTGATCATTGCACAAACGAGCACCCACATACGCCAAGACTTCTTTGGGTGCTGCAGTCCCAGACCTGGGAGAAGGGAGGCCCAAGGGGCTGGTGCACCTGTGGAGATACTGCCCCCTCCCTGCTGGCTTCTGAGTACCTGCGTCTGCTCAGGAACTGCAGGGCATACCTAGGCAAACCCTGTCCTGCCCCTGGGCCCTGGTGTCCTTGCTGGTACAATGGACCAGGACAGCCAGCACAGACATCCCAGGGATTGCACGACAACCTCTGGTCCCAGACATGCCAGGGACTTGCCAGGTCACATTCCCATTGCAGCCTGGATTTCCCGCCTTCCGAAAGGGCAGGATAGGATGGAGGGGAGTTTCCCCACCTGTGAAATGGAGAGGTGACTCCTCAGAGCCCTCCCAGCTCTGCTGTCATAGGAAGACTCGGGGTTTTACTGTTGGTGGGGTGTAGGCAGAGGCTGGCTTGGAAAGGGCCGGTGACATCAGGGTGAGCAGCTGGGTCTTTGAGGGTAGCCACGGAAGTTTTGAGCAGGGAAGCGAGGGACATTAGAAATGTCCTTCTGTGGCCTGTTTGGGAACACGACTGGAGCCTGGGAAACGAGGCAGGAGGGTGGGGCAGGAACTGGGAGGAGAGGGCTGTAATGGGGGAGGTTGTCAGGATGGGGCCGGGGCACGGAGGAGAGATGGAGGCAGAAGGGACAGGACGCTCTCAGACCAGTGTCGAGAGCATGTGATATTCATTCCTGGCCTTTCCATCCCAGCCCCAGCGGGGCCTGGGAATCCTGTGTGTAGGATGGTGTCACAGGGTGCAGGGACGTGGGCTGGTTTGGAGCCTGGACTTGGAAAGGACCTTCTGTCTTGAGCATCTGGGGATTTCCTTACCCCAGTCCCCGCACCCCCGCTGGTGCAGAAAGGCCCATGTGAACCCCAAGTGGTCCGGGCAGAGGCGGTGGAGAGACCTCCCAGGAAGAGGGGCTCTTTTGCACGGCACAGAGCCCTGCACAAAGGGCATCGGCGCCCCCTCAGTCCGCCGGGTGAGGATGACCCCTCTTTGTCCGGAACTGTTTCCTAGAGTCAGGGGTAACGTGAGGCCCCCAGAGGAAGCTAGAACCATCACCAGATTCTGGAAAAATCTGCACGGAGCAGATGTGAGCACCTAGGGGTGAGGCCAACCCGTTGCACCGCAGTCCCCCTCTGCCACTCGCCTCGTACGCAGCAGCTTCCAAAGCTGCCTTGTGATCTTTGTGGACCTTGGAAGGTATCCCCAAGATGTAAGCACCCAGGCTGGGCGCTGGACCCCAGCCTTCGTCCTCACCCCTCACCCCACGTGGCAGAGGCGGCAAAGGCTGGGAGGGGACTCAGCTCCCAGGTCCTGTTTTCCCCTAAGACAGCAGGGGCTTCCCCTCGACCCCAGCCAGGCATCCAGGGCACTCTCCAAAGGCAGGCCCAGGTCCCATTGCTACTCCCCCGGCTGCTGTGGCTGAAAAAGGAGCCTCCCATGTGCCAGACCCTGAATCGCCCCCGCCACCCTCGGTCCCTGGCCAGTTGCTCCAAACCCCGCCCGAGTTCCTGGAGCCGTGGATGTGGGCTCTCATCTCGCACTGCCACGCTTGTACCGCCCCAGGATCTGCGCTCGGGAGGAAGGATCTTCTCCATCCACTTTAAAGGTTCCTGGGCCCTTGGCCCAGCCGGCCACGTTGGCCGGTGAATCAGCTTCCCTCCTGGCTGCCGCCCAAGCCTCGGGGGAGCTCCTGCCCTCCCAGCTCCTCTGCCTCGTGGCAGTGTCTTTCTTCAGGACACAAGGTGGTCCCACTGGCTCCCAGCACCAGCCCTGCCCCCGTAATGGGGGCGCCAACCCAGAAACCCCCTCTTCCCTGAGCCCTGTCTGAGTCCACAGAAGCCCGTGGGCAACGCTTGTCCTGACCTGCCCAACACCCCCCAGTCTATTAGTTCTTTAATTTTTTAAGCACGTGGGACCCTCGACTCAGAAGGTGGGAGCTGAGACGCAGACAGGTATGAGGGTGTCGTTCTGCGCCGAGCACAGAGTGAGGCACCTACTTGGTGCGTGGAAGTTCGGTCTCCCAGGGATGCTTGGGCCAGACACAGAGACCCTCAGCCCCTGTGTGGCACGTACCCTCTGTCGCTCAGCCAGGTGCAGCTTTCAGAAGCCTCACCACGCAGTCGCCCCACTCTCAGCAGGGTCCCGGTATTCACACCCCCCAGGGTCCCCCCTGGAGACAGGTGACCCCAGACTCAGCAAACACCTCACCGTCTTAGAGCCACCGCATCAACATCACAGAGACTTACCAAGATTCCTCCCAGTCGCAGACGCACCGGGAACCTCCCACGCACGTGCACTCACACTTAGACACCGCTGCCGTCCTGGGACCCCGGGATGAGACCCATCTTGGGCCACCAAGCTGCGCCCTCTGCCTCTTTTCTCCTCTGTGCTCATGGAAACCATCCGCTCGCTCTGTCCCCTCCACTGTCACTCTGTCTCCTCCAAGCTCCACATGGCGATGAGCCCCGCGGCCACCTGGCCTGCCCTTCCCCCACCCCTACCTGCCATCTCTTGCAGGCAGTGGGGGGGGGGGGCCCAGGACACCCGCTGGGCCCCACCAGTTTAGCCAGTTGCTAGGCACCATTGTGTCCGTTCTGGGCACTGACTGGCTGCCCTTTGGGACACAGGGTTCTCAGAAAGGGACATGAGATTGAAAGTAA
The DNA here is from genome assembly GCF_041146395.1 of Eulemur rufifrons. NCBI lineage: Eukaryota > Metazoa > Chordata > Mammalia > Primates > Lemuridae > Eulemur > Eulemur rufifrons. The sequence goes on along the minus strand of NC_091006.1, from coordinate 9,226,741 downwards.
AGTACCTTGGTAGGACCCAATCGCCACTCAGCCACCTAGCTCGATGGTTGGCTCCTGTCTCGGCCTGCTGTCCTGCCGCCACACAAGTCCCCCTTGGCCAGCTGGGGCCCAGGGAGACAGACACCACCAAGGAGCCCTGGCCCACCGTCCACAGCTGGAACCTTCCCCTAGGTCATTCCTATCCCCGTTCGGTACGCCCCTCGTGGACTCGGTCCCCACCTCCCCCATCCCTCCCCACGATGCCCCTCCCCCTGCAAGGCACAGACCACAAGCTCTGGCCACTCACCCCATCCCCTCCACACCCCTGCCCCTCAGCAACGGCTCTCATCGTCACCACACCAGTCTTTTCTGTTTAGTTGATTGATTTAGTTAAGGCTTGGTTTGTGGGTGAGGCAAGGGGTGAGGGCTGCACTTTTATTTCTCTTCTAAGTCTCGCTTCTTCCAGCTTTCGAGAATGTACTTGAGGAGGAGGCCGAGCTTCCTGCGGACTGACACTGGGGCTTCCTCGCTGCCTCCCTCCCCAGACCCCCGTTTTTCCACCCCATTGTCACCAGCAGCCTCCAAGGTGACATCTGTCTGGGACTCGTCCTCCTCCAGGGCCTTGATGCGGACGCGCTGGGCGTCCTCGGCCATCTCATTGAGGCAGCCCTGGAGCATGGTGTAGACGGTGCCGAAGCTGATGCCACCAGCCACCAGCGTGCCAAACACAGGGATGCCTTTCTCAAAGGCACGGGCCACCCGCATGGCGCCGTAGGACGACTGCGAGTAGAGCCGCAGGACGGTCTCAGGCGAGACCTCGTTGGCCAGTGGGGAGCGGATGACCGAGCGCAGGTCGCCTGCCTGTTTGCCCACCTGCTCGGCCAGCTTGGCCAGCGAGTCATCGTCCAGGCCGAAGCTGCGGTGGTAGCCGCGCAGCGACCGGACCAGCAGGGCGTCATCGTAGGCTGCCGCCAGCCCGGGCACAGGCAGGGCCTGGATGACGCCGGACACCAGGGCCGTCTTGAGCACTTGCTCCTGGAGCATGTCCTTCTTCTTCTGCAGGGCCTCCAGCGAGATGTCAGGCAGCGACAGCAGGCCCGCGTGGCGCCGGTGGGCGGGCAGGTCGTGCTCCCAGGTGGACACGAGCAAGGGAAAGTCGTAGCGGGTGGGCAGGAGGTTGGACACGAGGAAGATGCGGGGGTCGGCCACGCCAGCCGCCCGCAGCCGCTCTGCACAGTGGTCTCGGATCTCCTGCAGGACGGTGAGCTCGCTGTAGCCCGAGGGCCGCTGGGTCCGCGTGGCCGCCAGGTCCTCGTCCACCTTGGTGCGCACAAAGTAGAACTTCTTGCCCTGGCGCAGGATCTCCGAGGCCAGGCGGCTCTCGACGGCCCCGCATCGGCGCGGGGACACCAGCAGGAAGAAGTCATAGCGGCTAAAGTCCACCTGCTTCAGGTACTTTTCAGCCGGGCAGCCCGGAGAGCCGGCCCCCGGCAGGTCCCACAGGGTCACGTCAGGAAACTGCGGGTGCGGGTAGGGCGAGGGCTGCATTGTGGTCTCCACGACGCCAGTGAGAGCCGCACCGGGGTCCTCGGCCCCCAGGCCACGCAGGGCGTTGATGAGGGACGACTTGCCGGCGCCCGACTCGCCGGTGACACCTACCTCCAGGCCGGTGCTCTCGGAGGAGGCCAGCAGCTCCCGCAGGCGAGAGGCGGCCTGGGGGATGTCGCCCGACTCAAAGGCCGTGCGAAGGGCCTCCAGCTCTTCCTTGGCCATAAGGATGGTGGTCTCCTCCTCCCTAGGCACCGACGGCAACTTCGAAGTAGCCATGGTGACCAGTGGTTCAGAGGGTGGCGGGGGACAGGGGAGAGTCACGGGACGCGTGATCCTCAGCGTCTGTGGAGGAGAAGGAAGCCGTTCTCGCCTCGTGGGCCTTGGCATGGGGCAGGGAGAGACACCGAGGATGTGAAGGAAGTCCCCTCTGGAAACCCCACAGCTCTCTCTTCCTCAAACACCAGGGGTACAGTTTTGGCACGAGTTAGGGGACTTTGGGGTCTCACAGGCCCGGGTCCACAACCCATCTCTGCCACTGACATGCTGTGTGACCTGAGGCCAAATGAAGCACCTCTCTGTGCCTGTTTGCTTCTCTGGGGAATGGGCATGAAGACCAAGCTGCCTCTTGAGGCAGTCGGGAGTCCGCGGGGTGACCCGGGAGTGGGGCCGGTTTTAGGGGTGCGCCTGTGCCCTGTAGGGCCCTGTGCTGAGAAGGGCCCGGTGCCTGGTCTAACACTGTGCTGACGCTCACGGAAATTCTCCCTAGTATCTGAACCAGGGGCCCCACGTTTTCATTTCGTACTGGGCCCTGCCAGCCACGCAGCCAGAACAGGGCTTAAGCGCAGCTCCAGGCCCAGGCACAGGCCCGATGGAAGGGAGCGGCTGTGGGTGTGGGCACAGCGGAGAGCGGTGGGGGGCGGGGGGGGGCCCAGACCTGCAGCCAGACCACCCGGGATCGAATCCTGGCTCCACCCCACGCCTGCTGAGTGATGTGGGCGAGTCCCCCACGCTCTGCCTCCCAGCCTCAGTTTCCCCTTCCGTCTTCCAGAGCACCCCGTCTGATGGTCTCTCAGATCCCTTCCTGCGAGCCTGGGAGCCCCCGGGGCACTGTCTCCCATTCCCACTCCCACCCCCTGCTGGCCCCTTGCCTGTAAAATACGTTTACTGACTAAGACTCCTCAGAGAGCCCTGGGAGAGATGCTCCTGTCTGATCACTGTCCCCAGCTGACAGGGACAGAGAGACTGAGGCTCACACAAGACAATGATGTCTCCCACCCAGAGGCACAGCCAGGACCCGAACCCTGTCCCCACTGGCTCTCTCTTCAGCCATGTGTCTCAGCCTCCCCTCCTGTCCCCTTGGCCTCCCCTGTCCCTCCCGGACCTGCCCTCCCCCCACTCTTTGCTCCCCTCCCCCATAGAAATGTGTCCTTATCACATTGTTCCCACCAGATCTGCTCCTCCTGTTCCGGGTCGGAGCATTTCCCTCATGCTGTCCCCACTCCCCTGTGCCCTCTCCTTAGCCCATCCTGGTATGGCCTGGGGAGGGGAAACGGGGAGCCCGGGACAGGTCCCCAGGGGCAGGCACGTGAGTGGCTAGAATGAGGGCCGAGGGAGTTGGGACTGGCACGGGAAGGCCCCACGGCCACCCACCGGGGGCCCAGCGGGAGAGCCGTGTCCTGGGGGACTCACCTGCCCTGCAGGCTGTCCCTCTCCCCTCACACTCTCCCCACTGGCGGGGTCTCCTCCCCTGTTAGTGGAAGGTCAGACCCTGTTGCTAGGACACACAGTAACAGCAAGCAGCAGCTTATTGGCCGGCCAGCCTGCGTGCAATAATGTGACAGTGATGTCAAGGGTGGGGCCCCAAGGTGGGGCAGGGACCCCAACCCCCAGCCACTCATGGGGCCACCACCCAGTCATGCTGGGTCCTCAGTCCCCCTTAAGGGCCCCAGAGGGGGTTTTTCTAGCACTGAGACTTGTTCAAAGCCCTCCATGGTCTCATCACTCAGGGACAAAGTCCCAATTTCTCTGCCAGCCTGGCAGCCCAAACGGTCACTGCAGCCTGAGGCCAGTGTTGTCTCATGGCTTCCGAAACAACCTGCTGCGACTCTAAGACTGGTTTTGTCTATTGCTGTCATTCACCAGTCAGAACTTGCCGGCTCCCCAAAACTTCACTGGTGCCAATGAATGTTACAAAAAAAACAATACATAACATTTCTCTGTTTTTTCCCCCAAGGCAGTCTTGCTCTGTCACCCCAGGTAGAGTACAGTGGCATCATGATAGCTCACTGCAACCTCCAACTCCTGGGCTCAAGTGATCCTCCTGGCTCAGCCCTCCCCACCCCCAGTAGCTGGGATACAGGCACGTGCCACCACGCCCGGCTAATTTTTCTATTTTTAGTAGAGACGGGTCTCACTCTTGCTCAGGCTGGTCTCGAACTCCTGAGCTCAAGCGATCCTCCTGCCTCAGCCTCCCAGAGTGGTAGGATTACAGGCGTGAGCCACCTTGCCTGGCCACGTTTCTCCTTTTTGTGAAAACCCCAACCTCCTCTTTGCTCTTCAATCATACCAAAGACCACCCGGTCTGTGTGTATGCCCCAGATAACAACTTTTTCTTCCCAAATAAAATTTGAAATTTAAAATTTGTCTCTACATATTTTCTTTCACTTTGACACGGGTCATTCACTTGCCCTTCGCCACACTGTCCACTCATCTACCCACTCCGAAACCACCAACATGGCCCCTGCCAGGACTCTGGGCCCATGGTGGCAGTGCAGCCACCCCCACAGCCAGACTCTGGGCCTGGTACCCAGAATCCCTGAGCTCTGGCCTCCTCCCTTCCCGGAATCTTAATGTCGTCTCCACCAACCCCCGGACCACCCTTCAAATCCCAGCTCGGGCACCAACTCCTCCATAACACCTTCCTCCATCCTGTTCTCTCCCTCCTCTTCTTCCTCAGGACCGTTTAAAATGGCATCAGTGTGACAGCGAGGGAGGTGGAGTGGAGCGAGACATGAATGGGAAAAGAGGGAGAGGCACAGGGCCCTCGAGGAAAGGGGGGTTGAGTGGGGACAGAGAATTCTCGAGAAAAAGAACATTGGGAAAGTTAGGCAGGAAGAAGGAGTGGACAAGAGGCCAAGTCAGAGGGAACCACAGACAGGCAGTCAGAGGCACAAGTGACAGCGAGAATGGAAAGATACAGAACCAGGAAGATGAGACTCAGTGGTGGCGGCCGAGAGGCGCAGCGAGGCACCCACACCCAGCCCACTGGGACACCCCTGGGTGCCAGCAGCTCCCCTCGACCCTGTCCTCCTCTCTGCAGGTCCCAAACATCCCCTCTGCCCCTCTCATCCTTTTATGACCACCTCGTCTCTGCCCTGTCTCCCCAGGCCAGGCTCCGTGGGGGGCCCCCCCAGCCCCATTTCCTAGGCCATTTCCAGAAAGCTCTACTTGAAAGGTTTTCCTGACTGTCCGCAGGTCAGTTCTGGAAAGGAGCCTCAGAAAACAACCGAAGAGGAGACAGAGGCTCAGGAATAGACTCGCTGCAGGCCACCCCGAGAGCTGGGGGCAGAGTGGTCTGCTGACCAGAGCGTGCACAGTGCAGCAGGGTCAGGCCCTCGGACGCCAGGCTGTGACTTTGGGACTTCGTCGTGGGGTGATGAGACCACGGAGGGTTTTGAACAGGTCTCAAGAGGGAGGCGAGATCGGCAGCCGCGCAGCTTCACTCGTGTCCTCACGGACTGACACAAATGCTGAGATTAAACTGTTCGCAGACATCCCAGACACCAAGCACGCAGACCAGCAGGTAGCCAAGACCTCTTCCCCACGTTCACGGACACACACACCCGGCCCACGAGGAAAAGGAAAGACACAGAAAGACTCAATATTCAAGAAAAGCAAGACTCAGATGCACGATTACAAAAGCCTTGCAAACACGCACGTTCAGGCACAGAGGCGTGCAGACCTTAAGAGACACAATTACACACAGACAACATGCACAGCCCGCATCTCCCGAAACCCACCGCCTCCACGTACGACCTCATGCGTTCCGCTCCAGCTCTGAGCAGGGGCCCAGGGGAGCATCAAACCCAGGCGCTGCTCTTGGGGACTCCAGGTTGGAGGAAAGGGAGATGGTCAGACTCTCAGCCCAGAGTCTGCAGGGCGCCTGCACACGCGCACCTGGTCCCACGGCCCCTGCCGGCTCCCGAGAGCGCCAGCCCGAGAGAGGCTGCAGCCCTGCCCATCCCTCTTCACTCATCAAACATTCAGCATTTCTCCAGGCCCCCTCCTGGGCTGGATGCTGGAAATGCAGCAATGATCAAGACAGCCTCAAGCTCTGTCCCAACGGGGCTCAGAGTCCAGTGAGGGAGTCGGATCTATCCAGAGATAATGATGACCCAGAGTGGGCAGGGCTGGGATGGGGGGCCCCAGAGGGGTGTGGGAGCACAAACAGGGATGCCGGACCCAGCCTGGAGGTCAGGGAGGGCGTCCTGGAGGAGGGGGCCTCTGAGCTGAGACCTAAAGGATGAGTAGGAATGAGCCAGGCGACTTGTTAGGGAGGTGCATCCCAGGCTAAGGGATCAGCTTATGCAAAACCCCTGAGCTGAGAGAGAACTTTCATTCATACTGTAATAAACTCAATTACTGATTCCAACCTTCACAGATGACTTTGAGACGTTCAAGATTTCAGGGGAGGAAGTTACTGCAGATGTGGTAGAAATAGCAAGAGAGTAGAAATTAGAAATGGAACTTAAAGCTGTGAATGCATTTCTGCAATCTCATGATCAAACTTGAACGGATGTAGAGTTGCTTCTTACGGATGAGCAAAGAAGGGGGTTTCCTGAGATGGACCCACCACTGGTGAAGATGCCGTGAACATTGTTGAAATGACAACGAAGGATTTAGAAAATTAACTGACATAAACTTAGCTAATAAAGCAGGGGCAGAGTTTGGGAGGACTGACTCCAATTTCCAAAGACGTTCTACTGTGCGTAAAATGCTATCAAACAGCATCACATGCTACAGAGAAATCTTTCATGAAAGGAAGAGACAGTCGATGTGGCAAACTTCCTCGTTGTCTTATTTTAAGGAGTTGCCACAGCCACCCCAGCCTTCAGCAGCCACCACCCTGATCAGAGGCCGCCAACACTGAAGCAAGACCTTCCACCAGCAAAAAGATTAGGACTCCCTGAGGGCTCAGATGATTGTTAGCATTTTTTAGCAATGAAGTATTTTTTAATTAAGATATGTACGTTGTGTTTTTTAGATATAATACTATTGCACCCTTAATATACTACAGTATGGTGTAAATATAGCTTTTATATGCCCTAGAAAACCAAAAAATTCACTACTCACTTTATTGCAGTGGGCTGGAAACAAACCCTCAATATCTCCCAGGTACGCCAGTATTCGTGAGGTTGTTCCATAAAAATTTGTTTAGACTTGACCCTAGGCCAGGCCTGGTACTGGTGCAGAGATGTGAATCATGTGTGTTCCTGCTCTTCCAGAATTCACAGGCTGCGGGCGCAATGGACATGCTCACACACAAAGGCAGAATTGTTCACATGTAAAAAAAAAGAAGGAAGAAAAAAGTACATCTTAGAATCAGTGAAGGTGTTTCCTGAGTGTCCAGTCTGTGTCTGGCCAGGCTGGGAGCGAGGATGGAGACAGCCCTGCCCCCCAGGGAGGAAGTTGATGCGACATATACTGACTGCGTGCCAAGGGCCCCTTGGCTGATGTTCAGAACCCAGTGGTGACTGAGGCGGCCCCAACCCTGTCTCCACAGGACTCAGAGTCTAATGGGGAACACGGACCCATCCCAGACAGTGATGACTAACAGTGGTTAAGGTAGGAATGGCGTTGCCCAAATGGGTGTGGGAGCCACAGGGATGCCTGACCCAGCTTGGGGGAAAAGAGGTGGAGTCAGAGAAGGATTTTTGGAGAAAGTTCATTCATTCAGCACATGCTTTCTGGACACCTACTGTGTGCCAGGCCCCAGCTGGTTGAGGCGGGAGACATAGCAGTGACCAGGACAGTCCCTGGACCATCCCTCATGAAGCTCCAGTCTTCTGCCATTTTTCCTGCCTGGCATTTCTTCTGCCCACCCCTAATCCATCTCCTTCCTTCCCATCCTTTCTCTCTGTGTCTCTCAGAAATCCTAAAGCACTTGCCTAGGAATTGTGGCCTTCACTTTCTCTCCATTCCCCACAACCCTGGGTAAACCTGAAGTTGGTCCCCGGGGATTCATTCATTCATTCATTTAAATATTGGCTAACTTCTGTGTGCTGGGTACAGTCCTAGGCACTGATACAGTGGTCAATAAGACACAGATGGCCCTTGCTGTCATAGAGCTTATATTTTTTTAAAAATATAGATAATGAACAAAAATAATTAAGATAATGTCAAAGAAGAAAAAGAAAGCAAGGGTAAGGAGATGGCAGTTGGGGGAAGGAGCAGACTCTCACTGGCAATTCCCCGCATCCCTGTGGGTGCACACCACTCTTCCCAGCAAGAGATAGAGGCTTTTCCCCCTTCCCTTGACTGCGGGTCAGCCTTGTGACTTGCTCTTATCAATAGGATGTGGCAGAAGTGACAGTCTGGAACTTCCAAGCCCAGGCCTTAAGAGGTGGCAGCTTCTGTGTTCTTCTTGGAGCCTGGAGCTACCACATAAACAGGTCCTGGTACCCTGCTGGAGAGACCCCACATAGAGACAGCGGCCACATGGGGCTAAGCCTAATGCCATCCAGGACATTCCAGCCACAGCTGAGCTCCAGCTGAATGCAGCCACAAGAGTCACCACCACATGGGGGTAGAAGAACCATCCAGCTGAGCCCAGCCAACCCACAGACTTGTGAGAAATAAGCCAGAAATGAGGCAGGGACCCTTCTGCACTCAATGACACAATTTGGTTAGAACCAGGGCTGATGAGCAAGGCACTGGCCTGGGGCAAAATTTAAGGGGGTGCCAAACCAGTAATCAAGGTAAATAATATTTTAATGCAATATTTTAACAAATAAAAATTAATGCTCCCAAATCCAGGATATTTTGACGAGCAAAATATCAAAAATTTAAGTTTTAAATAAAGACCAGTGCTGCGCAAGCCCGGCTGGTACCTGAAGCAAAAGGCAAAATGTGCACCCGAGCTTTGATAGAAACAGACTCATCAATAATGTTTTCAAAATCTATTTCTTGGCTTATTTCATTTTCAATCTAGAGAATCTCCACACTTGACAATTTCTCTTGACCAGGCGATGATACTAAATAATTTTTAATTAAGGTAAGCTGAAATAAAATTATAACAAATTTTATTTTGCTATAAATAAAACATTTTAACTATAAAAACCATGAGTTTTAACATACCCACTTGAAACTTTTTCAGTAATTTTTTGACCATTTTAATGTTCCAGAAAAAATTAGCCATTTAAAAAAAATACCTGAAAGAGGCCAGGTATGGTGGCTCACACCTGTAATCCCAGCAATTTGGGAGGCCAAGGTTAGAGGATCGCTTGAAGCCAGGAATTAGAGACCAGCCTGGGCAACATAGCAAAACCCTGCAGTGGTCAGAACCCCACGTCGTTACCTCCAGAGGTTCAGAAAGATATAATAGCAGGGAGAGGGCAGAGGGGGAGGGCCGGGAAGTCAGATTCTGCCTGACAGAAACAGGTGTCCCCCACACAGAAGGGCTTGGGAAGAAACATGAAGCCCAGGGTGACATCACCTATTAATGAATTACATGCACTCGTTCCCTTCAACCCAGCATCCTCCCTCCTGAGAACCTACCCCATGGGCCTGAGGACTGAAGCGTTTCATCGACTGCTTCTTGGGGTCTGCTGGGGAGTAGGGACGTCCAGGAGGCTCATCTGGGTGGAGACAGCACCTGGATGGGTGGGGGCCACTTCACTATTTCTTTACATACACACACACACACACACACGCACACACATACATATATGTTAGGTTTTGTTTTTGTTTTTGTTTTGAGACGGGGTTTACTATGCTGCCCAGGCTAGATTCGAACTCCTGGGCTCAAGCGATCCTCCCCCCTCAGCCTCCTGAGTAGCTGGGACTACAGGCGCCCGCACCGCCGTGCCAGGCCATTTCACTGTTTCTTACTTTTAAATTTTAATTATAACTTTCGATTTCATTTCATCACACATTTTAGAATTTTCTTTACATGCATGAAAGGGATATGTCATCCACGTTTTTCAGTTTTATTAGACATTATTTAAGACATGTAGAAACATAAATAATAAACTGTCATCTTGTCACCAGGATGTTTACTGCTGAATCTCTCGTGTGGGAGGGAGAAAAGAAAAAACCATGTGAATTCCCCTCAATAGGACAATGACTGAATAAATGCTGGTACATCCACGCACAGGCCACAAAAACCACCCAGCCATTAAAAAGGATGAACCGAATGACTTGAGGATTCCCATGAGGTGCAGTCGCATGAGAAAAGCTAGATGCAGAGAGCTGTAGTTAATATTTTATTTTCGGAAGACAAAAAGCAACAATCCTGTATATCTATGTATGTGTGGAGATATGTATATATCTACTTATATATTTATATCTATTAATATATATACCTTTATATCAAATGTATATACAGTGTAGGGTTATTTGAGTTTGCAAAATAACATGAAGCGATGTACTAGGTTATTAACACGAAATTCCCGGGGGGTGGAGCTTGTGGTCTATAGACAGAGAAGAGGGCGAGGAGAGAGCCCAGCAGAAAAGACAAGAGAAAAGATGTCCTTAAAAAATTAGAAGCATGTCTCTAGGAGCAAAATTAGAAATGCCATGTTCAGGACAGAGGGTATCTCAGGCGGGGAGAGAAGAAAGAAGCTGTGGCCAGGGAAGGGGATGCCGGGTATTTGTTTCAAATGTCCTGATGTTTTCTGTCTTTCAGCTGGGTGCCCAGAAATAGCACTTATTCTCTGTTTTTGTGTGTTTTGCATAATTTGCGGTAAACTTTTAAAACTTTACTGTGTTTTATAATGTGCTTACATTTATTCCCGCATGGAAAATTACAAATGTAGAGTAACGTGCAATTCTCTGCCCAGGTTCGCCCCACCCCGAAGTCCCTTTCACCCCTGCAGACTCCAGGTCATTAACCGCCACTTCCTGAGCACCTGCCCGGATGGATCATATCCTGGCCCCATCCCCCGGGGCTCCCATCTGGCAGATGTCATCTTCCTTCCTCATCCCCTCCTCTGCCTCCCCCAGGTTCCTCTGCACCCACACCCCAGGGCAGGCACCCTCCAGATGGGAGGTGACGTTGGGTAGCAGAAAAAAAGAGGCTGCATGACCCGAAGGGGACTTCCTTCTCAATAACGATAGTAATGGCCACCATGTCCTCGTACTGAACTCTTTCTGAATGCCATGCGAGTTCTGTGCACATGTCGACTCTTTCCACCCTCACATCGACTCTATGAGTAGGAACCATTACTGCCCCATTTCACGAATGGGAAAGCTGAGGTCAAAGGACCCACCCAAGACCACAGAACTGACGAAGCTAGGCAGTCTATGCTGGGCTCTCTCTTTGGATGTGTCTCCTGTCTGCATGGTGAACTAGTCACTTTTGATATGATTTTCTACCGGAAGCTTTAAAAGAATGCCACAGCCCCACGGGTGAGGGGAGATCTCCCCTGAAGGACAAGGACATTCCAGGGCCCTTCGCTAATGGGCAGGGAGGGGAGCGGGTTATGCTACACTCTCGGCATGCTTTATTTTACCCAACGCTGCCTCCCAGAAAGGACGCAGACTGCAAAGGTTATGAGTGTGGGCTCTGATGCTCGCTGAAGTATTTATGGGTGAAACATGACGTCTGGGATTTGCTTTAACACATCTCGGCACAAAAAGGAAGAAAGGGAGGGTGGGAATAGGAAGGAAAGAAGGGAGAGGGGAAGGGAGAGATGGAGGCGTGGAGGGAGAAACAGAGGGAGGAGGGAGGGAGGGAGGGGAACAGGACAAAGAGAGAGAAGGAGGGAAGAAGAAAGGAAAGAAGACAGGATGGAAGGAGGGAGGGAGGAAGAAAGGAAAGGAAAGAGGGAGGAGGGAGGAAGCGGGAGAATGCAGGAAAGGAGGACAGGAGGGAGGAGGTAATTGGCAAAATGTGGGTAATTTTTGATACAAGAAGATTGATACCCAAAGGTTCATTATACTATATACTCTTTTGTGTATATTTGGACATTTTCTCAGCATTTAAAAGAAAATGTTTATCCTCTAGAGTCAGACAGATATGTATGTGAATCTCACTGTTCTAACTACTAGCAGCCCTTTCTCCTCCTCGAGCCTCAGTTTCCTCTTCTATACAATGCAGATAAATAGTACGGTTGTCGTGATTAACAACCCCAGGAAGTGACCACTTCCATCTGTTGAAAACGTAGGCTGTGCCAAGCCTCGTGCTTTCCATACTTTAACACAATACCTTACAACATGAGAGTCAAATTACTACAAATAGGAGCACAAGGCTCAGAGAGGTTATGAAACTTGGCCAGGGCTGCACAGTGGAAAAGTTGTCAATCAACACTACAAATTCAGGTCTGTTTGAGTCCAAAGATCTTCACCAACCTATCTGGGGAGACAAGTTGAGATGTTTCGTTCTACCTTCACCTATATGGTCAATTCCCTTTGAGATCTCTGTACTAGTCAGGATAGGCCAGGGGATGCTGCAGTAACAAACAGTCCCCCACGTCCTGGTGGCTTACAACAGCAAGAGTTTGTTTCTCACTAGCATCACCTGTCCACTGGGGGTCAGCTAGGGCCCTGTTCAACGTCTGCTTTACTCCAGGATCCAGGCTGACAGACTGTGTGGAACCTTGTGGTCCCCGTGGCAGAGGGAACAGGAATAAACCACTCTTAAGGCTCTGAAAGCTTCTGCCCCGAACTGACTTGCGTTGCTTCTGCCCATGGTTCAGAGTCCCTGCAAGGACATTCCCATCCTTTCTTTTAGCATTGGACCTGGTGACCCTTCAATCCACACGAATCATGCATCAATAGCCACAGATGAGTCTAGCTACTTGATGTGTGACTTTGAGATGGAGACTCAGAGATCTCCATTCCTCAACTGAAAATGAGGACTCATAATGCCTACCTACCTCATAGGGCATTAGATAAGACAAATTATATGAAACACCCATGCAGTGCTAGCCAGAAATATTAAGAGGACTTCCTTTCCTCTTTCCTTTCAGTAGTGTTGTGGACTGAATGCTTGTGTCCCCTTGAAATTCACATATTGAAGCCCTAACCCCCAATGTGAGGTGTTTGGAGATGGGGCTCTGGGGAGGTAATTAGATTTAGATGAGGTGATGGGTGGGTCCCCATGATAGAATCAGTGTCCTTATAAGAAGAGGAAGAGAGACCAGAACTCACTCTCCTGCCACGTGAGAGCAGAGAGAAGGCGGCCATCTTCAAGCCAGGACAGAGCCTCCCAGAGCCCAACCAAGCCGGCACCCTGACCTCAGACCTCCAGTCTCCAGAACTTGTGTGGTTTAAGCCACCTGGTCCATGGTGTTTCATTATGGTAGCCGGAGCTTGACTAAGACAACCGACATTCTAACAACTGCCATACACTGAGTGCTTATTACCTACTAGGTACTCTATGTTCATTCACTTTTTTAGGAATGATTACTACTCCCATTTTAAAGATGAGAAAATTGGGGCTAAGAGAGAGGAAGGAACCTGCCCAGTCTCATTGTTATTTACCTGTGCTCTCTCAGCCCCATATCCAACCTTCTCTGCCCTGTAATGCTGGGGCTAGAAGTCTGAAAACTACATTTCCCAGGCTCCCTTGTCACCTGAATTCTGCAAGGAGGAGACACCCCTGCTAAGAAGGTAAGAGAAGGTAAGAAGTGCTTCCCCCACCCCTCCCTCGCCCCCTGCATCTGTTGGCTTCCTCCGTGGTCCCAGCCCTGGCCACACGGTCCCCTATCCAGCAGCAAGGGGGCTCCTAGGTTGTGCTAACACCACCTCCTCCCTTTTGTCCCCCTGCCCTAGGGGTGTAGCTGCTTCCTGCAGTTGCTAGTCTCCGGGTACTCCCTACGGCAGATTGCACTTTTACAAAAATGATCACAGCAATATTTCAAGTCCTACATGCTTTTTCAGAACCTTGTCACTCTTCCCTCCTCTCCCCCTGAACCTGGACAAATGGAATATGGCAGAAGCACGCTGCATGACTTCCACGGCCAGGATGGCTTCTTTCCCAGGATGCTCACCAGGGTGCATCTAGCGCTGAGTAACAATTCACCACAGACCTACAGGCTTAAAATAGCACCCATGTGCACACACCCACTAGTATGGCTGCTATAGAAAACAAAAACAAAAAACAAGAAAATAACAAGGGCAAGGACTTGGAGAAATTAGAACCCTTGTACACTGTTGGTGAGAATGCAAAATGGTGTAGCTGCTATGGAAAACACTATGGCAGCTCCCCCCCCAAAATTTAAACATAGAATCACCACATGATCCAGCAATTCCACTTCTGGGTATATATGCAAAATAATTGAAAGCATAATCTTGAAGATATATATATATATATGCTCATGTTCATAGCAGTATTAACCAAGAGGTAGAAGCAACCCAGGTATCCAACAATGGATGAATAGATCAACAAAATATGATCTATCCATACAATGAAATATCATTCAACCTTAAAAAGGAAGGAAATTCTGACACATGGTACAGCATGGATGAATCTTGAGAACATTATGCTAAGCCAGTCACTAAAGGACACTTATATGAGGTATCTAGAGTAGTCAAATTCATGGAAACAGGAAGTAGAATGCTGGTTTCCAGGGGGTAGGAGGAGGGAAATGGGGAGTTGTTGTTTAATGGGTATAGAATTTCAGTTTTGCAAGATGAAAAAGGTCTGGAGACTGGTTGCACAACAACAGTGTGAATACCCTTAACACTTGAACAGTACACTTAGAAATGACTAAGATGGTAAATTTTATGTTGTGCATATTTTGCCACAATTAAAAAAATTAAATAGCACCCATTTATCATCTCACAGTGTGTAGACCAAAAGTCTGGTGGGCTTGCTGCATTCTCTGCTTAGGATCTCTCAAGACCTAAGATCAAAATCAAGGTGTTTGCTGGGCTGGGTTCTTCTCTGGGACTTGGTGTCCTATTCCACGCTCACTTGGGTTTTTAGCAGAATCAATTACTTGCAGTTATAGGACTGAGGTCCCTACTTTCTTGCTGGCTCTTGGCTGGGGTCACCCTCAGCCCCTAGAGGCCACTTTCAGGTCCTTTCTACATGGCCCCCTCCAAGTTCAAGCCAGCAATGATGCATCAAATCCTTTTCATGCTTCAAATCTAATTTCCTCTTCTGCTAGCAGCCAGAGAAAACACTGCTTTTATAGGGCTCGTGTGAGTAGAAGCAGCCCACCAAGATAATCTCCCTTTTGATGAACTCAAACTTAATTAAATTGGTAACCATAATGACATCTGCAAAATTCCCTTTGGTATGTAACATAACATCATGTGGGTATGGTATTCCATTATATTCGTAGTCCTAGGGGTTGGGGTGGAAATCTTGGGAGGTCATTTTAGAATTCTGCTTACCACTAACCAAGACACCATGTTGTAAGGAAGTTAAAGCAGAGAGAGGAGCTACATGTTCAGGCTATGGGCCCAGCTAAGGTCTCAGCCAACAGCCTGCATCAACTGCCAGATTTATGAGTGTATGAGCATTCAGATAGCTCCACCCCTGCCCTCAAACCACCCTAGCTAATGCTCTAGGCGTGATGGAGCAGAGACAAACCATCCCCACATTCCTGATTCACATTCCTGAATTAATTGTTTTATGCCACTAAGTTTTGGGGCATTCTGTTACACAGCCACAGTAACTGGAACCCTCCCCCCTCTCTTCCTTTCTACTCTCCAGCTTGCCTGCTTCTCTCTTTTGCTCTCCCAGCCCTTCCAACACAGCATGAGCAATTAATTCCCTGTATTAAATTCCTTCTGTTGAAACACCTAGGGTTGTTTCTCTTTCTGACCAATCCTTATTGATCCATTCCCCCTTCTTCTTGGCTAATAGAACCCCATTTCTGTCCAGGCTCTGGGACAACCATGAACTGTAGGAGAGACTGAAACCTTTCTCAACCCCAGGGACTAAATATTGATTAGGCAAAGTTGATCAGGATAAGTCCTTCACCTTCCCAGGGATTGGCTGGTCCAATTCTGGCTAATGAGGCATGAGGTTCAATTCTGGCCAATCAGCTAGGGGATGGGGCTTCCGAAAAGGTAAGGATGGGAGGTCACCTCTTCCAGCTTTGGATGTGGTTGGATGAGGGCATGATGCTAGAGCTATGGCCCTTATCATGCAAACACCAACATGCTGAGGATGGCAGAGCAGAAAGGTAGGCTCTCGATGACTCCTTTAACTGTTGAATTAACGACCCCTGGATACTCCCAACTCCATTCTTTTTATGTTGTATAATATGAACTATTTCTAACTGCACCTGCATCAGGGTCATCACCTTTGCAGCTCCCTTTCCCTTGTCTTTACTCAGGTGTCACCTTACTGAGCCCTCTCGCTCACCCTCTATAAAATCACACCCCTTTGGCAGTATTTCCCATTCCTCTTCCCCGCACTGTTTTCTCTGTAGTATTTACCACTATCTGACATATTATATGTTTAATAGTTATTTATTATCTGTCTCCCCCACTAAACCACAACCTCCATGAGAGCAGGGAACATTGTCTGTACCCCCAGTGTCTAGAACTGTGCTTGATGCATATGTGAGCAGTAAACATTGGTTAGATGGATGAAGAATGAATTGTTTAAGTTCTTTTGGTCACACTTTCTGCTACTTTCAGCTGACAGCAAATGGTTCCTGGCATTCGGCCTCCTCTGAGCTACCCATTTTTGCCCCTGTGCTCAATCCTTGGGTTCAATGTTTGCTCCAAAGTGACGCTAGTTCCAGGCTGAGCATACGATCCTATGCCTACCATGGCTCCCAGCCCTTGTCATCTGTAGGCCCCTGCCAGGTCCCCAAACCCCCAGCTGAAGCTAGGCTTGCCCTCCCCAGGTCTCAGAGGAGGGCCACATCAGGGCCCTATTCGAGGCTGCGACTTCCAATAAAGGAAACTTGAACTGCTTGGCATTGTGAGGTGTGGTTCATTCAGATTTGGTTACAGCTAGGAGATTAAGTCCAGACAGAAGAGGGACTCCTCACCTCACCCAGGCCCCCCGCCCATCCTGGCCCATGGTGGGGGTGAACTGGGCTGCTCCAAATGCCTTGGAAGAGGGTGCATTTGGGTCCTCAAGCCCCACCTTGGCTGCCCAGGACTTGGTTAGACCCTAAGTGGGAAGACAGAGGAGGAGGAGTTGCTTCCCAGCGTTTGGGAGGAGAGACACAGCCCTAGTATGAAGGAGCAGCCTGGTGTCTGGGATGCGCTAGTTTGAGGGAGGAGCTTAGTCTTCGGGGCCCCCGGATCTGAAGGAGAATGTGCGGCCATGGAGGCGTCTCTAACCTGAGGAAGAACAGCCCTGGTCTGAGGGAGGAGGTTTGGCCTTGGGAAGGCCCTCATCTAGAGGGAGGGGATACAGCCCTCGCTGAGCAAAGAGGCCTGGCCTCAGCAGGGGTGGGTGGCCTTAGTCTGCAGGGGGAAGAGGTATTGTCGTTGGTGGCCCTGGTGGGAGGAAAGGGGACTTAGCCTTGGGGAAACTCAGGAGGTCTGGCCTTTGGGAAGCCCTAGTCTGAGGGAGGAAGCGCACCCTGGCTCCTGACCTCACCGGAAGCTTCTAGGCCCCCCGAAGTGCCCCAGTCGAGGGCAGCCAAGGCGCCATCTAGCGATGTGCGGAAGACGCGGTGGAGAAGGGTCCCCCGGGGAGACGGTGCTCTAGGCGGATTCCGAAGGAGAGCGCGGCGGTCGCCAGGGCTGCCACCAGCGTCGGCAGGGTGAGGCGGAGGCCAGGCGCGGCGCCCGAGCGGCACTGGGACTCTATGACCGCTCGGTGGCTGGAGCTGCATTCGAGCGGGCGGGCCAGCCGGTGGCCCGGGAGCTCCAGGAGCCCCTGCGTCACGGTCCAGGAGCTGCACAGGTCTCGGGAACCGCAGCCGCTCGCGCTCACGTTCTGGCCGCCTGCGGAGATGGGGTGTGAGGAGGCGATCGTGGGGACACGCGCGCGGGCGGAGGGTCACACCTGCACGCGCGCGCCTTGCACATACACGGCGCCCGAGGCCCACCTCGAGTCAGTGTCCTTCGTGAAAACTCACCGGGAATGTTCTGTTCCTTGAACCGGGGGCTGGTCACGGCTGTGATTCTTTCTACCTTACACGTAGTAATATGTTACAGATACGCTTTCACCGCGCCGACTTGCGCACACGCTCGGAGGCCGCTCAGTTTCGCTCGTGCCCCCAACCTGCTCAGTGCACAGCCTTCCCAGCTGGTCTACACTTCCTCCCAGGACTGTGTTTGTGAGTCACTGCTCCAGGCCCACCCCGTGCACACACACATCTCAGTCATACACAGCTTGCCCGATGCCCCCATAGGCCCACACACAGCACAAACACACCCACCCACCCGATCCATGGACATATCCACCCCCCAAGAAACACAGACATGCACACACATAACACTGTGCACACACACAAACCCAAGTTCACTGACACATCCATTCCCCGGACAATACTTGGTTGAAGGCCTGTCCAGCCCACGTAAGCCTTTGTGTGTGTGTGTGTGTGTGTGTGTGTGTTTGTTTGTTTGTTTTGTTTTTCCCAGAGATGGGGTCTTGCTTATTGCCTAGGCTGGTCTCAAACTCCTGGCCTCAGGAAGTGCTGGGATTACAGGCGTGAGCCACCTTGCCCGGCCTACATAAGCCTATATACACGTAACAGTCACGGCCACTAGTGCTTATAGGATTTTGTAAATTCCAAGACACATCAACCCCGCCCCCCCACACACACATTTTAACACTTCTGAATAGAGCTGTCGTCCTGTCTTCCCACTGATACCAGCTTAGATTCACTGAAATGCCACATATAGCACTTGCTATGTTCTAGAACTATGCTGTTCAATATAGTAACCACTAGCCACATGTGGCTATTGGACACTTGAGATGTGGCTGGTTTGAGTGGCCGTGCTTGTGCATGTAAAAGTCACATGAGATTTCAAAGACTGAGTAGGAAAACAATGAATGCAAGATACCTCATTTATAATTTCTTACGCTCATTACATGTTGGAGATGATAACTGTTGGATAAATTGTGTTAAATAAAATATATTATTAAATTAAGTTCCTCTGTTAATCTTTACTTGTTTAATGAGGTTGCTTAGAAAATTTTAAATTTTACATGTGACTCACATTATATTTCTTTTGGACAGAACTGATCTAGAAGTTCAATGGATTATCTTACTTAATTCTCACAACAGTCTTAAGATTTAAAGACTGTTATCCTCTTTTTCAGATGCAGAAATTGAGGCACAGAGAGGCAAAGTCACCTGCCCAAGGTCACCCAGCTCATAAGTGGTGGCTCCAGGATTTGAACCCGGGTAGCCTGGCCCTAGAGTCCTGCTCTCATGCCCTCTACTGTATCACCTCCCTCATGAGCTCACTTGTCCTCACAATACCCTGCAAAGCGTGCCTCCATTCTACCCATTTACCAGAAGAGAAAACTGAGGCTCAGAGATAAAGTTGCTTTCCTCCGGCCATGCAGAGTAAAGATGGAGGGCAGACCCCAGACTCAGGCATGCCTGCATCCGAAACCAGTGTGCTCAGGCTCACACGTGCACACACACCTTACCTTCTTCAGACACCAGGTCCAGCTGGACACAGTGGGTCTCCCCACTGGGACACTGCATGTAGAAGGAGGAATTGCAGGGACCCAAGTAGCTCCCAGAACACATAGGACACAGGAAATTGCTCAAGGTGTGTGAGGCCAGCTGAGCTGCTGTATAGGAGAGGGTGAAGATTGGCTGAGAAAAGTCTCAGGACCTCCCAGGGCCCTCGGTGCACTCATAGACTCTGCCACATTGTAACAACCTCAGTGGCATTTCCCACCGAGCTAGGGTCAGGGTGCCTTAGGGTAGCCTGGTTGGGGAATGGAGGGTGAGTGATGTTCCTGCCTCCATTCCTTCCTCAACCCAGGAAAGCTCTCCTCCAAAGCCACCCACCACCTCCTTGGCCACCCATCTGACTGCTTTCCAGTGGCAGCATACCGAGAGGAGTGGGCTCCTGGCAGTTGCCTTGGCAACAAGTGGTGTTGACCCAGAAGCCAAAGCCAATGCCGTAGGTCAAGGCAGAGATGGAGTGGTCAAATATGCAGTCCGTGGAGGCCACACAGGAACCATTTCTCCAGGTGACAGAATTGCCTTCCCCCAAGACTGGAGAGATGTGGAGGGCAGGCTAGTGAGTAAGACAATCACAACCTACCACCCAACTGAACCCCCAAAAGCCTTTTGGGTGTTACCTTGTTGGCATTCAATCTGCCTGAGATCTCCCCATAATACATCCAAAGCCAGTCATTGTTCATTAAGACCATAGTTCAGAAAGCCTTCCTTGAGGCCCACCTTCTCTCCTTGGGGTTCCAATTAACAGGGTGGCTCCGTACCTGTGAGGTCCCTCCAACTTATCTATGAGCTCCTCATGGGCTTAATCAGAAACTTCTCTAGGACCAGGTGTGGTGACTCACACCTGCAATTCTAACACTCTGGGAGGCCGAGGCAGGAGGACCACTTGAGGTTAGGAGTTCAGGATGAACCTGAGCAAGAGTGAGCCCCTGTGTCTACTAAAAATAGAAAAATCAGCCAGTTGTTGTGGCGTGTGCATATAGTTCCAGCTACTCGAGAGGCTGAGGCAGGAGGATCACTTGAGCCCAGGAATTGGAGCCTGCAGTGAGCTACAATGATGCCATTGCACTCTACCCAGGGTGACAGAGTAAGACTGTCTCAAAAAAAAAAAAAGAAAAAAGAAACTTCTCTGGGATCCCAGAAATGCCCAGCACTGGGGCCTGGTACACCATCCTTACTATTCCTATTTATGCTTCTGGAAGATAGCAAAGAGCTGGTTTGAAGTTCAGCTCCTCCTCCCATTTATGGAAGAGTCCATGTTTTCCTTTTATGAGAGCAGACTGACAGCAGCCGTAGGGGGCTCCCTGCCCAGAGTGTTGTCATAGATACCAAAATGGCCACATCCCCCATCCTACATGCTCTTTTGCAACATGACCTTGCCACTCCCTCATCAAGAGGTGGAATCTATTTCCTCAACCCTTAAATCTGAGCTGGCCTTGTGACTTGCTCTGGTCAATAGACTGTAGCAGAAGTGATGCTGTGCCATTCTTGGCCTATGTCTTAAAAGGCCTGGCAGTTTCCACTTGTTCCTTTTCAGAAGCCAGTCACCCTGCTGTAAGGAAGCTCAAACTAGGCTACCCACTGGTGAGAGCCCAGTGGAGAGAGGCCCTCCCTAGAGGATGAGAGGCTGTCTTCAACATTCTGTTCCCAATCAAGCTCCCAGATGAACGCAGCCACATAGCTAACCTCAGCATTCACCACTTGGGGCAGAAGAACTGCCCAGCTGAGCTCAGTCAACCACAGAATTGTGATAAATAACAAACCGTTATTTTAACCATGAAGTTTTTCCTTTTAGTTATAGTTTTTAAAAAGTGTAAAATTTACCCTCTTAACCATTTTTAAATGTACAGTTCAGTAGTGTTGACTATATTCACGTTGTTCTGTAACAGATCTCTGGAAATGTTTTCATTTTGCAAAACTGAAACCCTGTATCCATCAAACAGCAATTCCTCATTTCTCCCTCCCTAAGCCCCTAGCGACCACCAGTTCTACTTTCTGTTTCTATGATTTTGACTACTCCAGATAACTCGTATCAGCGAAATCATACAGCATTTGTCCTTTTGTAACTGGTTAAGCCACTATGTTTTAAGCTGACTTGCAATAACTAAAACAAATGTGACATCAGACGTTAAACGCATACACTCCACTACACCCAGGCTTTGTCCTTCATGGCCAGGGAAAGGCTACAATGGCTGGAACCAAGGCAGCAAACATGGGAGGGCAAAAATAAGTCTTGCTGTGCCTCGGGCCCGTTTCTGTCCTCATGGGCACTCACCTGTGGTGCCTGCTGTCTGAAGGCAGTAGTTCCTATCTTCCGGGCATGGGAGAGGATCACAGTGATAGAGGTCTGAGCAGGTGAAACAGATGGTAGCCTCATCCTTGTCGTGGGTCACAGTTGCATGGGGACCTGGGGGACAGAGGAAAATGAACTCCTGGAAGACAGCCAGTGTGTGTTCATGTGGGTGGGGGGAGGGAGCCGTAAGTTTCCATGCACATCAATATGTGCCCATCAGTGTGCAAAACTGCCTTTGTGTGTGCACTTCTGCAGTGATGCCAGTTGTGTTAGAAAGCACGCAGGCCTGTTTTCTCGGTATGCGTGTCTGCCTGTGCACACCGGTGTTGAATTGTCTCTGCTGGAGGGTGGGGATGTTTGTGTGTGTAACTCTGCAGGACCCTGCAGGAGTAGATGTTGCACACGCATGTCTGTATAAACAGATATGTCTGTTTAATGTGTATGTGTATAAGGCTGGCTTTGTGGGTCTGTGTGTGTTCTGTGGCCGGGTGTGTCTGTGTGTCCAGCAAGGTTTCGTGGTGCTTGGATATATATGTATTAGCCTACAGATGTGAACATTTATGAATGTTAGTAGTGCATTTCAGCATGGCTGTGTATATTTTGTGATTTTGCATATTTGGGTCTGTTTGTACCTGTCTGTTTCTCAGGCCATGTGTGTGAATCTGAGAGCCCATGTATCCGTGTATGAACATGTTATGTGTCTGTATGCATAGGGATTATATGTGCAAAAATTCCATGTCCCCTCTTGTTAGTAATCCTACTTTGCCCCTTTCCTTTCTATATTGTAAATTTTGAGCTCCTAAATCCACCTTTTTTTTCTTCTTTATGATAATTAATTCAATCCACTCAGTTTGGAAAAGGGAAACTCTTGGCAGCTGGGAATTTGCGAGAGCTAAGGTAGGAATGTTTCTGCTTTGTCTGCAGGTTCAACACACGGACCCTCTTCTGCACCATAGAATGTTCCTTGCTGGTGTGGTTTCTAACAAAGACGTCTTCCACATCTCTGGAGCTGAGGGAATGCTGCTCTGTCCGGGGAAAATTGCCTTTCTCACCTCTAAAATGTCTATAATTCTGTTCAGCCGAATTGCTCAATAAGCTGTCGCCCCAGTAAATATTATTTCTTTTTTTTTTTTTTTTTTGAGACAGAGTCTCACTTTGTTGCCCAGGCTAGAGTGAGTGCCGTGGCATCAGCTTAGCTCACAGCAACCTCAGACTCCTCGGCTTAAGCGATCCTACTGCCTCAGCCTCCCGAGTAGCTGGGACTACAGGCATGTGCCACTATGCCCGGCTAATTTTTCTATATATTTTTAGTTGTCCATATAATTTCTTTCTATTTTTAGTAGAGACGGGGGTCTCGCTCTTGCTCAGGCTGGTCTCGAACTCCTGACCTTGAGCGATCCACCCGCCTCGGCCTCCCAGAGTGCTAGGATTACAGTCGTGAGCCACCGCGCCCGGCCTAAATATTATTTCAATTAGCACTTTTCTCTTCTGGAAGACAAAAATTATTGTGAGTGTCCTTTGTGTTAAGCCAAAAGATGACTAGTGGCAAACGTGTCTGCTTTCACAAGCAAGGAAGTGAAGACAAGAAAGAAAAAGGCCATCAGATTTCTTATTTAAACAGAGTTTGGATCTCTGATCTCACTTACATCACGGTATGTTCATGTTTAGAAATTCGTGTACCTCTGTAAGATGTGTTTTGGATGCTGGGATATAAATGCAGATGTTTGTGGACGTGTGGATATGCGCCAATGGATTTTCTGCTTCGGCGTGTGTCAGGTGGTGTGCATGTGGGCATATGGGTGATTGTATTCCTTGGAGCATTATGGTGGAGCATGGGGGTACCCTGGGAACACATAGGGTTGGGAAGAGCATATGGGGTCCAGGAAGAATGGACAGGGTAGGGAGTCAGGAAGGCAGGATTCGAAGCACCTGTTGGTGTGGGAAGAGCCAGGTAGTTGCATTCAGGCTTGGCAGTGAGACGAAATCCAGACTCCTCGGGGCCCAGGGTGGCATTCACGTGTAGGTGGCAGACATCTGGTGTAGCACAGCCCTTCAGGATTTGGGGATCCCCTGCAAGAACAAGAGGACACTGCAGGAAGAGGCTCCAAGCCCAAACCTCCCACCTTAGTGTCTGTCTATCTCTGTCTGAAGGTTCTCATCTCTCCTGGCAGCCTTTCCGTAGTTCTATATGATTCATTTTCAACTCTACCTGGTCAGTTTTTATGACCTGTTGCTGCCTGCTCATTTTTGTGATTCTAACTTTATTCCTTCAAATGTATCACATATAGTTACACTATGCTCTGTAGCTGATAATTACAATAGCTGAGCTGCTCACAGGTCTACGTCTGTGATTGGTTGTTTCTGCTATCTTTCTGATGATTTGTTTCCTTGTGCGTCTCTAAGCTCTGATTGTGAGCTCATATTTGGTTGGTGTTTATCTGTGGGAATCCTGGGAGCTTTTCCCTGGAGAGGATTTGCTTTGGCTTCTATTAGGAGCCAGGAAGTGCTACCAATCAGGGATCATTTCAGCCTCCTTCCAAGGTCCCTGGCTTATGTGGGAGTCTAAGGGCCAGCTCCCTGACCACACTGCTGGCCCAAGACCTATTTACCCAAATTAGGCTCTTATCAGCATTAGCCACACGCAGTGCCTTTCATGTTTGCTTAGTGCTCTTATTCTGATTTCTGCTCACATTTTTGGTTTGTTTAGGGACTCTTGAAAGTTTTGCTAACTTCCTGCAAGCCCTAAGATATTTCTGTATAGATTCTGGTTCATCTGTAAACAGTGGCATACCAAGGAGGGGGTGGCGAGTGGGAGCAGCCCATCCCGGGAATAGACTTTCAGGGGATTTGTACTCTGTAAAGCATTTTTTTTAAATAATAAAATCAACTAAAAGTCAGTCTGCTTTTTATTATCACCATATGTCAACAATTCTAAACAAAGTCAGTGATAAAATACTCCTCTACCCCAGGGCGAACCACTCCCTCCACTTCTCTCCCCAGCTCACCTTCCCAGTGTGCCACCGATTCGAGCAGGAAGACTTTGTAGAGGATCTAGTTCACATACTGCCAGGAGCAGGAGCCTAGGCCATCTCTCTCTGTCCCTTTCTTGGCTTCACAATTAGTCTATCCTCTGGCCAGTGTCATTCTATTCTAAGCCTTTGCTGGAAAAACCTCTCCTCCAACCATTTGTAAACACATGGTGATGATTTTAAAATACCTCTGCAAACTTCTGTGACACATCAGCTGATAGGGTCTGTGCCTTTCTCCCCTGAAACCAGATGGACTTTTGAGACCATTTCAACCCATAAAGCATGGTAGAAGTAACAGTATGTGACTTCCAAGGCTAAGTCATAAAAGACCAGACAGCTGCCACCTTGTTTGCTGGATGAAGACTTCACCACAATGGAAAGAGCCCTGAGGCAGCCATGATGTGAGGAAGCCCAATCTAACCAATGTGCAGAGACCACAAGGAAAGGCCCTGACTCTGCATGTATTCAAGAGAGACCCAACAAGCCCCTAGCTGCTCCCGGCCCTACAGTTCCAGCTCCAGCCACACTCTGACTACAAACACATGAGGGGCCCAGAACTCTCCTGTGGAGCTCATCTGAACCTGTAGAAATTGTAAGAGGTAATAAAATGATTGTCATTATAAGCCACTCAGTTTGCAAATGATTTGTTACATAGCAATAGATAACCAGAACACATAAGCAAATGACCCTCGACCCTTATTTTTGCAGGAAGGAGGGACACCTGCCATGCAAATGACCTCCCAAAGGGAGCCGTTACCTGTATACTCCATGTCCCATTGAGGGTGACACATGCAGTCTGTTTCCTGGTGCAGTTCATGACAGAAAGGGAGTCACACGGGGCCGACTTAATCCCCAGAACAGTAGTGACACTTCATGGTGTTGGGCTGGGCCTTGGGCCCTGCGTCTGGTGGGAATGGATGAAGTCAGGGTGGGATGGGAGCTGAGGACCCCACAGTCCCGCTTCCCCCACCAGGCCTCTGTTCTCCTGCCCTCCCTCAATCACTGCCTCCCTCCCTTCCCACAATCCAGATCATTGTCCTCCAAAGTGGGACCAGCCCGGTCGCAGCTGCCCCTCCAGCCCCTGAAGATTTATTTTGAGGAGCAGCAAATAGAGTGGAAGGTGGGGCTGAGCCCACACTGTTCATTTGTCCTAAAGAAACTTCAGGCTTGTTCCTAAGTGTTCTTTCATTCTTCAGCACCAACTGTATACCAGGCACTATTCTAGGTCCTGGAGACACAGCAGTGACCACAACAGGAAAGCCCTTCCTTAGAGACCTTGAATTCCAAAAATTACTAAAAAGCAATCCTGTTAGTTCAAGACTGTGGTATTCTGCAAAAGAGTAGAACTCTGCCTTCCGTTTCTCCACCACCTGATTAATTTGAGAGCTTTTTTAGAGATCTGAAACATTTAAGAGGAAGCCACTTAAGTGCATTTTTCCTGAGTCAAAACTAAGCCATGAATCACTTTAATATGGGCTCATATTGCAACACTGGCAGATGCAGAAAAGAATACTAAAGAAAACATTACCACAGAGCTATGCTAACACGTGGCCACTGACCACACGTGGCTATTTAGCACTTGAACATGACTGATTCCCTTTGAAATGTGCCACGAGTGCAAAATCTTTGAGTAGATTTCAAAGGCCTTGTATGAAAAAAAGATTGTAAGATATCTCCTTTGTTGAAATGATAGTTTAGCTGCATTTCCTTAAATAAAACATTTTAAAATTAATTTCATCAGTTTCTTTTTACTTTTTTTTTTTAAGAGATAGAGGTCTCACTATGTGGCCCAGGCTGGCCTGAAGCTCCTGGGCTCAAGCGATCCTCCTGCCACAGCCTCTGCCTCCAGAGTAGCTGGGACTACAGGCTCGTGCCACTGAGGCTGGCCTGTTTTTTACTTTTTATGTGGCTACCAGAAAATTTTTAACGACATACACGGCTCACATTATATTTCTACTGGACGGCGTTGCAATCAGCCCTCTACAAAACGACACTTACTGGAAGTACTTTGGTGTGGTTCCTTCAATCTTTCTTTATATATAGGAGTGATTTTTTAATGCAGTTGTAATCATACCTGGCATTTTAGATACTGACTACCATGCCCACCTCTCAGTTTGGACCCGGAGGTTCTATTTTGTTGAGGTACACAATTTAGGACGAGGGAAGCCCCAGCTGTTTGAAAGGATGGCTACATCCCCCCATGGCCACATCTGCCAAATACAAATTCCTTCTCTGAAGAAATAATCGAGCAACAAAAAGTGATTCTTTAGCAAACCCCAGTGCCAGGTCTAGGCTGACGCTGCCTAGGCCACCAAATTTAAGGAGGTGCCAACTCTCAGGGTTGTGCAAGTGTAAGGTTGGCACCTGAGAATGCGTGCCTCCTTAAATCTGGTGCCCCGGGCTCCTGGCTAGGTTCACCCTAGACCTGGGCCTGCCACCCAGTTCTTGTTCTGCTTGACTAGCTTTTAGGGGGAGCCCCTTTTCTAAGGAGAAAAAAGGAGTTCTGGGCTTCTCTCCAGGCCCCCAGTAATTCAATAAGCACAGCTACAAAATATGCAGTGCCTACGACCGGCCAGTCTAGGGGATGCACCTCCTACAAAACTTGCTTCACACCCATTTTGCAGATGAGAAAGCTGAGGTTCTCTTTCTTGCCCCCATCAGCCAGACAGAGCTGCAGAGCCAGGAATTGAAGCCAGGTCCCCATGAGTCCCCCCCCCACCACCACCCTGTGTGGGCCCCAGGTCCTGCCCAAACCTTGTCCAGGAAGGCTGCTGCAGTTGTTTTCACAGCAGGCTGTGCTGACCCAGAGACTTGAGTTCAGGCCATACGTCAGGGCATAGACACCTGCTTGGCATTCCCCAGGGGCCATGCACGACCCATTCTCAATGACAGTCCCATTTTCTGGGAATAGAGATGGAGGAAGGGAGATGAGAGCACCCCCACCCCCAGCCCTCCCACACCTCTGCCCCCTCTGTAGCAATCCCCAGAGGCCGATCTAGGGCCTTGGCTGGTGTTCAATCCCCCCTGCTCTCCACCCCAGTGGCACCCACCTGAACTGTGAGGCAAAGTTTGCAGCCTCCAGTCCCAGGATGGCCCATCCATGCCTCCCCCCTACCCCCCACCTGCCCCCTTTGTCCATCCTCTCTGCCCCCCACCTGGTCCCCCACCTAGCTGCATCTGGCTAAACAAGCAGAAGTCCTGGGAGGAAGAACAAGTTATTTCTGTGCAGTTTCTCAGCAAAGAGCAGGCTGGACATGTCTTGGAGGTCCCTGTGGGGAGAGAAGAGGGATCAGATCCTGTAGTTTGAGGAGAAAGAACTCACACAAATGCACACACAATTCAAGAATAGGACTAAGGGCTGGGGTGGAGAGTTGTTGGGAGAAAACTGAAGAACATCTTCCCGGAGGAGTGCGGGTGGGCAGAACAGCAAGGGCAAAGGTTTGGAGGTGGGAACCACAGAATCTCCACGTGGGAGCTGCTGACAGCTTCCCCCCTGGAACTCTCGCCAACCAATGTCTCCCTCGCAAGCCCAGAACCCAGCAGACAGAAGTGGAATTTCTCTCCCTAGACGGGGCTGAAGGGAATCCCATCCGTCCAGCCGCCTTCTTGACTTTCAGAGAGGCCCTGAGGCTCTTTCAAGAAACCTCAAGTCTGTAGGAAGCACAGTCTGGAAACTGCCAACCTTATCTCGCACCTTCCTACTATAGATGAGGAAACTGAGGCCAGAGGGGTGTAGGGTCTCGTTCACGATCACACAGTGAGGTCCTGGTTAGCGTGAGGCCGCTTAGTTCCTAACCCAGGCAAAGGCGGGGGCAGCATCAGAGCCAAAGGGGAGACGGACAGGCAAGATGAGGAGCAATAACACGCTTCTGGGCGTCAGTAAGAGCTCACCCTCCAACAGGGCTACTGCCAGCCCGGCACTGTGCTGAGCCCCTCAAACGTATTAATTCAATTAACTCCCTCAGCAATCCTCTGAGACAGCAGCATCATCACCATTTCATGGATGGGGAAACTGAGGCACAGGGGCAGAGAGGTTAAGTGGCTTGCCTGGAGTCACACAGCTAAGAAGTGGCAGAGCCAGGATTAGAACCCAGGCAGCCTGGCTCCAGAGCCATGTTCTCAGCCACTCTGTTCTGTCTCTGCTAGACCACGAGCCCAGGTGGAGGCTCCGGGGCTCAGACCTTAAAGCTGGACTCCCACCACCCTCGGGACCTTGGGTGGACCCTCTCCCTCTCTGAGGGACCAGAGCGGGCTCACCTGCTGGGGTGGCCAGCGCCCCCAGGAGCACCAGGGCAGGGAGGAGCCGGAGCATGATCCAGGCTGGAGAGGAGGAAGCAGGACAGGGGTGCCCTTGCCTTTTATCCAAGGGCCTTGGCTGGGGTGGCAGCCCCAGAGGGAGAGCAAATAGTCTGGGAAGATAGCGGCCCCACCCGCCATCCTGGCCACTGGGACACCATCTAAGGGAGGGGCCTTAGAGAGCATCGAGAGGGGAAACTGAGTCCTGAGAGGCATATGGGAGAAGCCTGAGGCTACTCAGTGAAGCCAAAGAAGGACGGTGGACATGTTGTTGTTATTATTGCACTACTATTAATAGGCTGCCCGGTCACTCCATACAGCTGTTAACTCACTCTTTACAATAGTCCTACAAGCCAATATCATTAACCCCCAGAGGGATATTCAAAATATTTGATCACGAGTCGGTATAGACCAAGCTACTGGCAGTAACAAAGTCTGCCCATCCCGGTGGCCACCATGGCCCCAGGGTTTCCCTTGTAGTTTCTGGAACATGGGGATGTCTGGGAGGACCCGGAGAGGCCATGGGGCACTCAGGGTCTCCAGGCAGTGGATATTGACCAGCCAAACCTGGACAACAAGTACAGTTGAAATCAGCCCCGAGTTTCCCTTTTACAGAGAACGAGACTAAGTCTCAGAGCAGTCAAGGCCCTTGTTCGGGGCCCCAGAGTGAGCACATGTGAACCCAGCACAAGCGCCATGTGAACCAGGCCTCCCTGACTTGGCCACTGGGCTGCACCAGGGGGAGAAGCCGCCTGCATCGCCTTCCGCCACCTTGGTTTCCACATGCGTTCAGTGGGAGTAAGTTTGACTTCAACGTCATGAGGCCTTTCAGCCCCAGTGCTGGGCACATCTTTGTAGAAGTCACTTCTTTATGGGCTTTGACTCCCCATTTGCCTCTCCTTTGAGGTGTAACTCTGGGGATGGCCCTTCCCCTGTTTGGGCTCTAGTGTGCTCATCTGCTAAATGGGTATAACTCAGAGCCTGGGTTATAGTAAGTGCTCAGTAAGTGGAGGCTCAGTCAGCACTGGGGGGCTGTGTAATAGGGATGTTCAGGCTTCAAGGAAACCACACACACATCTAGAGGAGGGATGAACACCTTTGGAACCAGACAGCCTGGGTTCAAATTCCAGTTCTGTCACTTCCAAGGTGAGTGGCGTTGGGCAAGACATTTTACCTACTTGAGCCTGTCTCCTTGTTTGTAAAAGAGGGCAGCTAGGAGGACCTACAGCAAAGGGCTGCTGTGACTGTCAACTGAGCTGATTTCTGTAGAGCACTGAGAACGGTGGGCACCAACCGCTGCTATCATCGTCATCATCATCATCATTTAGCAACTTAAGTAAGTCTGCTAAGGGGCAGGCCGAGGCTGGCCTCTGCCCTTTGCTCAGAGGAGAGATTCCAAGCAAAAGAAAGGACCAGTAAAAGTCACCCACAGGCCAGTCAGGCTTCCCAGACTCCCAGGTGGGGTCCCTCGGTCACTGTGTACAATCAAGGCATTTACTTTGAAAGGTGCCAACTCTGAGAAGGAAAGATGGGCGCCCAGGGGAGGGGAGGTGGCTCTTTCTGACCAGGTGCTATGACACAGAGAAGTTTGGGGACTGGGCTCACCTTCTTCCCAGGTGAATCCAGAAGCCCTTGATTTGGAACAGGTGGGAAGACGGGCAAGCCAGTCCCCCCGCCCCAGGGGAGTCTGGCGAATGCGGCGGGGAGAGGGCAGCATCTGGCACTCCGTGACTAGGAGAAGCGTCTCCTCTGAGGTTATCGCCACTACGACCCGGGCTGGGCAAACAGGCCAGGAGCTGCACAAACACAGGGCTTGTGGGGTAAAGAGTGAAGGGCAGGCATGCAAGGAAGGGACGTTTCCCTGCCCTTAAATGGAAACCTGGAGGCAAGAGGACATCAGGACATCAGACAAGGTATTTAGTGCCTGTACTGTACAAGCAAATACGGACATATGTCCCCCCTTCCGTGCACAAACGGCTGTGTACTCTCCACGCTGTCCTGCCCCTATATTTTTCCACTTGACAATAACGTAACATGAATTACATAAAGAGTATGTATCTTTCTGTTTTCCATTGCATAAATGCACCTTTTGTAGCGTCAGGGCTCTTCCCACCACCTGGGATTACAAACCATGCTGCCCTGAAGAACCCCGTGACCACATCACTTTGCACATGCACCAATTCCTGGAAGCGGTCAGTGGTTTTCCTGTGTCTAAAGGCTTTATTACACTTGTGATTTTGAGAGCAATTGCAAAATTACCTTCCATAGGGCTGTACCAATTCACACTCACATGACTGATGTAGCCGAGTGTCTGTTTTCCCACAGCCTTGCCAGCTCCGTGTATCATCCAACTGTTTGGTTTTGTTAATATTTTTGCCAATCCAGCAGGTGAAAAGGAGTGTGGTCGGATGCAAATGGATGTGAATTCTGTGCGGCCCCTTCCATCGACAGACACAGTCCATCCTCCTTCCCTCAGGTCTGAGCTGGTCTTGGAACTTGCTTTGGCCAATAGAACGGGGCGGAAGTTATGTTGCATGAGTTCTGAACCCAGCCCTCAAGAACTTGCGTCTTCTGTTCTCCCTTTCTTGCTGCTGGGACGTTTTCGACACTGGGTGAACGAGCCCAGGTGTGCCTCCTACAGGACGGGAAACCCTGAGGAGAGAGGGTCCAGGCACCCCAGCCATCGCAGCTGAAAGCCTACATATATGAAAAAGGCCATCTCTCTTAGTCCCTTCAGGCTACTATAAGAAAATGCCTTAGACTAAGTGGCTTACAAACAACAGAAATTTATTTCTCACTGCTCTGGAGGCTGTGAAATCCAAGATCAAGGCACTAGCAGATTCCGTGTCTGACAAGGACCTGATTTCTGGTTCACGGAAGGCATCTTTCCATTGCGTCCTCATGTGGTAGAAAAGGCAGGCAGATCTCTGCGGACTCTTTCAAAAGGGCGCTAATCCCACTTATGAGGGCTCCACCCTCTTGACCCAATCACCTGCCCTAAACTCCATCTCCTAACACCATCACCTTTCAGGTTAGGATTTCAACATACGAATTTGGGTGGGGGGAAACACACATTTGGACCATAGCACCATCTAAGACTAACGATCCTGGCCAAGTCAGCCTAGACCAGAATGGCCCAGAGGTGACCTACAGAATCATGAGACATAATAAATGTTATTGTTTTAAGTCCTTAAAGTCCAAGTCCAAGTTTTGGGGTGGTTGTAACACAGCAAAGGTTAACTGACGTAAATGGCATTTTAGCGTTTTTTTTTTTTTTTTTACAAGAGTCATTTGTGCTTCCTTTCCCATCTTTTACTAATTATTTTCCTGATTCATAGAAGCTATGTTGTAACAAAGTACTACAAACTGGGTCGCTTAAAACAGTGGTTCTCCAACCTTTTTGGCACCAGGGACTGGTTTCATGGAAGACAGTTTTTCCATGGACTGGGTTGGGGAGTGGGGGGTGGGGTTGGTTTCAGGATGATTCAAGCGCATTACATTTATTGTACAGTCAAATCTCTGCTAATGATAAACTGTATTTGCAGCGCTAGCATCACCGCCTCAGCTCCACCCGAGATCATCAGGCATTAGATTCTCATAAGGAGCATGACTTCGATCCCTCGCATGCGCAGTTTACGGTAAGGTTTGCGCTCCTGTGAGAATCTAATGCCAATCTAATGCCACCGCTGATCTGACAGGAGGCGGAGCTCAGGCGGTGAGTGGTGTCCCCGCCTTCTGCCAGCTGGAGCTGAGTTCCCTGAAGTCCTTGCTTCTTGGCCCCTTCCTCAGTCTTCAAAGCCAGCAGCAAAGTATCTTCCCTCTCCCGCCCTGCTGTCCTCTGCTTCTTTCTCACAGCCTCCTCTTCTGTCTGTAGTCACATATCCCTCCCCCTCTCTCTTACAGAGGCACTTGTCATTACATTTAGGGCCACCTGGATAATTAGGATAATGTCTCCAACTTAAGATCCTTAACTTTGGCCGGGTGCGGTGGCTCACGCCTATAATCCTAGCACTCTGGAAGGCCAAGGCGGGAGGATCCCTTGAACTCAGGAGTTCGAGACCAGCCTGAGCAAGAGAGACCCCATTTCAACTGAAAGAGAAAAAATTAGCCGGGCATGGTGGCGCATGCCTGTAGTCCCAGCTACTCAGGAGGCTGAGGCAGGAGGATGGCTTGAGCCCAGGAGTTTGAGGTTGCTGTGAGCTAGGCTGACACTATGGCACTCTAGCCTGGGCAACAGAGAGAGGCTCTGTCTCAAAAAAAAAAAAAAAAAAAAAAAAATTCTTAACTTTATCATCTCTACAAAGAACTCTGATTTCCTATAAGGCAACATTCATAGGCTCCAGGCTTAGGACCTGGATATCTCTGGGCGCCATTATTCAGCCCAGGGAGTCTCTCTAAGCCTTGGTTTCCTCGTCTGTGTGTGTATGGAAATAGGATATCGTGTGGATTCACCGAGTGATATAGCTAAAGCAGTGAGACCAGCGCCCAGCGTAGCACAAGCACTCAATAAAATTGGGAGGGAGAGAATCTCATGTAAAGTTTCCCCTTGGGACCTCAGTTTCTCTGCCTGGAAAGTTGGGGGAAGAGGTATTAGACTCAAGGGCTTCCCAGCTCTTCCACCCTGCTAGGGAGCCCCTGAGTCGGGCGGTCCCCTGCATCTGGGAGGTGGCCAGGCCAGGGTCTGAAAGCCACATCAGTGTGGCCTCCTAGACAAGCGGGAGCTGTGGCCCTTCCCCTACCATCAGCTCTGGTCCTCACTTCCCAGCCCAGAGAAGGGCCTTCCCCGCAGCCAGGTCAGAGGGTGGGCACGTCCCCCGGCAGGTGGCAAGAGGATGAGGGAGTCCCAGTTGGGTGTTGTTCTAATTCCCTCCATCAATCTCATAGTCTCTCTCCCTCTCTCTCTCTCTCTCTCTCCTTCTCTACTCCCCCTGAGTCAGTCTGTGGCCTCTTCTTCCCTCTCTCTCCTTCCCACCTCCCTCTCCCTCCCCTGCGCTACTCTAGCTCTGTCTCTCCCTCTCTGTGCCTCTGCCCCATCCCTGTCCTCTGCTGCTGCTCCCTCTGCCTTCATGTCTCTGTGTCTCCCTCTAGCTCTCTCACCCTCTCTGTCTCTGCACGAAATTCTCCTCTTCTCGCTGGGAAGCCCCCGAAACCGGGGGGCCTTGCCCCCCTCACCCCCACAGGCAGGCGGAGCCGGGTGAGGCCCGGGTGAGTCACGGGGAAGAAGGAGCAGACATTCCTGCCGCTTTTCTGGATCGTGCCTGGCCCAGCCCCCTGCCTGTCCCCTCCCTTAACATGTCACCGGAAATTTACAGGTGTGTGTCACCTGTGGGAGAGACTGAGAAAGTCAGAGAGGCAGGGACAGAAACAGAGAGACAGAAAGAGAAAGACAGGCATGGAGAGAGACAGAGAAAAGGGAGACGCAGAGACAGAAAAACACAAAGAGACAGCAAAAACAGAGAGAAAGAGGGACAGAGACAAAAGAAAAAGAAGAAAACAGTGAGATAGGAAAAGACAAAGACAGACACAGAAAGGGAGAGAGAGACAGAGATTCCAGGAGACCAGAGAAGTCCCAGGTGGAGCTGAGTGGGCTCTGAGCTATCTCCCTCACTCTCTAAATAAAAGAGGAAATTGTGGCCCAGAGCAGTGAGGTCATCCCTCCAGGAAGTGGCAGCGCCAGACTACAGAGCTCCGTGTGACCCTCAAACCTGAGTTTTCTCTCCATTGAGAGATGCCTCCCACCTACCCAAACCCACTTCATAACAGGTGGGAAAACCAAGCTTCGGTGGAGTGAAGCCATCTGCCCAGGGCCACCCAGAAGCAAGTGGCTGAGCTGGGCCTCAAGCCTGCCTGGACCAGCCCCCCAGCTTTCCGTTTCCCTACCTCATGCACATTAATATCTCATTTAGTCTTCATGCCCACCCCAAGAGGGGCCCCATTTTCCAGATGAGAAAACTGAGGCTCACAAAGGACATCATTGGCCCAGGGGGACCCAGCCAGGGAAGGCTCCAGCAGTTGTCAGCATGATACCTGCTGACGTTAGAGTGGATGACACATCTCCAACTCCTTTCTCACTCCAGGAAGAGGAAATGCAGGGTCAGAATTCACACTAGGGACAACAACGATAACAGCAGCTACCACTTTTATTGAGCACATACTTTGTGCCAGGCACTATGGGAAGCGTCATAGGTGCATTGGTTTATCTCCCCAGCACACCGGCCCTGGGACGGAAACACTTGCTATCTCTACTTTCCAGATAAAATGCTCGGGGCACAGGGAGGTTAAGTAACCTGCAGGAGGCAACACAGCTAATAACTAGATGGAATTTGAACTCTCCCAGTCTGAGGCCAGCTCCCACACTCTTAACCATGGGCTATATTGTCTCTTAGGAAAGGGGACATCTTTAGGACTTTTCTTACCTTATCTTAAAATTATTAGCTTATGGCTTCAATGAATTAATGAGAATTATATAGTATAATCATTATTATCATGGTAGAGGTAGCTCCTTACCCATCACCTACTATTCTCTCCCTCTCCCACTCTGTTCCAGCCACTCTGACCTCTCTGCTGTTCCTAGATCTCACACTCCCTTCTCAGGCCTTCGCACTGGCTGTTCCCTTTGGCTGGATAGGTTCCTGTACGCATCTGCCCAGCTTTTTCCCTCACTGCACTCAGCCACCTGCTCAGGGAAGGCCTCCTGGACCACCCACCTAAAACAGCTCACACTACATGTCTACCCTCACACCTCCTCCAACCTGTTTTGTTTTCTAAGTTTATTATTTATCTAAATTTACGGCTTATCACTGCTTGACAGTGATAGATTAGATAACCATATCTACTTCCCATTGTCAGTGTCCCAAGGGTGAGAACTTTGCCCTGTTTCCGGCTGTGTCTCCAGCTCCTGGGCCACCCAGAGTGCTAGGATTACAGGCATGAGCCACCACGCCCGGCCTCAGTGAGCATTTTTAAACGATGAGAACAATTTTCCCACCTAACCACATAACAGTGATATCTACTTGTTTGGTTAAAGTGTTTTAAGGTAAATTATGTCTTTTCACCCCCAGATATTTCAGCATGCATCTCTATAATAAGGACGTTTTTCCACATAACCCCAATACCATTATCCTCCTGACGAAACTAACAAAAACCCTAATATTATCTAATAATCAGCCACATTCGACTTTCCCAACGGGACAAGTTTTCTCCCCATTTCACAGCGGAGGAGAGCGATTGCCCAAGGTCCCAGAGCAGGAAGAGACAGAACCGGGATTTGCATCGAGGCAGTCCAGGAACGTCGCTGCGACCGCGACAGCGGCTGGGTGACTCAGGGCCGAGCCAGGCCCCTTACAGCGGGACGACCGCGCCCGGGAAAGGGAAGTTTGGGGCGGGGGAGGCCCGTGGGGGAGGAGGGGGAAGCACCCACGCATCTGGGGCTGACTCGGTGTTTCGCAAAATGTCTGGGAGGGGCCCCCGAGGCCACAAAACTGCCGCCTTCCCGGGACCAGAAGAAGAGAAGAGGCGCAGGGAGGCGGCGCACGGAAGCGCCCTCCGGACATGGGCCGCCCGCTGCTGCCGCTGCTGCTGCTGCCCGCGCTGCTGCTGCTGGTTCAGACGTGCATCCCAGGTAGGGGCCGTGTCCTGGACACCCGCGCTGGCAACAGGGTCTGGGCGGGGTCGGGGGGGCCGGGTCTGATGAGTTGGGGGAATGCGGTTCAGTCCAGCGCCGCCCCCAATCAATAATCATGCTCGCGCCGTCTGCAGCCCCCCGCAGCGCAGTACCTGCACGCCGCAGGTGCTCGGGAAATACGAGTCGAGCCCAGGCATTTAACGACAGGAACCACAGCCTGTTCGTGAGCGCTCTCTTTACTCCAGGCGCTCTTTTAAACTCCTTCCTTGCAGTTTCAAACTAGCCGGATGGGACTATTATTAACTCCGTTTCACGGAGGAGGAAACGGAGCCTCCAAGAGGCGAAGTAATCGGCCCCAGCCGCACCGCCAATCCCTGAGTCAGGGGCTCTGCCCCCCCGCCCCCAGCGCGCCCCACCCCGCGGACCCGCGTTTGCAGACAGGAGTCCCCCTTTTACCAAAGGTCTAAGGAGAGTACGACCGAGCGTCAGGCCCGGGGGCTGGGGACCCAGGGCCTGTTCCTCGAGGACCCTTCCCTTTCACTGCCCTCTCCCGGACTTGACCGTCGCACCTGCTTCCCCCGGAAAATGTTGGGGGATGAGTTTGAGAAACGAGAGGAATTCGAGAAGGAACTGAGTCAGGGCGGGGTGGGGGTATGCGGCGATGAATAACCTGGAAAGCTCTCGAGACCGCGGGAGGCTGAGAATGAGTAACGTGTCTAGAGAACTCCGAATTTGGGGCGGGAAAGCGACGCCCGGGAGGTTCATCCTGGACGAGCCTTGGGGCGGGGACACCGAAAGGGGTTACGGGCTCCGGGAGGGGGCTGGGGGCGGAGAGAGAACGCCCGGGAGGAGATAGGGGGCGGGGCTAGGACCGCGGGGAGGGGGCTGGGGGCGGAGAGAGAACGCCCGGGAGGAGATAGGGGGCGGGGCTAGGACCGCGGGGAGGGGGCTGGGGGCGGAGAGAGAACGCCCGGGAGGAGCTGGGGGCGGGGCTAGGACCGCGGGGAGGGGGCTGGGGGCGGGACTGGAATGTCGGGGAGGAGCTGGGGGCGGGGCTAGGATATCTGGGAGGAGCGGGGGGGCGGGGCTAGGATATCTGGGCGGAGCAGGGGCGGGGCTAGGATATCTGGGAGGAGCGGGGGGCGGGGTTCAGGGAAGGCGGGGCTGAAACCTTGGAGAGGAGCAAGAGGGCAGGAAGGGAACATTAAGGGAAACCAGAGGGTTTGAGATTAGAATTTCGGAAGGGCTGATGGGGTGGGATTAGAATTTCAGAATAAACTGGCGGGCGAGGAGAGGCTATGGAGGAGGGTAGGATCTGGGGCCGCGAGTTGGGGAATAATTCCACTAGGGCACTGGGAGATCAGGGTGGGCTGTGGCTAGAACGCCCCTTGCGGAATTGCAGAGGCGGAATAGACCTAGGGCCGGTGGGGTGCGGGAAAGGACCTAAATGGAGCCTCTCCTGATAGAGGGGGCGGGGACAGGACTTTCAGGATAGACCCCGCGCGAAGACAGAATTTAAGGGAAAACGGGCCAGGACAGGACTCTGGGGAGAGACGTGTGGGCGGAGATGGAACGGTCGGGTGGGTGCGCAGAGGTAGAACGTGGGCGAGGGTAGACTGGCAAATACAGCCAGTCGGAACCCAGCAGAACGTGCAGCACGAACCTGAGTGGACGGGGCCGGGAGACGTGGTTCTGGTTTGGGGGCACGAGAGGGCAAGAGGGGGATCCTGGCACGGAGCATATGACCACCTCTTCTCTCCTCTCTGTCCGCCTCCCTTCAGCTTCCTGGGGCCTGCAGTGCATGCGGTGTGAGAGCAGCGGGCATTGCCAGGTGGAGGAGTGCGCGCCGGGCCAGGACCTCTGCAGGACCACGGTCATGCGCATATCCGAAGGTGGGCTCCAGCACGACAGGACACGTGAGTGACCAAGGATCCTCTCACCAGTAATTAGGGCAAAGCAAACTAAAACAAGAAGAAGAGCCCGTGTCACACCCACCAGACTGGCAGGCATTTAAAAATCTGACAATACCAGGGTTGGTGAAAATGTGGAGCGACAGACCCTGTGGTGGGGGGTAAACTGGCGATTCCACCACCCAGAGCGATTTGGCAAAGTGTGATACAAATGCAGATCGGCATGCCCTAATTAGCCAGCAGTGCAACTCCTAGGAATGTAGACATGCCAGAGAACGTTGGTCACATATGTTTAAGAACACATGTTTAAGAATGTTCATAGCAGCAGTGTTTGTGACATGGAAAATTGGAAACAAACTCCATCCAGTCTGTCAGCAGCAGAGGAGAAACGCTGTGGTGTAATCACATAAAGGAATGCTCTGCCCCAGTTTAAATAAACGAACTGGAGCTGCAGATATCAATGTGAACACATCTCAAAAACATAAGGTTGAGAGAAAAAAAAAACATTGCAGAATATGACACCTTTTAATATAAGCTTTTAAAAAGGTGAAACAATAGTATATACTGTTATGCATTCATGGTGTAAGAATTACCTACACCAGTGGTTGCTGCAAGACAGGGCATGAGAGGAGCGGGATTGGGAGGTGTGAACAGGGGACTTTAACAGTATCTTTTATTTATTTATTTTTGAGACAGGGCCCTACTCTGTCACCCAGACTGGAGTGCAGTGGCGTGATCACAGCTCACTGCAACCTCCAACTCCCAGCCTCAAGGGATCCTCCTGGCTCAGCCTCCCAAGTAGCTATGATTACAGGCACACATGCCACGCATGCGTAATTTTTTAAAATTTTTTGTAGAGGCCAGGCGCAGTGGCTCACGCCTATAATCCTAATACTTTGGGAGGCCGAGGGAGGAGGATCGCTTGAGGTCAGGAGTTGGAGACCAGCCTGAACAAGAGCAAGATCACATCTCTACTAAAAATAGAAAAATTAGTGGGGCATGGAGGCACATGCCTATAGTCCCAGCTACTTGGGAGGCTAAGGCAGGAGGATTGCTTGAGCCCAGGAGTTTGAGGTTCCCATGAGCTGGGCTGACACCATTACACTCTAGACAAAGCAACTCTCTATCTCAAATAAATAAATAAATAAATAATTTTGTAGAGACAGGTTTTGCTGTGCTGCCCAGGATGGGCTCAAACAATTCTCCTGCCTCGGTCTCTCAAAGTGCTGGGATTATAGGCATGAGCCACCACGCCTGACTGACAGTATATTTTAAATTCCATTTCTTTTTTTTTTTTTTTTTTTTTTTGAGACAGAGTCTCACTCTGTTGCCCGGGCTAGAGTGAGTGCCGTGGCGTCAGTCTAGCTCACAGCAACCTCAAACTCCTGGGCTTAAGCGATGCTACTGCCTCAGCCTCCCGAGTAGCTGGGACTACAGGCATGCGCCACCATGCCCGGCTAATTTTTTCTATATATATATTTTAGTTGTCCATATAATTTCTTTCCATTTTTAGTAGAGACGGGGTCTCGCTCTTGCTCAGGCTGGTCTCGAACTCCTGACCTCGAGCGATCCACCCGCCTCGGCCTCCCAGAGTGCTAGGATTACAGGCGTGAGCCACCGCGCCCGGCCTAAATTCCATTTCTTATAAAAAATATGTGAAACAAATATAGCAAAATGCTAAAATTTTACAAAGTTGGGTGATGAATGTGCAGTAGGTGTTATATCATTCTCTTATACTTTTTGGCATTCGCAAAGCATTCCCCTTTAGAAATTCCCTTTAGAGGCCTCTCCCTGCTGAGATCACTAAACTGGGGTAGGGGGTGAGGGGTAGATGAATCCAGAAAGTCCCAGTGATACTGCTGTCACTAAGAGAGCAGGATGCCCATGTGTGGAGGGTGGGGAGGTGGGGATAATTCTAGATAGAGTTGGACCAAAACAAGAGGAGAGCCCTGGCAAGGATCAGCCCTGGGAGTGGGTGACCTTGAGACCAGGGTGCTGGTTGGGCCCAGGGGAGCCTCTGGGGTACTGAAGATCCGTTTCTCCCAGAAGAGGAAGAGCTGGAGGTGGTGGTGAGAGGCTGCGCCTACCCAGAGAAGACCAACAGGACCATGAGCTATCGGACTGGTTTGCAGATCATCACCCTTACAGAGACTGTGTGTGGGACAAATTTTTGCAACCGGCCCAGACCTGGTGAGTAAGGCAGCCCTCGCCATCCCCAACCCCAAACCATCCCCGACTCAACCTCATCATCATCCCAATCCTCTCCCCAATTTTATACCACTCCAACCCCAGCTCCATGCCCTACACCAGTTCCACCTCCAGCTCAAACACACCTCCAGCCCCGCTCACCCGCACCCCCAGCTCAACCTCACCTCCAGTCACACCCCCCACTTCGTTTTACCCCAACACTCTCTCCAACTCAAACACATCCTTATTCTAAACACAGCTCTAACCTCATTCCCACGTCAACCCCACCCTCATCTCAAACTATCCGCCATCCTGCCCCCAACTACAAACTTATCCTCATCCCTGACCCTGTCTCCATCCCGCACGTTTGTCTGTGTGGCTATTATGTACCAGATGCAACACCTGCCCTCAACAAGCCCACACTCACGCTTGAGACGTGGGTGAGTTGTCTCACTGACATTTGTCCATCTGATTTTTTTCTGTGGGGACAAGAGGTGGTTCAAGCAATAGATGCTGAGGGGCCAAGGTACAAGCAGAGACTCAAAGCCCTTAAGAGAAGTCAAAAGAGGGTCGCCGTGGGCTGTGAGAGTCCCCTGGAATAGATGGTCTTTGACTTGGGCAGTTAAAAAAAAAAAAGTGAAGAAATTTCCATAAGCCACTTTTTTGAGTGTCATGGCTTCAGGCTCTGGTCAGTTTTTTTTTTAAAAAAAGACTTAGAAAGGGTCAAATTCTCCCAAATTGCCACAGGAGAGGAAGGGTGGGGAAAGAAGAGATCCATGGTGCGTGGTCAGCAGAGATTCCTCTTCCTGGCCTTGGTGAGGAAGGAAATTGGTTAAGGCCAGTCCAGTCACAGTGACGTCGGTAAGCAGAGGGCCTGCGTTTGCTGTCAGGGTGACGTCGGTAAGCAGACTGCCTGCATTCGCACTGGGGTTTCTTTGTTCCTCATCCAGCCTGATTCCGCCTGATTTTCATGCATCCTCACCACAAACTTTCATCCGTTGGCAGGGCTGAATCAGATGGTTATTTTTAAGGAAGTGATAAGAGAGAGGACATTGGCTTCCTCTCTCCGTGAAATGTGCTTAAGGAGAGCACTAATACCTGGGTCTGAGTAATGCATCTAATCAGAGATGATAGTTAAAATATTTAACAATATTGGTCAGTGTCAGAACAAAGCCCTGGAGACCCCCTGCTGGGCTGGTGTTACCCTTTCAATGACGGGTCACAGGGACATGAGGGTTAATAACTGATGGGCCTATATCATCCCCATTTCTAATGCCATCTTACCCTGCTTATGGCAACTCGAATAGTTGGTTAGACTGCACTCTGTACTTACATGATGCTGGGGACACAGCAGTGACCAAGACAGTCTCAGGCCCTGCCTCCATGGCGCTCACAGCCCAGTGTGTGCTGGAAGTGTGTGACAGACCCCTCACCGGCCACCAGCTGGTTAGATTAGTCAGGGCTGTGAGGGCAGAAGCACAGACAGAGGGGTCAGGGTGGGATCAGGGAAGAAGACAGACTGTGGGACCCCCGAGGAGACACCCGACTCAGGTCAGGGAAGGTTCCTAGAGGAAGCAACAGCTAAACAGGATCTTCAGGGATGACTAGGAGTCTGTTAAAAAGCCAGTAGGAAGGGTCTTCCAGCTGAGGAAGCAGGAAGGCCCAGAAGTGGGCAAAAGTAGTGTGTCTGGGGGAAGGAAAAAATGGGGTGCGATGAGCCAGTGAACTTGGCGAGGTCATGTTACATGGGGCCGTCCAGGCCATGGTGAGGATGAATACATAGACCTTGTCCCAGGAGCAGTGGGGTGTCACAGAAGGGTTTTAAGTAGCGTATGTCATGATCACATTTGTATTTTTAACAAATTATCCTGACCTCATGACAGAAGATAGGCTGGAGGGAAGCAAGAGTAAACGAAGGGAAACAAACTTGGAGGTGGGTGAGGTTGTCCAGGTGGAAAAGAGGGTGGTCAGACCAGGGTGTCGGCCAGGAGAGAAGTGGGTGGATTTACCTGCTGTTTGGCAGGTAGACGAGCAGGCCGCAGTGATGGGTTAGATGTGGTGAGGAGACCTGCGGTTCTGATCATGATGAAGTCACTTGTGTCAGACGAGCCCTCCTGCCGATGACAGCTACAAACACTGGACAAGTAACAAACAGTTATTTGAGGTCACTGGAGAGCAGCAAATGAAGGGAGGAACTTGAGGTGCTAGAATCTTTGAAATAAGGGAAGCGTAGAAGACAACCTGGCTTTTTCCTTGAGTGCACTTTCCAATCTGCTGCTGTGAAGGGGAAATAGAGCCCAAACAGAAAGAGAGTCGCTAGACTGAGAAGGCAGAGGTTGGCGTTTGGGGCTGCCAGCATGTCTGGAAGAGTTAAAATCCTGGAATGGATGGGACCACAGAAAAGGGAGTCCCCAATCTGCAAATAAATTTCCCTCAAGTCGTTGGCAAGCTGTGCATGCCTAGAATGAGAGTCCAAGAAACTCGGCAGAAAAAATAGTAGCTGGGAAGCTACAGAAGCGAGCAAGGCTTCCAGCAGGCATGTGATGCTGGGGAGACAGAGGTTGCCAAGCAGAAGAGGCCTAGGGAAGCACATCGGGCCTTCCCTTCGGACCACACCCTAGGGGTAAGGGCAAGGCTGAATTAGATCAGCCCTAAACAAGCCTAAGTCTCATCCTTGACAGGAAGAAGACCTAATCCTCTTTGGAAGAAGATAACATCATTTGAGTCTTTACTTATTTTCATCTATGATGTCTGGCATCTGGTTGGAACTTACAAGACAGCTGAGCATGGTGGTACATACTTGTAGTCCCAGCTACATGGGAGGCTGAGGCAGGAGGATTGCTTGAGCCTAGGAGTTCTGGGCTGTAATATGATATGCTGAACGAGTGTCCGCACTAAGTTTGGCATCATTATGGTGACCTCCAGAGAGTGAGGGACTACCAGATTGCCTAGGGAGGGGGAAACCATCCCAGGTCAGAAATAGAGTAGGTCAAAACTCCTCTTCTGATCAGCTGTGGGATTGAGCCTGTGAATAGCCAGTACATGCCAGCCTGGGCAACATA
This sequence comes from Eulemur rufifrons, assembly GCF_041146395.1. Lineage (NCBI taxonomy): Eukaryota > Metazoa > Chordata > Mammalia > Primates > Lemuridae > Eulemur > Eulemur rufifrons. Next base: position 9,183,015 of record NC_091006.1, on the reverse strand, counting down.
GCAAGACCTCATCTCTTAAAAACAACAAAGGCGACAGAAACTTACAAGGTATCCTGAAGAAAATTAAACCAGAAACCAAGAGAAAAATCCAACAATAGAAACAGATTCATAGTGACTCAGATATTAAAATTGCTATGATCAGTATGTTCAAGAAACAGTAGAAAGAATAAGTTTCAGCATCTGGAATCCATTTTTTAAAAGAGACAGCAAATATAGAACAATGAGTGAAATGACGAACTCAACAGATGTGCTTAACAGAGATTAGAAACAGCAGAGCAAGAGGACTAAAGAACTAGAAGACAGGACAGTAGACGCAGCCAGACTGATGCATAGATATGGAGGATGAAGGGATCTGCCAGGTTTCTGCCCTGGGTGGGGCCACCTCTGAGATGGGGAATTCAGGAGGAGGAGGTGCAGGTCTGGGAGGAGATGGAGAATTTATTTTGGGGCTGGTGTTCAAGGGATAGCCAGGGGGCGTCCAAAAGGCAGTTGGGGGTACAGGTCTGGAGCTCAGAGAGAAGTCTGAACTGGAGAGAGATTTGTGAGTGACCAGCAGATAGTGGAAATGAAACCATGTCAACAGATAAAATCCCTATAGGAGAGAGTCTATACCATGAGAAATTAAAAGGGCTTAAGACAGAGTCCTAAGGGTCACCTGCATTTAGAAGAGTGGTGTAAGAATAAGAATTCACAAAGGAGACCCTTGGGTGGTGTGAGACAGCTGTTTGGGAAATGACGGCAATTCATGTTTTCATTTTCATGAAAGTTTGTGTGAGAATACATGGGTTATTGGCCTTGGAGTTATTTTTCCTTGGGAGGGATGATTTGGCTTTGGATGTAAATGATTCACCTAATTAGAGCCAGCGGCCTGCCAGTTGAGAGCTTTGGCTGAGATAGCCCTCTCACTTCCTTAAGACTTGGCCTAGACTCAGCTTGGATATCTTGGGTCAGGAAAGGGAGGGCATGCCAAGCATGGGAAATGGTGTGAACCAAGGCCTGGGCAGAGGAATGACTTTGGTGTTTCCAGGGAAAGGAAATTGATCCAGTTGGCCAAGACCGGAAGGTGTGCGCAAAAGGCAAAGTTATCACAAATCAATCAAGTGAGCCTTTGATCCCTGAGACAGTTAGGTAGCGATCAGTTATCTATTGCTACATTACAGATTGCCTCAAAACTTAAAGATAAGAATATATTATTTCCTAAAGTTTCTGAAGGTTAAGCATCCTGGAACAGCTTAGCTAGGTGGTTTGGACTCAGGATCAGGATCCTTCATGACACTGCAGTCAAGATGTCAGGTGGGGCTACAGTCATCTGAAGGATCCTAAGGTAGCTTCACTCACATGGGTGATCCCCTCCCATGGCTTTGACAAAGGCCTCAGTTCCTCGCCATGTAGATCTCTCCACGGTGCTGCTTTAGTGTCCTTACAATATGGCTGTGGCTTCCTCCAGAGCAAGTGATCTGAGAGAGAGACCCAGGCAGAAATTGCCATGTCTTCTATGATCTAGCCACAGAGGGCACACACCATCTTTTCCACGGTATCCTATTGGCTACGTAGGTCAGCCTTATTCTTTATGGGAAGAGACTACACAAGGGCAGGTATACCAGGAAGCAGAGATCATTGGGAGCTGTCTTGGAGACTGCCTACCACAGGGAACAATAGAAGGGTTTTAAGTAATTGTTCATTCATTCATTTAATGAATATTTATTGGATATCGTCTCAGGCCCTGGCCCTGTCCCTGCCTTCCTAGGCTCATAGTTTGGTAGAGGAGACAGATCCGTCACCACACAGTGATGACCCAGAGTGGACAAGACTGGAATGGGGGAGTCCAGGGGCCTGTGGTAGCTCAGAAGGGGTACCTGATCCAGCCTGGTGGGTCAGGGAGGGCTTCCTAGAGCAGGTGAAATTGGAGATGACACCTGAAGAATGAGGACTTAGGGAAAGTAGGAAGCAAGGGAAAGGTGTTCTAGGCAAAGGCAACAGCGTATGGAAAGGCATGGATGCCAGGCAGCATGTATATCCATGGGCTGTGGGAAGTCAGTGTGGCGTAGAGTCAGAGGGGCTAGTGGAGGTGGATGAGGCAGGAGAAGTGGCCAGGACCTAGCCTTTGATGGGCCTTGAATGCCACACTGAAGAGCCTAGATTTTATTTTGAGGGCAGTAGGGAGCCATGGAAGGGTTTTGAGCAGAGGAGAGATGTGAGTATTAGAAACATATCTAATAGGGTCAGGTGGGAATGCACTGGGTTGGGAGTGGGGTTGCAAGAATGGAAACCAGGAGGCTAGGGAGCTAGCTGGTGTTGAAGGAGGTCTGAGCTGGACCAAGGCATGGGGCTGGACAGGAGGGGATAGATTCTAGAAAAGTTCAGGAGGCAGAATGAGCAGGGCTTGCTGATTGGCTAAAGGGTAGGGTAACAAGGCGTCGATGCTGAGATGAGTCCTCAGGGAGCTGGAGCTCCAGGATTCTCCCCACGGAGTCTCACCCTCCTGCCCTTCTTCCAAACAGGCCGCCGCGCTCCCTCCTTTCCCCGAAGCCGTTACCTTGAATGTGTTTCCTGCGCCTCATCAGACATGAGCTGTGAGAGGGGCCGGGAACAGAGCCTCCAGTGCGGTAGCCCTAAAGAACAGTGCCTGGAGGTGGTGACCTACCGGAGCCTGGAAGGTGAGCCCCAACCTACCAGCAATGCCTCCTCCCTGCTTTGCTCCTCCCCAAGCCTGCACTTAACAGCAACCCCAAAATAACAGGGATTTAAGCGAGGGAGAAAGTTAGTTCTCTCACACAGAAAATGCCCAGTGACAGGAAGTCCAGGGCCACTAGGACAGTTTAAGAGTCACCGGGTATCCAGATGCCTTCTGATTTCTTAGATATCACTTCCATTCTCAAGACTGCCTCATAGTCGAAGATGGCTGCCGGAGCTCCAGGCCTCAGGTCCAAGTTCCAGGAATGAGGACGGGGAAAGGGGGCAAAAAAGGAACACCCCTCCTTTTGTGAGAGTTCTCCTTTCAGAAAGTCTTCATAAAGCACTTCTACTTATATCACAGTGGCCAGAACTTCATCACATGACTATAGCTAGGGAGGATGGAAAATGGTCTTTCTGCTAAATATACGACTGCCCTAAATAAAATGAGGGTCCTATGATGAAGACTGAAGCAGGCCGGGCGCGGTGGCTCACGCCTGTAATCCTAGCACTCTGGGAGGCCGAGGCGGGTGGATCGCTCAAGGTCAGGAGTTCGAGACCAGCCTGAGCGAGACCTCGTCTCTACTAAAAATAGAAAGACATTATATGGACAACTAAAAATCTATATAGAAAAAATTAGCCGGGCATGGTGGCGCATGCCTGTAGTCCCAGCTACTCGGGAGGCTGAGGCAGTAGGATCGCTTAAGCCGAGGAGTCTGAGGTTGCTGTGAGCTAAGCTGACGCCACGGCACTCACTCTAGCCTGGGCAACAAAGTGAGACTCTGTCTCAACAAAAAAAAAAAAAAAAAAAAAAAAAAAGACTGAAGCAGAGAGGGGTTGAATGCCTGCTATGGTGGGCAAATCCAGTTTCAGCCCCTCATCCACAATCTAACCTCTGACCTTTCACCCCTGCCCCCCATAGGGGATGTCAATGATGAGCAACACTCCCGCGGCTGTGGCTACCTTCCTGGCTGCCCAGGCCCCACCGGCTTCCACAACAACCACACCTTTCACTTTCTGCAGTGCTGCAACACCACCAAATGCAACGGGGGCCCAGGTAAAGGGCTGGGGACCTGGCGTGGGGCCTGGGACGGGGCAGGGAGGTGCACTCGGGCAGACTGCCACTCAGTCACGGTCAGGCAAACCATTCCCCTCTGAGCCTTGTTTTCTCTTCTGAAAAATGGGCATATCTGATCCTCATCTTGCCGCCCCCAAAAAATGTTTTTAAAAAGTGGACATACCAAACCTTCTCAAAGAAGAATTTTGTGGGAATTCATTGAGATTGTCAACCCCTCACTGAGACCTGTGCTTTCTCCCTCTTCTATATCTTTCTTGAATCCTTCTACTCCCCACCACCTCCACTGCCACCTCTGGGCCAAGCCACCACGACTGCTTGCCCAGGTTGTTGCAATGACCTCCTCCCTGGTCTCCCTGCCACCTCTGCTACCCTACAGCCAAGCCTCAACCCAGCAGCAAGAATGATTTAAAAGAAAAAAAAAGCAAAAGGGAAACGTTCGCTGGCCCGCCCCTCCAATGTAATGCACATCCCTTGTGTTACTCCGTCTCCATAAACCAGCCCTGTCCAACAGGACTTTCTGTAGAAGTGGAAATGTGGTGTGTCTGCGCTCTGTCCAACATCGTAGCCACTACTGTACATGGCTATTGAGCACTTGCAATGCGAACTGAATTTTAACATTCTATTTAATATTAATGTATTTAAATTTAAATTTAAATAACCACATGTGGTCAGTGGCTACCATATTGGACAGCGTAGCTCTAAATTGTAAATCGTGTGTGGGCAGCAACACAGTTTTGTCTTACACAGTTGCTTACGCAGTGCCCGGCGTAGTAGTGCCTGGCCAGAAATGGGGCTCCTGGTGGGGAGTTGGGAGTTGGGAGTTGGGGTTTCTCTCAAGCCTTTGAGAACTCCCCCAAAAGAAAGTGCCACTCCAGCACCTGACCACAAGGTGGCTCCATCACATCTCAGGCTGACAGTAGGAGTCCTAGGGTGGAAATGCAAGGAAGGAGGGACCCACGTGCTAATTTCCTTGGTCTCTGTGTCTCTTGTCTTCTCCTAAGTCGTGGAGCTTCAAAACCTGCCACTGAATGGCTTTCAGTGTTACAGCTGTGAGGGGAACAGCACCCATGGGTGTTCCTCCGAAGAGACGTCCCTCATTGACTGCCGAGGCACCATGAATCAATGTCTGGAAGCCACTGGCACTAATGGTGAGGCCCTTTGGGAGGGTAAGAGGGGACACTTATTGGGGGGAAGGGGGGGTCTGCAGGAGGTTGACTTCCAGTTAGGCTGGACTTACTGAGATGGATCTTCCTGTGGGAAAGGTGGAACTTCCTTCTGAGGGTGCAAAATTGTAGCAAGGAATTGGGACTTGTCATCAGGAAATGGACATTTCTGCCATAGAAAAGTGGAATTTTTTAGTGGCGGGATTTCCCATAGGTGGATTGGACCTGCTGTGGACATCTTGGGCTTCCATCCTGTGCCGTCCTCCAAGCTTTTGGCCTCAAAACTCCTTCGTGCTCTTAAAAATTACTGTTTATGTCAGTGATTTCTATAGATATATACTGCATTAGAAATCAAAACTGAGATATTTTTAAAAGGCTTATCTATTTATTAATTCTTTTAAAATAACAAAAATTCATTACACATTAACATATTTTTTTATGAAAAATGACTGTATTTTCCAAAATGAGAAAATGTAAGAAGCCTGGCATTGTTTTACGGTGTTGCATGTCTCTTTAATGTCTGGCTTAATAGAAACAGCTGGATCCTCACAGCTGCTTCTGCTTTCAGTCTGTTGCAATATCACACGTCCTGAAGTCTCTGGAAAACTCCATTGTACACTTATGAAAGCAAAAAAGCCAAATGTTTTAGTCCTATTACGAGAATAATTTTGGCTTCACAGATCTCCTGAAAGGGTCTTGGGAACCCCCCCCAAGGGGTCCCCGGAGCACACTTTGAGAACTGCTGCTTTCTCCAGGTGGCAGTGAAGGTGGCCCCGACCACAAGATGGCACGCCACCTACTTGAGAATTCCAGGCCCAGGCCCAAGAGCTGGGAGTCTGACTCAGTCTTCTCTTTCCTCCAGGGCCGGGGACCCCAAGCTACACAGTAAGAGGCTGTGCAACCGATTCATGGTGCCAACGCGTCCACGTGGCTGATGCCTTCAGCCTGACCCATCTCAATGTCACATGCTGTCATGGAAGTGGCTGTAACCACCCGGCCCGGGATGTCCAGCACCGCAGAGGGGGTGCCCCTCGGCCTGGCCCTGCCCACGTCAGCCTCACTGTCACCCTGCTAATGACTGCCAGACTGTGGGGAGGCACTCTCCTCTGGACCTGAACCCAACCCCCCCATCTCTAGCCCGGCTGGATCCGGGGGACTCCTTTGCCTTTCCCTCAGCTCTCAGCCCTGCAAACTTACTGTGTGACCTCAAGCCGGTGTGCCAACCTCTCTGGGCCTCAGTTTTCCCAGCCATCAAATACTTATCTGATTGAGTTGTTGTAAGAACCAGAGAAGAAAAGCTGTAGAAAAGATGTGGGCCAGCAGGAGAGCTGTAGTTATGAATGCCGCTATTGTTGTTATTATTAATTAATATTCATATTATTTATTTTATACTTAAATAAAGATTTTTTTTATACTTAAAGATTTTTGTACCCGTGAACAAAGCCGGGTCTGCCCTTTTATCTGTCTTTGGGAGGATGAATGGTGGGGGGCACCTTTCCACAGGCTTTTGGAATTAGAGGTCACGTTGTAGGACCCAGGCATTTGAAGGCCCTGCCTGGGGGGCAGTCCCTGTGGGCTTCTGCCCTAAGCTGCCTCCACAGCTATTTCTGGCTTCCAAATGCAACCTTCCAACTCACCCACCCAACACTAACCATCCAGTCTCTTGCCCTAAACTTCAAAGGTTAAGACTATTTTGTTGTTCTAAGGAGACACGTCTGTGTTTCCCAGGGTGCTCTGGGACAGGAGATGGACAGGAGACAAACTGAGGGCCAGAACACCCTTGATGCACTGCAGTGAGAAATGACTGGACTGCGCCTCCCATGATGCTCTCGGGGCAGGGGATAAAAGCTGGGCTGTATTTCCCAGGATGCCTTAGGACTGTCAGACAAAAAGCCACAACTACCATTTCAATGGCACTCTTGGAGCACAATATGGAAGAATTCCTGTTTCCCATGATTTGAGACAAAATTATATTCCCCATGGCGCTTTCTGGTTAACGAAGAAAAAAATAGGACATCTTCCATGGTATTTGGGGGCGAGTGAGGGACAGGGTTTCTTTTTAGGACTCCCTCCAATCACATATCACCATCTGTCATTGTGGCAGCTTAAAGAGGTGGGCTCTGCACCTCCGCCTGTTGAATGTGAATAACTTTGTGACTGCATTGACCAATAGGATGTGGTGGAAGTTTTCCTGTGGCATGTTCTGAAGCCAGGCTTTTACAAACTACTGTCTTCCACTTCCTTTTTTTTTTTTTTTTTTGAGGCAGAGTCCTGCTCTATCACCCTGGCTAGAGTGCCGTGGTGTCAACCTAGCTCACAGCAACCTCAAACTCCTGGGCTCAAGCGATCCTCCTGCCTCAGCCTCCCAAGCAGCTGGGACTACAGGCATGCGCTACCATGCCCGGCTAATTTTTTCTATATATATTTTTAGTTGTCCATATAATTTCTTTCTATTTTTAGTAGACATGGGGTCTCGCTCTTGCTCAGGCTGGTCTCGAACTCCTGAGCTCAAATGATCCGCCAGCCTCGGCCTCCCAGAGTGCTAGGATTACAGGCGTGAGCCACCACGCCCAGCCTGTCTTCCACTTCCTGAATCTCGGAACGCTCAGTCTGGGGAAGCCAGTTGCCATGTAAAAGTCCTACTACCCTGAGACTGCCATGCTGTAAGGAAGCCCAGGCTACTCATGTATAGATAAGATACCACATGGACAGAAAGCCCCAGATGTTTCAGCCTTCTCAGCCCAGGTACCAGACAAGTGGGTGAAGGAGCCACCTTGAACATGCAGCCCCAGCAGATATGATATGGAGAAGAAAACCAGGAAATCCAGCTATATGAGTTTCCTAGGGCTGCCATGATAAATTACTATTAATATAAACTTACAAACTAGGTGGCTTAAAACAACAGAAAGTTATTCTCTCATAGTTCTGGATGCCAAAAGTCCAAAACCAAGGTGTTGGCAGAGCTATGCTCCCTCTAAAGCCTCTGGGGAAGAACACTTCCTTGCCTCCCTTTGGCTTCTGATGGTTGCCAGAAATCCTTGGCATTCCTAGCTGACAGCACATCACTGCAATCTCTACCTCTGTCTTCACATGGCCTTCCGCCCTGTGAGTGTGGCTGTGTGTTTCCAAATGTCTCTCTCTTCTTAGAATGACATCAATCACTGCATTTAGAGCCCACCCTAATCTAGTAGGGATTCATCTAATCATTAATGTAATCACATCTGCAAAGACTTTATTTCCAATAAGGTCGCATGCATAGATACCAGGGGTTAGCATTTCAACATGTATTTTAGGAGGACAAAATTCAATACCCATAATACCACTAAAAGCCTCAGATATATGGCCCCTAGATGAGTATCCCCTCCATCTCCATCTGTTCAAGCCAGTCCATTTTTGGCTCCAGTTCATCGTGAAGCAGATACTCACCAATCCTGCTCAAATTCCTGACCCATAGAATCAAGAAATAAAAAGGTTGTTGTTTGACGTCTCTGAGTTTTGGAGTATTTTGTTATTTGGCAATGGTTCACCGGAGCAGTCATGTTCTTGTTTGTTTTTTGCTAACTCTCCCCATTACAATCACCATGGAAGGTAAGGCCTTTTATTTGCTTGCTACTGTAGTCCTAGCGCCTGGCATAGCACCTGCACCATGGCAGGTGATGAAGAAAGAGAGGAGAGAAGGAAGGAAGGAAAGACTACATCTTCTATGGTGCCTTACAACAAAAACGGGGCCAGAACTAGCTCTCCCATGATGCCCTACAGCAGAGATGAGGCTAAGATGAAATTTTATGAGATGCTGCATAATTAAAATTGAGGAATTTCACCTTTCCCATGATGCCCTACAACAGATATTGAGGCTAGGGATACATCTCCCATGATGCCTAGCGATGGGTGTTGAGGTCGGGACTGGATGGCATCTCCCATGAGACCCTACGGCAGAGATTGGAGGCTAAGATTCCATCTCCCATTATGTCCTACAGTGGAGCTCAGAGGACAGAAATACACATTCCATGATGCCTTCCAGCAGGTACTGAGGCTATGGACCAGTTTCCCATCCTATACCTCAGCTTTTGATAGGACCTCGTTGCTAATGGCTCCCAAATTTTTGTTCAGGAACCTTTGGTTGCAAGAAATAAAATCTGTTTATGCTGACTTGGCAAAAACAACGTTATCAGAAGTTTAGAATCCAAGCAAGGCCTAGGTCTCCAGGCCTCACCAGGGACAGGAAACAATTGAAAAGCTGTGTAGAATCAAGGCTATCTCCTTCTTGCAGAATCTCAATCAATCGCTCTCTCTTGCTCTCTCTCTCTCTCTCTCTCTTTGAATGTGTGATTTCCCTCCTAGACTTCCACTTTATTTTTCTGTCTCTCCGCACACTACCTTCTTCTACTTCACAGGTAATAGCCAATTATGCCCACTGAGATGTTAAGTACCAAGAACTACTTGAGTCTCATTTCTAAAATTTTAGCCAAGAGATTCTGACTGGGTCCAGTGTGGGTCAAGGTTCTGTCCACAGTCTCCTCTACTTAGGCCAGTGAAGTTCACATCAAAGCCACTGCATGCAGTTGTTCAGGTCGTACACAAGCATCCCGTGCTCCCGCGGTCCTCGTGGTACGCTGCCCACTTGGCCAGAGCTTGGAAAACAGACTGCAAGAGAGATCCCACCACAAGGATGGAGGAGCCACTGAAAAAGAAAACCATTACTTAGAATGTTTTAATCAGCAAGTAGGGCTGCCTCCATGTACTCCGTGTGAACCACATGCGATACGGTGGCCAAGGCTGCACTTAAAACTCAAAATGGCTAAAGCAAAGAGGAAATTATCTCGCATAACAAGAGACCATGCACCAGGGCAGTCCCTGGGAAGGGCTGAGTCCAGTGCACACAGAGAGGGACACAGAGATGGGGCAGGAGAGTCCGGGCGGGGAGGAGCGGGGAGCTGGGACGCCAGGGCCTGGGAGGTGTTCACAGGGGCCTCACCCTCCCGAGGCCCGGAACTCAGGCTTCCTTCCAGTTGGTTCACTCTCATGCGGCCCCTCCCGGGGAATGACGCGGAAACACGGGGTTTTCGGGTCAGGACAGGAGGGAGGGAGGGAGCGAAGGCACTGACCCCACCCCACGCCTGAGCCCCAGCCCCGCCCTGCACTCGGAGATCCTGGACCTGTCCCGACCTCCCTCCCTCTCCCGGCTCAGCCCACAGCCTCTCACTAGACTGGACATCTTCGTGTTCACACTCACCTGTCCACGAACACCTCTCACACTCACCTTGCCCACATCACACTGCCCCTCCCTCAAGGCTCACACCCTCACACGCACGCAACGCTCTCCCCTGTCACCCCTCCCGCACACCGCGACACCCGCACACGCTCCCTCACGCACTGCCCTTGTGCACGGCACACTCACCCTCACCCGCTCACACTCTCGCACCATGTCCTCATCCCCACGCACAACACCTTAGCCCGTCACCCAGCACCCACAACCTGTCCCCACCTCCCCGCCTGCTCCCGCACGCAGTCGCTCACGCACAGCCCCTTCCCGCCTTCGCCCCCACCCTGCTCTCCCCTGCTCTCTCCGCGCTCGCGCCCCCCGCGTTTCCCATCCGTGCCCTCCCCCATTGTCTCGTGGCCTCCCGCCGCCTCCCCCTCCCCTCCCAGCCCGGCCCCGCCCCGGCCTCGGCGCCCCGCCCCCGGGCGGGCAGGGGGCGGGGCGCAGGGGGCGGGGCGGGCGGCGCGGGCGGTGCAGGTGCCGGGCCGGGAGCGAGCGGCGGCGGCGGCGGCGGCGGCGGCGGCACCACCATGGGCCGGGCCCGGCGCTTCCAGTGGCCGCTGCTGCTGCTGTGGGCGGCCGCGGCGGGGCCAGGTAGGGTCGGAGCCGGGGCCGGCAGGCTGGGCTGGGGCGGGGGGGCGCACCGCGGTGACAGCCCGACCGCCGAGGGGCCGCAGAGGCCGAACAATGCGCGCGGGCCGGGCCGGGCCCCCTCCCCGGGACAAAGCGCAGCGCGGGCCGGGAGCCGGGAGCCGCGAGCGGGGGAGGGGGCGCGGGCCCCGGCCGCCGTGCCGCAGCCCCCCCACCCCGCACAGGCCCGATCTGGCGGGGACAAAGGGCCTGAGCCCACCCCCCCCCCCAACAAGCCCGCCTTTCCCAGGCCGGTCCCGCTGTCCTTCTGTCCGGTCTCTGCGTCCCTCTGTCCACCCGTCTCTGAATCCCTCTATGTCTCTCCTTGTCCCCCTACCCTTGTCCTCTGTGCCTCAGTGTCGGAGTCCTGTCCCTCCTGCCGTCTGTCTCCCTTTCTCCTTGCTCCCCTATTCCCCGTCTCTCTATCCTGTCTTTGTCCCCTACCTCTGTCCCCTTTTCCTGGGTCACTCTGTCCCCTCACCCCGTCATCCTCTCTTCTCTGTCCCCCTGTATTTCTGCCCCTCTCTGCCCCTGTTCTCCATCTCTGTCCCTATCTTGCTGTCACCCTGTTTCCCTGTCCCTTTTTCTCTGTCCCTCATCTGCCCCATCCCCTTGTCTCTCTGTCCCCATCTTTCGGTCACCCGTTTCTCTAGCCCCTCTGCCACCTATCTCCCTCTTTCCCCCTCTCTGTCCCACTGTTACCCTGTCCTCATCTCTCTGCCTCCTCTCTCTACCCTTGCGACCTCCATCCCAGCATCCCCCATCTCATCCTTCATTCCCTCTCTCTCTATGTCCCTCTATGCCCCTGGAGAAGAATCGAGTCGGGCAGGGCATCCTAAGGAGCCCTGAGGGAGAAATGTCGGTGTGTATGTGTGTGGGGAAGTGGGAATGGGAACCTTGGCGTGTAGGCACACACGTGGATTCAGCAAATGCCTCCCCAAACCCTCCTCACCCATTCACACACCCGGGCATGACTTCCAGAGAAGCCCCCTCCAGGACATCCAGGAAGCCATCCACACACTCTTATCACACACGGTGAGGAGCTGAGACCCCCCCAGATAGGGTGACCCTGAGGCTGGAGACAAGGTCAGGAAATGTCACCCAGACACACTCTCACACTGTGTGTGTCTCAAACCTGTCACGGGTCACCCACTCCCTGTAGGTAAAAGCCACTCTTGGGAGGAACAGATGATTGGGAGGTGGCTGGGCAAAAGCGGGAGGGCTGGCTTTCGGTAGAGGTTTGGGGAGGAGTTGTAACCAGGTGGCACAGGGCTGCAGGCCTGAGCTTAAATCCCGGTGCTTGCCATTTGCCACAGCAGCCGGTGGTAAACATGCCCCTCTCTCCTGGCTTCAGTTTCTCCTCCTGTAAAGTGAGGATGTTGAACTCAGTGACCTGAAAGGGAATCCCAGCTCAGACCGTGGAGGGGTTTCTGGCAAGCTGAGTGTTCTTGCACCTTCCCCACTCCAGGGTGTGAAGCAGAGCCTCCCAGCCTGCGGACAAGGCTGACCTCTCACTCTCTGCCTTTCTTTCTTCTATAGTCTTCTGTGATTGCCTCAAAACTTTCATCATTACCACCTTTCTTTGCGACAGAAAGGCCACAGTTTCCCAGATGAGAACTTTGGTACCTTAGCTACATTTCCATTAGATTTTATTTTTCTTTATGTAACTTCTAGGCTAAAAACTAGGCTCATAGAATCCTAGAACCAATGAATCCAGTAAACAGAACCTGAGGATAGTTTAGAATGTTGACATCTGTAGGGATTCTAAAATCCAGAAGTCTATAGAATCTTGACACCTTTAAAGTTCTAGAACCTTGATGGTGTTAGCATTCTAGCATCCTGACATCTTTAAAATTGTGAAATCTTGATTTTTTGGAGTTTCTGGATCTTGACATCTCTGGCATCTAGAACCCTGACAGCTTAGAATCATGGGACTTCAGATTCTCAGGATGAGAATATTGCCTAAGATGACCATCTGCCCAGTTCAAGAATCCCTTCTCCAGCACTTCTGGGAAATAGCCTTGTCCCTTGTTTGATTTTAAAATCACTGCTTCCTGGCACTCTAAAATCCTCTCTGTAAACTTTCTCTAAATTAAATGGTGTGGGGCTTTACAAGTGGAGAGCTAGTTCAGTGACATGGGAAGAACTCTGGGCTGGGAACTAAGGAACTTGGGTCCCATCCTTACCAGGCCTCTTGTATAATTTTGTCAGTCTCTGTCCCTGTCCGACCATCATTTTCCCTTCTGTAAAGCATGGGGTAGGGAGCTGTGTAGCACATGGTCTTGAAGGGCCCTGCCTGCTTTCCTTTTCATTGGATATTTCTGAATGGCCTTGGCCGCCAAATTTTAGCGGTATCAGTCACCCTCTTAGTCACCCTCTTCCCCTCTCACCTTGCCCAGCCAGCAGGAGTAGAAATAGGAGATGAGGTCCATTTGTGCCCTTTCAAAAATATATTCTCTCTTTCCTGGCTCATTCTGGCAAGAATAGCAGAAGAGGATGATAAGATTTATGCCAAAAGAAAGAAGAGTCTGGGGTGGGCAGAGGAGAGGAAGTGAGAAAGAGAGAGATGGTGTGCCTGCCCAGAGATGCACACAGGCAGAAACAGGGATCCACAGGCCAGAAATTAGGTAGAACAGAAAGGAGCAGAGAAAGCAGATATACAGACACAAAGAAAGAATGGACAGGCTGTTAAGAGTTGGGGGGCCTTGTGGAGGCGGAGGTTGTTGCTCCCAAATATTGTTTCCTTCCTAGAGTGACTCACTTTTCCCTGCTGAAATTCTGACCAGCCATTCTGAGAATGGGGGGACTCTCCCCCCATTGTGAGTCACCCCAAGGAACAGGTCTTTGGAGGTTTCTATCACTGATCCCCCACCCACCCGTGACCTAGACGCCTGAGTCCCCAGAGCCTGGGCGTGGGGGTCAGGTTTCGCAATGGATTCCAAGACCTTAGACACAGCAGGGCTGGGGCCTAAGGGTGGGTTAATGTCGTGCGAGCCTGGCCCGTCCCCATCTTGGGGAACACAAAGGCAGCTTTCTCTCTCTGGGAGGGGTGGGGGGGGGTCTGGAGACAGTCAGACCCACCAGCATCCAATGGCCTGTGGCACCAGGACCCAAGCACCCACTGGTTTCCGGCTGTGCGGACCCCAGGCCCGCAGGAACCAGGCACCCAGGCTCCTCCGCGTGCACCCAGTGGGGCAAGGGGCGGGGGCAGAGCCTGGGCTCTTCTGGGAAGGGGGGGTGAATAGAGGGCACTGGGGGTGGAGGATTGGACAGTGGCAGCTCAGTGCAGGCTTGTACCCCTCCCGGAGCTGGAATTCCTCCTCCACCCCACACCCGGGGAGAACCTCTGGAGGACTCCCCACCCCCTGGCTGGGCCTGAGGCCTGGAATCCAGGGAGTCCTGAATATCCCAGGAATGTGGGGGCCACAGGGGGGACTTTGTGTGTGAGGCTGCTGACTCACCCCTACGCCCCCCACCTGATACCTAGGTCCCCAGAAAGGAGGGCGACAAAGGGCTGAGAAAAGGCTGAACTGTGGTTCCAGGGGCTGAGGACTGTGGATTTAGGGTCAAAAGTTTCCAGGAGTGGAGGGTGCTGGGGTCCTAGACTTCCGGGTCTGAGGGAGAAGGGCCTGGGGGCCTGGACCCCCAGGTCTCAGGGAGGAGAGACTGGGGGCTTAGACTCCTGGGTCTGTGGGAGGAGGGGGCCAGGGCCTTGAACTTCTGCCTCCCGAAGGAGAGAGGGGCTGAGTCTGTGCTCCTAGGCCTTGAGGGAGGAAGGGGTGAGGGTACAGACTCCTGGGTTCTGAGAGAGGAGGGCACTGAGGGGGTTCCACTGCAGGTTTCCGAGGGAGGAGGGGCTGGGACCCTGATGCCTAGGTCCTCCGAATACAGGCGCCTTCACAAGCCTGAGCTGGGGAAGAATTGACGCTTTGTGCGAGGATGTTCGGACTCCGCCATTGATGGGGGGCTGAGGGGGGTTTGCTTAGGAGCAGGGATGTACCACCTCCCTAGGGGAGGAAAGGGGAAGGAGGCAGGATGCCAGGAGCCCCCTGGGGAGCGGATACTGAGGGGGTGGCTGTGACCTTCCCGGAACCGTGACCTTGAGACTCCCTTGGGTATTCGCTGACTCAGGACCCAGGAAGTGCTCCCCCCATCCCACTCAGTCTCCGTGGAAACATCCACCAGCTGTGTACTCTGGACCCCCAGCTCCTGGGTCCTGAAGGAGGAGGGGTCTGGAGGCCCAGACTTCTGGGTTTAAGGGGGAAGAAGGCTGGGAGCTCAGGCTCCTGGGTTTGTAAGGAGAGGATGCTGAGAGCCGGGACTGCTGGGTGCTGATCGAGGCGGGTGCTGGGGGCCTGAACTTCTGAAGCCTGAGAGAGGAGGTGGTTGGGGACCGGATTCCTGCATCCAGGGGAGGAAGAAGCCAGGATCCCAGACTCCTGAGACCTGATGGAGGAGGGGCTGGCAACCCAGACTTCTGGGTCCTGGGAGAGGAGGTGTTTGGGGGCTGGATTCCTGGGTCTGTGTACATCACCTGCTCAGCCACTCTTTCCTAAATCCTCCCCTGTCCCTTTTTCCAGGCACCATCCCCATGACGACTCCTGGCTGTCAACACAGTTTAAAGGGCCAGTGCCCCAGTCCCCAAAGCTCAGCCCCTCTCTGACCAGAAAGTCCCTCCCCCACCACCCCCCAAACCCCTGAAACAAAAGCTCCTGGGACATTAATATTCCAAGCACAGACACTGTTGGTTACTGACTCCTCAGGAGGGGGAGGGAATAAGACAAAAGCCCCCCACCCTCACCCCATGTGCACCCTCAAGCAGAGAGCAGGGGATATATTTGGGGGGGGCAGATCCCGAGGACCTGATGGCTCCCAGGAGATGGTGAGTTTTGCCACTGACTTGCCTGGGACCCACTGAGCCTCATTCTCCACATCTGTAAAATGGGGGTCTAGCATTAGACCAGCTTTGAGGTCCAGGGTCCATGATAGGCTTTGAGATGTTTTTAAAAGCACCAGGATGTGTGTTCTAGTTTTCACGTGTAGGGGCATGATTCTGGAGGTTGTAATAACATCAGTGTTGCAGAGAGGGTGCTCTGTGCTTCAGGCACTGGGCTAATCCCCATGAGGCAGACACTGGCATTATCCCTATTTTATAGATGGGGCAACTGAGGCTCAGAAAAGTGAGGCCACTTGCGCAAGGTCACACAGATGGCAAGTGGTGGCGCTGGGATCAACCCGGGTGTTTAAGATGGAAATAATGATGTCACAGATTTGTTGTGAGGCTGAAATGAGATCCTGTGTGACACCTGGAGTTCATTCCGCAAGCTCCCCAGACATTTCTCAAGTGCCAGACACACTTCTAGGCACCAGGGCTACAGCAGTAAACCCAGTGATTACATCCCTGCCTTCATGGAGTGTGTATTTTAGTGATGAGGGACAGACAATAAGCAAATTATTCAGATAATTTCAGTGAAATTTCCTGAAATTTTTATAGATGAACTAAAACCACGGTGAGGAAATGGAAAGTTCTGGAGGTGAGAGGATGGGGAGTGAGGGAGGGCCCCTCTGAGGAGGTGTTGATATAATCTGAGACCCGAATCCAACAGGAGGCAGCCCTGGGATGATGGGGGTTAGCAGATGTGGGGAGAAGAACATTCCAGGCAGAGGGAGGAGCAATGCAAAGGCCCTGCAGAGTGAAGTGAGGTCAGAGAGGGGCCAGGCCACATAGCCCCTTGAAGGCCTGGGAAGGAGTCTCACTTTTTTTCTAAGTGTAATAGGCAGCCCTCGTTCAGTGTTAAGCAGAGAGGTGAATTGATCTGATTTACGGTTTTGAAAAATCCATTTGGCCACTGTGTGGAGAATGGCCTTGGAGAAGGCAGACATGGAAGCAGAGAGATTCATAAGTAGGCTCTTGAAGGGTCCAGGTGAGAGATGATGTTACTGGGTGTGGGTAAAGGTAGGAGAGGTAGACAAATGGGAGTAGATTTGGCATTTGTTTGGAGGTAGAACGGACAGATATTGCTGATGGAATGGATGCTGTGGGTGAGAGAAAGGAAGAGAACTTCAATGATTTCTAGGTTTTTGACCTGAGCAACTGGGTCGATGTTTGTGACATTTATTGAGATTGGGAAAACTTGGGGAGGAAAATATCTGGGGCAGAGATTGGATGTATTAAGCTTGATATTCCAGGAGGTGCTAGATAAACCTCAAATAGTGGCTTAAATACCCATGTGCTGTAGTCCCAGCTACTCAGGAAGCTGAGGTGGGAGGATCCCTTGAGCCCAGGAGTTTGAGTTCAGCCTGGGCAACATGGCGAGACCCCATCTCTAAAATAATTAAATAAAAATAAAAATACCCAGTACTATACTCAAATATAACAGAAGGCCAGAAGTAGGAGTCCAGGGCTGTTAAAGCAGCTCCACGTCTTCACAGAGACCCAGGCACCTTCGAGCTCTTGGTTCCACCATCCTTACTGCCCGTGTCCTTATGGTCCAACATGGCTGCCTAAATTCCATGCATCACATCCTAGTTCCAGGCAGCACAAAGGCAACATGGTAGAAAAAGCACTTGTCCCCTTTCTTTAGGAATTCCTCTCAAAATTACCACATGACACTTTTGCTTATATCTAACTGGACAAAACTTTACCACATGGCCTCACTTAGCTGCAAGGAAAACAGAAATATCTCTTTCTGCTGGACATAGGGCAATCATTAAATATGATGAGGGTTCTTTTTTTTTTTTTTTTTTTTTGAGACAGTCTCACTCTGTTGCCCAGGCTAGAGTACCGTGGTATCAGCCTAGCTCACAGCAGCCTCAAACTCCTGGGCTCAAGTGATCCTACTGCCTCAGCCTCCCGAGTAGCTGGGACTACAGGCATGTGCCACCATGCCCAGCTAATTTTTTCTATATATATATATATTTTTAGTTGTCCATATAATTTCTTTCTATTTTTAGTAGAGCTGGGGTCTTGCTCTTGCTCAGGCTGGTCTCAAACTCCTGAGCTCAAATGATCCACCCACCTCGGCCTCCTAGAGTGCTAGGATTACCTGCATGAGCCACTGCGCCCAGCTGATGAGGGTTCTTTTACTGAGGAGAAAGGGAAGAATGGATTTCGGGATAGGAAGCCAGCAGTCTCTGCCTCCATCCTCCAGAATTTGTTCTACCCCTCAACCCCCAAATTAGGTTACCTACTCTCTTATAGAAACCATGTCATACTACTTTTGATGGGATATTACAGTGATTAGTGTCTACTGCTCCATAAATCCTAAAAGACTTCCATGGCAGTGATCTCATCTGACTCATCCCTGGATACCCAGCCCCTGAAAACGTACCCATTACTCGGGATATACTCAAATGAATGAATGAAACCAGGAGACAGAATGTAAGAAACACAGATAGTTATCCAGCATTTAAAGACAACCAGATCTAATCATGGCATTTACCTGCTTCAAAACCTTCATTGGCCTTTAGAATAAAAGCTAATCTCCTAACTTGACTTTTGAGGTCCACCATAAGCGTATCCCATGACCCCTTGCCAATGCTGGATACTTCACCCAAACAGCCAGGAGTAGACATGGAATCAGAGAGATCTGGATGAGATGCTGGCTCTGCCACTCTTGGCTGTGACCTTGGGCAAGTCATTTCATCTCTCTGGGCCAATTTTCTCATCCATAAAAATGGGGATTGGGGAAAAAATGGAAATTAGTAATAGTGCCTACCTTATACAGGTACTGTGAGGATTAAATGGAGATTATATAGGTAACACTCTTAGCACATAGCCTAGCACAGCAAGTGCCCAATAAATGGTAGCTATGGTGGTTACTGTTATTTTGAAATGACAATGATGGTGACACTGATGATGATTAGTCTCAGCTTTCAGCTTTTCTCTAGGCTGTTTCCTCTGCTGGTGCTTCTTTCTAATCCCCCACCTTTTTCCTCTGATGGATTAATCAATCAGGGTAGGTTAACCACTGTAACAAACAGCCCTGACATGTCAGTGGCTTCACAAAAAAAGTATATTTCTCGCTCATGTCACAGTCCTATATAGGCAGGTCATGGGGAACAGTCAGAGACCTGGGCTCCTTCCAGCTTGTGATCCTGCCCTCCTGTAGACTCCCTGGAGGCCTCTCCACTCAGTCAGCATGAAAGATTGTGAAGGCTGGAAGGGGCATTTATCTCTTCCACCTACATCCCATTGGCCAGAGATCAGCCACGTGGTTCCACCTGACTACACAGGATGCTGGGATGTAGCCTAGTTTTGTATTGTGTCAGTTAACTTTAGCAGCAGAACAGACCACCCAAAACTTAGCGGCTTAAAACAACTACCACCTTATTGGTTCACAATTCTGGGGGTCAGCAATTTGGGCTGGAGCAGGTGGGCAGATCGTCTCTTGGTTTTAACTGAGGTCACCTGTGTGGCTGCAGTCATCTGGTGGTGCAACTGGGGATGGCTTCACTCACACAGCTGGCAGCTGGTGCTGGCGGAGCTTCTCTGTCCCTGTGGCCTCTCATCCATAAAGAGGCTAGTTTGGTCATCTTCATGCAACAGTGTCAGGGCAGTAGAAGGCAAGAGCGGAAGCTGCTAGGCCTCTTCAGCCATAGGCTCCAGAACACATACAATATCACTTCTAGCAAATTCTATCGATCAAAGCAAGTCACAATGCCTGCCCAGACTAGAGAGAGGCAAAATCAACTTGCAAAGGGCATGTCCAGGAATGGGAAGAATATTATGGCCATCTTTGCAGACAAGCTACAGTATGTGCCCGGTTGTGAAAGAGAAAGTTGGGTGAACACACAGCAATATCCCACACCTGGTGAATTGCTGCTTACTCTTTGAGATCCAGATCCAGTGGCGCCTTCTTCCAGAGCCCTCTCTGACCACCCATCTCTCTAGGTAGTTCCAGTCTCCCCTTTCTCCGGGCTCCTTGTGTGCCCTGTGCTGCCCCCACTGGAGCATATACCACTGAATCTTGACTGCAGTTCCTCTATAGGGAGCAGATTTTCTGCTCTAGCCCCCAGCGAGCGTTGGGTGTAATGAACTGAATGAAAAGGGAAAGAGAGGGATTGGGGGTTTGGATGGGAGAGGAACAGAGGGAGAAAGAAAAGATTTAATTGCAGCCCTCCTGTCTCCTGTCCCTGTCTCATGGTCCAGGGGCGGGACAGGAAGTACAGACAGAGAATGTGACAGTGGCTGAGGGTGGAGTGGCTGAGATCACCTGCCGTCTGCACCAGTATGATGGGTCCATAGTTGTCATCCAGAACCCAGCCCGGCAGACCCTCTTCTTCAATGGCACCCGCGGTGAGTGCTGGGGACAGGAATCCTGAGTCTGGAAGGAAGAGAGGGCCGGGGGCCTGGACTCCTGTGTCCTGAAAGAGGACACAGCTGACAGTCTGTGCTCTGGGGTGGGAGGGAGGAAAGGACTGAGGGCCTGGACTCCTGGTCCTAGGACGAAAGTGAGTCATTCTAGGTCCCCAAGGGAGTAAATAGTTGGACACCTCAGACTTACAGGTATGGCTGGAGAAAAGAGGCTCTGGGCTGGGCTCTAAGCTTATGGAGGAAGGGTGGGACTCTTGAAGCCAGGACTCGCCAAGTTCATGCCTACCCCTCCACTCTCACTAGCCCTGAAGGACGAGCGTTTCCAGCTCGAGGAGTTCTCCCCTCGCCGGGTGCGGATCCGGCTCTCAGATGCCCGTCTGGAGGACGAGGGGGGCTACTTCTGCCAGCTCTACACGGAGGACACCCACCACCAGATTGCCACGCTCACTGTCCTAGGTACGCCCTCCCCGTGTCGGACCCATCCCCTCCTCCAGTCTTCTTCGCTTCCTTCTTTTCCTAAGACCTTCTGACCCTGCTGTTTTCCACATCCTGGACATCTGGCTCCAGTAAATCTGGCCGGCCTTCCCTGCCTCAGTCTTTGACCCCTGGGACCCTAGTTCTCTTTGGTGTCTGGGATCCGGCAGCCTGACGGCTTTGAGCCCACCTCGGCGCCTTAATAACTCCCTTTTCCCTCTTCTCCCTGCGGCAGTGGCCCCGGAGAATCCCGTGGTGGAGGTCCGGGAGCAGGCGGTGGAGGGCGGCGAGGTGGAGCTCAGCTGCCTGGTTCCGCGGTCCCGCCCGGCCGCCACCCTGCGCTGGTACCGGGACCGAAAGGAGCTGAAAGGTAAACCCGGCTGGATGCCGAGTGGGCGGGGACTGGAGAGGGGCGGGGCTCTGGGAGGCGGGGCCTAGCGGAGACAGGTCGGGTGTGGGTGGGGCTTGGCGAGGAGCGCAGACGTTCTACAGACAGTAGCCATTAAATGTGTGGCTGTTGGGTGAATTGATAGGTGAGAAAGCCTGGGAGTGAAAGGTAGGGGCTTTGGGAAGAGGCACGTGGGCGTGGTTGGGGCGGGGCGAGGCCTGGGGGCGGGGCTTGGCTAATAGCCAGCTTTGGAGTGAGCCGCGGGGTGGCTGAGCTGGAATCCGGCCTGACGGTGCCTGGGCGGGGCGGGGCAGGGGTGAGCAGCGGCCAGGAAAGCGGCAAGGTCTGGAGTGTGGCGAGCACAGTGCGGTTTCGTGTGGACCGCAAGGACGACGGCGGCATCGTCATCTGCGAGGCCCAGAACCAGGCGCTGCCCTCAGGACACAGCAAGCAGACGCAGTACGTGCTGGACGTGCAGTGTAAGTGCCCCGCGGGCCGGCACCCGGGGGTCCCAGAGCCAGCCGCCCGCCCCCCGGAGGGTCCTCAGCCCCGCGTGCTGACCCAGGAAGCATCCCATCTTCTGACTTTTTGCAGACTCCCCCACGGCCCGGATCCATGCCTCCCAAGCTGTGGTGAGGGAGGGAGACACGCTGGTGTTGACATGTGCTGTCACCGGGAACCCCAGGTGAGCTCTGGGGCCTGAGACTCCTGGGTCCTGGGGTGACAAGAGCTGGGGACCTGGACACCCGAGTCTCAGGAAGGAGAGGGCTGGGCGAACAGAAAGCTGGGAACTGGACTTCCGGGTCCTGAGGGAGGTCTCCTCGATCCTGAGGGTAGAAGTGTTTGGCAGCGCTAGGAGTCCCGAGACTCTGCTGATGGGTGGAAGCTGGGCCTGGCACTGCTGGTTTTCCAGGAAGGAAAGGGGGAGCCTCGTGTTTGGAGATCCCTGCAGCGCGAGAGCTGCGTGTCTCAATTCCTGCCTGACATGTCAGAATTGGGTGCTGGCACGTGGGTTTCTAACTCTCACTCTACTTTACCCCTGCCCAGGCCAAATCAGATCCGCTGGAACCGTGGGAATGAATCTTTGCCCGAGAGGGCCGAGGCCGTGGGGGAGACGCTTACGTTGCCCGGCCTGGTATCAGCGGATAACGGCACCTACACTTGCGAGGCGTCCAACAAGCACGGCCACGCGAGGGCGCTCTATGTTCTCGTGGTCTACGGTGAGGCCGGCTGCGGCGGACCCCGGCAGGGCTCAGGGCCTGGGGCAGGGTGAGGGGCGTTTGGGGACCGGGTGAGGGCCGAGAGACTCCGTAACTGGGGGAGCAACAGCCAACAGAGTTCTGATAGTTCTGGGGCCAGACTGCCCCAGAGGGTTCAAATTTGGCTGGGCCGCATTCTATTGAGAGTAACATAATCTGCGCCTTAGTTTCCTCATTTGCTAAAGTGGAAATAAACAATAGCACCTGCCTCATAAGGTGGTTGTGATTATATGAGCTAAATATGTAAAGCGGTTGGAATAGCCCCTCGCACATAATATCTTATATGTTTAGCTCTTATTGCCGTGGGGCGGGAATTTTAGAAGTGGCTGGGTCCTAACCCAGCATTTTAAATACTTGAAACGTTTTAGACGAGGTGGGAAGGGACTTGGACCTGTTTCTTGGACTTGGACTTTTTTTTTCAGTGGGAGAAAAACTGAATCCAAAGAAAAGGGATGTGCTGCCTCTGTCCTTTGGGGTGCAGAAGGGAGAAGAGAGGCAGGGAGTGTATTAGCAAAATGACTCGGGGAGAGATCAGGCAGTGTCCAAACCAACAAGCAATCCTCGAGAAAGTGGAGCATCTGCAAAGAGTGGAGCTATGAGAAGGATACAAGGTGGCAGTAATTTTTGAGGGACGTGGCACATAAAAGTTAGTTGTGGGGTGCAGAATGATTTAAGAGCTTGACAGCGACGGGGCAGGACCGAAACTGCTCTCTGATGACCTGCTCTTGTACCCTGCCCTGTCCCTGTGGCAGACCCCGGTGCGGTGGTAGAGGCGCAGACGTCGGTTCCCTACGCCATTGTGGGCGGCATCCTGGCACTACTGGTGTTTCTGATCATATGTGTGCTAGTGGGCATGGTCTGGTGCTCCGTACGGCAGAAGGGTGAGTGGAGGCGAGGCCTGAATTCAGCGAGGGGTGTGGTTGGTTGTGGGATTCAAAGGAGGCGGGGCCAGAGCCAGGATAAAGGGGCGGAGCCTACACCCAGGGTTCCAAATCCCCGGGGACCTGAGGCCAAGATCCCAAGGGAGATGGGGCTTTCGGTCCAGTACTCTAAAAGGGGTAGAACTTAGAAGCTGAATTAAGGGCATGGGTTTGAATAAAACAACTTACCTTCCTATGTGCTGGATTTGTTGGGAGCAGAGCAAGGGGATGCTACCAAGAAAAGGAATAAGGGTGGCTCTTTCTGTGAGCTTTTGGAGTCCTCCTAATTCTGCTTTTCTCTCTTTCTCTGCCACTATTTTGCTGTTCCCTGCACTTAACTCCCTATGTGTTCCATTTCTCCCTCTTCACCTGGTATCTGTCTTGTCTGTCTCCCTCTTCCCCTATATTTCTGTCCAACTCCTGGGTCCACATACGTGTTACCTCTGCCCTGGGGCTCTGTCACCCCGTCAGGTTCCTATCTGACCCACGAAGCCAGTGGCTTGGATGAGCAGGGAGAAGCAAGAGAAGCCTTCCTCAATGGCAGCGATGGACACAAGAGGAAAGAAGAATTCTTCATCTGACCCCATCCCCACCCCAGGCCTGGGCCTGGGCTGGGATCCCCCCCACTGCCAGCTGCAAGGAACCAGCAAAGACATTTGCCAGAGTCTGGGATGGTGGGCTTCTCCTCCCACCACTAACACCTCAGACGCTTGGGCAGGGATGGGGGTGTTGTATGCCTGGATCTCCGCAAGGGCCAGAAGTGAGGGCCCAAAGGTCTGGGTACCCCACGGGGCAGGGGCCAAAGGTCCAGACCCCCCAAGTCCAGGGAGGGCAGTAGGGATTGAGTTGGGGGAAGATAACTGGGGGGGGGGGGGAAAGGCCAGGGCCCCCCCTAGGCTACAGAACCAGGTCATGTGGGGAGGGGATCAGATTCTGGGAAGGGTGGGGTGGGAAGGGAAAGGGAACACAGATTTCTTTGGGGGTCCCAGACCCCATGCCAGCCATTGTAAGAGTTCCACAGAGCTCTGGGCACCTCTTTGCAAAGCCATGTTTGCACGGTGGGGGGGGGCGGGGAAGGGTGGGGGAGGGCGTGGAAACAGGGATTCTGTGTCTTTGTGTCATAACTTTGATGGGGACAGTGAGGGAGACAGCCCCAACCCTTTTCTCCAATCCCTCTTCCCCAGGTTCCTGGGTACCCCTTCCCTCTACCTCCTCTCCCCATGTTTGTCCCACCCACATTTGTCTCTCTGTCCACCCACTCCTCGGGGGGCCTTCCCCATCTCTCCTCCAGGCCCCCCTCCAGGAGGGGGAAAGGAGTTTGGGGGGGATGCGTGGTCTCTATGGTTTTATATATAATATATTAAAAAATCAAAAATCTGTATGAAAATATCAGATTGCACCCCCCTCTCCCCATTCCTGGCTTTTGCCCCCTTTTTCTTGTTTAAAAAAAAGACACACATTTTGTACGGGGCGGGGAGGGGAATGGGGAGGGGGTTTTGGCAATCCCACTAACCACCATTAAACTGAGGAGAGAACAATTGCCTGGGGTGGCTGTGTGTCTGTCCCTCCGCCCAGGGCTGCACCACTGGGAGGAGAACTAAGGGAGGTGGGAGGGAGGTTTAGGGAACAAAGTCCCCTGGCCCCACAAAGGTTCGCCAAACCATTGGGAATAAAGGGTCCTGTCCACATAGAAGTTCGCTGAAAAATCACTGAAATGAGGCAGATTAATAGGAAAGGACACAAATTTATTTATTCCCACAAATTATATGTGGGAACTCTCAGAATGAAGATGGAGTTCAGAATCTTATGTGCCTTTCTGGTAAAATGGGTTATGGGAGGGGGAAAGGTTCTGTTTAGGGTCAATAAAGGATTGCTAAGAAGGATGAATGCACGGGGGGAACAGAGATTAACTGGTAAACAGTTCTCTTTGAAATTCAAATGAATCTGAGAGAGGGGACATTATCTTCTTAAAGAGTCTGTTCAGGTGTACTTCCTGGGTCTTACAGGGAGGGGAAGAACAATTATTGTTCTCTTAGGTGTGTCTGGATCATAGGAAGATAAACTTTTTGGGCAGTGCCAATGTTGGGGGTGGGGAGTCAGAGAGACCTTGACGATGCTCCTGCAGTCCAGCATATAAAAATGTCATATTTTGGGGTAAAATATTTCTAATTTCCTTCAAAGGGGGAATGTGATGGTTGGTGGTGGCCAGGAGAGGGTCCTGACCTCACCAAGGGCATCTCCACCTTCCCAAGAAACCTGGTTTTTTTCCTGGCCACTTCTTCAGACAATAGTCACAGTTTTGTCTCTTTGGTAGTTACTTAGCTGCCCCAGCTCCATCCCATGGCCTGGACCCTCACCCTGACTTCCCCCATGCCCTTGACATTAGTCTCCAGAGGGCCTTCAGTTACATCTCACCCTGTCTCTGCACCGTTGAAAATCTTTTCCTAGCTTCCCGTCGCTTGTAGATCAAGTCAAAGCTCTTTGGTCTGGCATCCCAGGCCCCTCATTCATCCATCTAAATTTTAGATGTCTCATTTGTTAATGGAAAAGCAGCCAAGCTTTATAAAATAATTTTAAGTCAAATTTGAGGAAGCCATGCCCAAGGAGCCTTGAGCAGGTGGACTTGCTGTGGTTGGGTTACAGTTTGGTTTTATACATTTCAGGGAGACAGGGGTTACAGGTAAAGTTATAAATCAATATGCAAGAGGTATACATTGGTTTGGCCCAAAAAGGTGGGCCATCTCAAAGCAGGTGGGGGGTGGGGCTTACAGGTTATAGGTAGGCTTAAAGATTCTTTGACTTGTAATTGGTTAAAGACATGAAGCTTTGTCTAAAGTCTTCAAATATTTTAAGATAACAAGCTATTAATCAGAGACAAGCCACCCAGACATATATTTGTTGTATAAATTGAGGTTTGTCTTGCATACCCTTAGGCCTGTTAATGAGTTACAAATGATGTCTCCCAAGGGGTGGGGGGCCTGATGAGGCATGTCTGACCTCTCTCATTGTGGCAGGCAATTTAGTTTTAGAACATCCCCTTGGCCAAGAGGGGGTCCATTCAGTCAGCTGGTGGGGGAGACTCTTAAGACTTTATTTTAGTTCACACATTCTAACTTTAGATTAAAAAATAACCTCTTACAAGGTGCCAGGTCCTGCTCAAGGTTCTGGAGAGTCCATAGTGAATAAAACACTGAAATGTTAGCTGTTACAGACAGCTTAGCACTAATTTGAAATTTGATCCTGTTCTAGGCACTGAGGACTCAAAAGTGAAAAAGAGTGACTCCATTTTTATCTTCCTGAAGCTTTCATGAGGAAAACGGACTATACGCAAGGAAGCAAAGACATTTAAGTTCACATTGTGGTAATGACTATTAAGACAAAATGCAGGCCGAGTATGGTGGTGGCCTGTAGTTCCAGCACTTTCAGAGGCCTAGGTGCAAGGATCACTTGAGTTCAGGAGTTCCAGACGAGCTTGGGCAACATGGTGAGACCTCATCTCTACTAAAAATAGAAAAATTAGCTGGGTGTGGTGGCCCTCACCTGTAGTCCCAGTTACTTGGGAGGCTGAGGCAGGAGGATCCATTGAGCCCAGGAGTTTGAGGTTGCAGTGAGCTATGATGACGCCACTGTACTCTAGCCAGGGCAACAGAGACTCTGTCTCAAAAAAAAAGAAAAAAAAAAAAAAAAAAGAAAAAATGCAGAGTGAGTGGATGTAAGGTGCTATTTTAACTTATTATGGAAAACTTAAAACACACAGGAGTAGACAGGACAATTAAGTCCCACATACCCTTCAACCCAGTTTCAACAACCACTCAGGGCCAATCCTGCTTTATCTATAACTCTACTCAAATCTGGAGGTGCTGTTACAGAGAGATCAGGGAAAGCATCTCTGATTGACATCTGTGCTAGCATATGGTGAACACAAGAGCAGCTATTCAAAGATCAGCGGGAAAAGCATTTTCAGGCAGAGGGATCAGCAAGAGCAAAGGCCTGAGATGGTTAAGAGATTGAGGTATTTGAGGTGAAAGTGGAGCTGGAGTGGTTAAAGAGGAGAGGTGGGTGAAGTCAGAAAGCTAAGCTGGGCCAGACCTCCTGTATATGTCCTGGGCCATGACAAAGTTTGGATTTTTTTTTCTAAGTGTAATGGGACCCCATTGAAGAGTTTTAAGCTGGAATGTGACCAAGTCACTTCACAGGAGACTGGAGTGTTGCAATAGCTTCCTATACTTGGCATAAAGTCAGCTCTTTAAACATCACCTATAGGAGCCTTACCCCTCTCCAATTCTGTGTTCCAGGCACACTAAGCCGCTAGCACTTCCTCAATCAGTGCACTTTTTTGCCTCTGGGCTTTTGCCCTCGCTCTTCCCTCTGCCAGAAAGACTCATTCTAGTTGGCTCCTATTCATACTTGGCTTAAAGATCACCACCTCCTGGAAGCCTTTCCAGAACCTCACGCTGGGGCATGTGCCTTTTCTGGCTCCCAGAGCCTCCTGTGCTCCACCTACTCCGGGTCTGACCTTCTGGGTAGCAGTTGTCTGATTAGGTGTGCATCTCCTTCCTTTCGGGAGCCATGAGGATAGGGGCCTGGTGTGTCTGCTTCACTGCAGAAACCATAGTGCCCCACCAGCACAGGGCCGGACACATAAAAGATCAATAAATATTTATCTGATTGGGAGGGGTCCTCGCCCTGTACCCTCTCTCCAGATGCAAACTGATCCCCGACCGAACAAGGATACCCACTTCACGCAAGTCTACACACCCTGTGTGCACGCCTGTTTCTCAGGCGCCCCCCCAATATGCTAATCACTGCGCTCGGGGGTAAAGCCTCTCTGGAGAATATGCAAATCACTCCTTCCAGCGCGGGAGGCCTGCCATTGTCCCGCGATAGGATTATGCAAATAAGTAGCCCTCCGGTCCCGGATCCTGGCTGAAATGGCACCCTTCACCCCCTGCGCATCCCATTTTTATAAGGCGCGTTCCTCCTCTGCACACGCACGCGAGAGCCCTGCACCTTCTCGTTCTTTCAGGCCGCGGACTGTACCAAGTAAATCTGGGCAACGAGGGACAAAGCACGGCATCCCCTCCGCGGATCTAGTCCACGGCCCGACTCGGGGAGCCCCTCTTCCCACAGCGCGACAGGAATGGTCTATCTCGCCGCGCAAGCGCCCTAAGTCCCTTGCTCCCCCCCTCCTACCCTAGTTGCAGCGCAGGCGCAGAGCCCGGGCGTGCAGCCGCCACCGCAGAGCCGGAGCAGGGGTCGCCAGCGCCGGTGAGTGTCCGCGGCAGGGGTGCGCGGGGCATGCCGGGAAACGGGCGCTACGGCCCTGCTGCATGATGGGAGAGACGGCTCCCGTCACCGAGGAGCTGCCAGCGGTCTTGGGCCGTGATAGCCTGAGGGCGAGACTCAGCTCCCTTTTCTCCCCCACGCCGCTCTGTACCGCCCTAGGGCATCCTGGGAAAACCGGGCGCTCCGCCTTAAAGCATTGTGGGAGTCGGTCTGCTGGTCGTTATAGGCCTGGTGCATTCTGGGACAGATTGTCCAAGCTACCTGTGGGAAACCGGTCCCTTTTGTCTCACACCTTCCGCCGAACATCCTGCAAGCATGGAGTGCACACAGGGAATCTTGGAAGGTGGTCATTATAGGCCCGAGGCAACCTGGGAAAAATGCCTCAAAGAATTATGGGGACTGGCCCTTATTGTCTCGTAGAAGGTTTTGCTCTGGCCTCCTTGCCCTAGCATTGTGAGAATGGGTGCCTATTGTTTTCACGCAGGGCATCTTGGGCATTGGTTGCTACAGGCTCAGGGCATCCTGGGGTCTCTGTGTTTGTCTTATGGTAATTTATGCCCCTCTAAAATCATGAGAGTCAGTTTAGCCGCCATAGCGTTGTACCAAGGGATACCGCCACTTGACATCTGGAATACTCTGGAAAGGGCCTTGTGTGATGGGGGCTGGGAAAGGGTAGGCTGGTGAACATTCTTTCCCGGTAACCTCTTGGAAAGTCCAGTCCTGACTGCCCCCCTTGTGTGGTTGCCGGATAAAATATAGGATGCCTAATTAAATTTGAATTTCAGATAAACAAATTATCTTTTAGAAAAAAGTGTGTCCCAAATATCGCATGAAACATTCTTATATTAAATAGTTACTTGTTGCTTATTTGAAATTCAAGTTTAACTGCATGTCCTCTATTATTATTTGCCAAATCTGGTAATCTTATCCTGGCATAAAGTAGAATTTGCAAATAAAATGGGGGCCTACAGGCAATAGGGTATCATGAGAACTCTGCCAATTCTTTCTGTCCTTAAAAGCCCAGATCCAAGTGTCTCGTTTAGGTACTTCCCTTGCCAATGATGCCAGTGCTCCCATGCCCCAGACTCCTGCAGACTTCAATCTGAATTTTTTTCTCTTTAGCCTCCAGCATTAAAACTTTGACCTTGGCCAGGCGCAGTGGCTCATGCCTGTAATCCTAGCACTCTGGGAGGCCGAGGCGGGCAGATTGTTTGAGCTCAGGAGTTCGAGACCAGCCTGAGCAAGAGTGAGACCCTGTCTCTACTAAAAATAGAAAGAAATTATATGGACAGCTAAAATATATATACATATATAGAAAAATTAGCCGGGCATGGTGGCACATGCCTGTAGTCCCAGCTACTTGGAAGGCTGAGGCAGGAGGTTCGCTTGAGCCCAGGAGTTTGAGGTTGCTGTGAGCTAGGCTGATGGCATGGCACTCTAGCCCAGGCAACAGAGTGAGATTCTGTCTCAAAAAAAAAACAAACAAAAAAAAAACACCTTGACCTTAAGGCTTTGACGGGACCATGCATTTGCACCATTGTAGCCCCAGCACCCAGCACAAGCCTTGGCATATAAGAAGTGCAGCTGAGGCTGCCAGCCTCTTCACTAACTGGCCTTGCATGGTTCTCTGCCATCAGGGAATGTAGTGGGAGACAAAAGAAGTCATGTATGTAGGGGGTCTGTTGGTGAAAAGGGAGAGAAAGGAGAGGAGTCAGGGAAGGCTTACTGGGAGAGGCAGAGCAATATTCAGGCTGGAAAGAAGTATAGAGGTTCTTGTATTTGTGGTGAGTTTTGAAGGATGGAAAGGAGTTCTCCAGGCAGACAAGGTGGAAGGAGGACATTCTAGACATCAATAGCAGGGGGTACTAAGAGCCACAGATGTGAAAAGGTCTGGTGTGTGTATGGAGAGTTGAGAAGTCTGGAATGGCTGGAGTTTATAGAGGGGTGGTGGTGGGAGTAGTAACAGCCAGTGTTGATGGAAAACCTGCCACACACCAGCAATTTATATGAATGAGCCTGTTGAATCTTCACAAAACCTTTTGAGCCAGGAAATCATTTTATGAGAGGTATGATGATATGACTTCAAATCCTAGTTCAGCCACCTACCAGATGATATGACCTTGAGCTATCATTTGTTCCCTCTGTGCCTCAGTTTCCTCATCTATACAAGGGAGATAATCTCTCAACATGGTTATAAAGAGTACATGAATGAGTTAAGGCCTGGAAGCCCCTTTCCTACAGAGAAGGAAACAGGCTAGAGAAGTTAGGTCCTTTGCACGACGCTACACAACTAGAGTGGCAAACCTCAACATTATCTTGCCAATTGGTGTAGAACTAAGGCTCATATTCACAAACTAGTGCAGCCATACCAATTGTTTAAATACTGAACTATTTCCAGACTGGTTGGTGTATCGCTGCTGCACAAGTACTCCCTATCCCTGGCTGCCACTTTGGACTGTTCCCCAGCCCCAGACTTCTCCACAGTCCAGCAACTAAAGGGTTAATGCCTGGCATAAGTCCCTGCTCCACTCTCAGTTTGATCGGTGCCCATGCAACAGTACCTACTGTTAAATATTTAGAATGTCACCTCCCCCTACCCCATTGAATAAGAACCAGAAGGCAGCCTTGTTTCCCAGATGGGGAAGTTGAGACCTACAGAGAGGGGCAGAGCCTGCAGTCAAGGCTCTGTAGGCAGTCAGGGACAGAGCTGGGGCCATCTTTACCTCACCCCCAGTACTGAGCACACAGCTGGACTTGGGTTGGGGATGGGTGCTATGTAAAAATTTATTGAGTCACCACAGGCCTTTCCTTTCCCCTGTCCAGCATCCCCCTCTACCTGCCAACATCCTGTATTAGAGAACTTGTGGCCGGAGGTGTGGTTGTGGAGAGCTGGCCAGGGAGGGACGCTGCTCAGCTGCTGCTCTGCTCCTGTCTCCTGTCCCCTCCCCTGGCCATGACAGAGACCCGTGAGCCAGCTGAGACTGGAGGCTACGCCAGCTTGGAAGAAGATGATGAAGACCTTTCCCCAGGTGAGATGGCCTTAGAGGTTGTAGTGTTGGCTTGACTATCATCCTGGCTTGGGGTTTGGCCTTCAGTGGGAAATGTTGATGGCGGGGAGTGGCTCCTTGTCTTGCTAGAGGCTCTGTTCTGACTGGGACTCCTTGTCCTGCTAGGACTTCTGGGGATTGTAGATCGACTGGGATCTCTCTCCTTGCTGGGGGTTCTAGATCGGCTGTGATCTCTCTCCTTGCTGGGGGTTCTAGATCGGCTGTGATCTCTCTCCTTGCTGGGGGTTCTAGATCTCGATTGACTGTGATCTCTTTCCTTGCTGGGGCTTCTAGACTGGCTGTGACTTCTTTCCTCGCTGGAGGTTCTAGACCAGTTGTGACTTCTTTTCCTTCTAGGAGTTCTAGGTTGGTTTTGACTTTTTCCCTTGTGGCTTCCAGACTGGCTGTGTCTTCTCATCAGGTTAGGAGTTCCCTTCCGGTTGTGACTTCTTGCCCTAACATGATTTCTCTTCCAACTGTAACTTCTCACCCTGCTGTGGGTCCTCTTCCGACTGTGACTTCTTGCCCTTCTAGGGGTTCTAGACTGGCTGTGATTTTGGGTCCTGCTGGGGTTGCTCGACTGGCTGTGACTTCGGGTCCTGCTCAGGGTGCTAGACTGGCTGTGACTTCGGGTCCTGCTGGGGGTGCTAGATGAGCTGTGACTTCGAGTCCTGTGTGGGGAGCTAACCTGATTGTTACTCTTGACCCTGCTGGTCACTTCACTTGGGCTGTAACTCTGCTCTCTGCTGGTCACCTGACTGTAACTCTTCACCTTCCTCGATGACGATGGAGACTGGCTGTAACACTTCTCCTTAAAGGGGACTCTAGCTGAGCTGTGACTTTTTGCCCTATTGGGGGTTACAGCCAGCCTGGAACTCCTCTCCATACCTGAGGCTCCTGGTGGGCTGTAACTCTTCTCCCTGCTCATATTTCTAGGCTGGCTGTCGCTCCTTTCCTTGTTGGTTCTAGGCCGGCTATGACTCTTCCCCCACCTCTGCTTTTCCTGGGAAATAGGAGTTCTCATGCTACCCATGCCTGATCTGGCACCATGAGTTCCTATCCTGCTGGGAGTGCTGGCCCTGCTGGGTGACCTCTTGGAACCGTGGCTTCTCCTTCTGCCAGGCGTTCTGCCCCGGCTACGCGTGCCGCCCCGGCTACGCGTGCCTCTCCGTCCGTGGTGTCTCACGCCGCTGGCCTTGCTGGCTTTGCTGGCCCTGGTGTCGGTACTGGCCCTCGTGTCAGTGCTCACCCTACTGGGTGTTCTCGCCTTGCTGTGGACTCGGGACCTACTGCTGGGCTGGTTAGAAGCGGCTCTCTTGGAACTTGTTGATTTGGAGGACTTGGAACTGCTTGGGCTCATGACTGAGTTCGGGGATGTCGATGGCTTGGTGGGCACCGAGGACCTTTTGGGCGTTGCTGATTTGGTGGTCTTCAAGGAGGCAGGAGGTCTGGGAGCCACAGTGGGCATGGAGGGGCCAGTGGATGCCAGAGGCATGCTGGGCTTGGAGGTTCTTTTAGGTGGAGAGGACATGGTGGGAGCGAAAGAGCTTGTGGTCCTGGAAGTCACAGTGGACATGAAAGATCTGGTAGCTGTGGACGACAACCTGATTGCCTGGCACAGGCCAACTGCGTGAAGTCATAGTGGGCATTGAAGACACTGGAGGGTGGATGGTGTGAAGTCAGAGGTGGGAGGAGAGATGGGAGCGGCCCTGGCCTGAGGCTGGGGATGTTTCCTATGGTTTGCAGCCATTCAGCAAGTGTCTCCAGAGGCTGCCAGAGGCTGACTCATGCTTTGTGTTGTTGGTGACACAAAGATGGGTCAGACCCAGGTCCTGCCTTCAAGGAGTCTCCAGACACAGGTGGTCACTACTCAGGGCGGTCAGGGTGGGTGGAGGGCGGTGCAGGGGTGGCAGAGCCCAGACAAGAAAGACACTGACTGCCTGGGGAGTCAGGGAGGACTTCACAGAGGAGGTGACATATGAGCCAGGCCTTAGGAGCAGGAGTTTGCCGGTGGAAAAGGAAAAGATCACCCCAGGTGGGACAGGAGCAGAGGCAGAGGTCTGGGGGAGGGAGGTCAGGGCTTTGGGGCCACTGTCATCTAGGTACCTTCACATCCTCTGCTGGGCACTTTTGGGGCCTCAAGATCACACCTGCCCTTGAGGAGTTCCCAGTCTGATAGCGGAGACATACTGGGGCCCAGCTGGCTACCGTCAGCCCCTAGGACAGTGCCGGGGGAGGTGCTAGGGCAGGGGGAGCTGGGGAGAGACCTCTGACTAGAGCTGGGGTGTCAGGCTGGTGGCTTCATAGGGGACAGAGCCTGTGCCGGGTCTTGAGTAATGAGTAGGCGGTCACCAGGTGGGCAGGTGGGGGGCAGCGTTCCAGGCAGAGGGACCGGCCCACACCGAGGCCCCCAGAAACGGGTGTTAAATGGCAGGGAGGGGGCAGGAACTAGAGAGAGACAGAGAGAGCTTTGGGGCGGGGTGGGGGGTGGGGAGGGGAGGGGGGATCCAGCAGACAGTTATATCCTGTTCCCAGCAGGTGACACCGGGGACCCAGTGATGAGTCAGACCAAGCCCGTCCCCCTGGTCTGGTGGGGAAGGAACCTGGACACAGATGGCCACGGCCCTGGGGGGTCAGGGCTGGAACAGTGGGGGGCCAGCAGAAAAAGTGACTGGCTGCTTGGGATGAGGAGGTCTGAGAGGCCTCCTGCTGGGTTCTAGAGGATGATGGGAAAAACTAGGGCAAGACATTCCCAGCAAAGGGAACAGCGTGTGTGAAAGCCTCAGAAAATGTTTGTCAAACTGAACACAGAGATATCCATGCCACAAATATGTACTAAGCACTTTTTACACTAAGCACAAAGAAAGTGTTCTAGATGCTGGGACCACAGTAGTGAAGCAAAGTCCCTGCTCTCGGGGACAGGCAATAAACAAACATACCAGTTAAGTGTTGTGTACGATGAGTGTGAAGATGAGAGAAAAATAAAACAGAGTAAAGGGTGTAGGGAATGCTGGGGGTGGGGGTGCGGATTGCTGGTTAGACAGGGTGCCCAGGGTGTCACTGAGAAGATGACACTTGAGCGGACACATGGGCTTGGTCCATCAGTAGAAAGGGTGCAAAGGCCCTGAGGCAGGTGCACGCCTAGGGCGTTGCAGGAGGTGAGGAGCCAGGTGTGGCTGGCGAGGGCAGGAGATGAGGGCAGAGGCGCTGCAGAGAGCCTGTGGCGGCTGTGATGGGGGTGAGGGTGGAGCACAGGGTGCCCTGGTGGACTCAGTGGTAACAGGGTCCCTCTGGGCTGCTGGAGGACACTGAGGAAGGGAGGCCAGAGTGGACACACTGAGAGGCAGCTGCAGTCCTATGAGATGCTTTCGGCAGGCTCCTGGCTTGCTGATTTCCCCATACTGCTGTATTGGGGACACCACCCTCTCCAATAACAACTGCTGATGTCACCCTTTCCTATACATTGTCTTCAGATTTTTTTTCTCCTTTGTTTTTTAGCCTAAACTTGTCCTAGGCATGTCCTTAATACCCATGAAATTACAATACTATACCTGTAATTATAAGTAATTATTTTCATTCACTTAACTTACATGGCCACATATATCAAAGTACATATATACATATGCATGGGTTTTAATTGTGCAAATACCCTTTCAGATGGTTGTCTCCTTAAAATGATCCAGTGTAGGCCATCACCTTAGCTTTCCACGTCAGAGCTGCCTGACTGTAGGGGAGTGAGTCACCTAGCCGCTCTGTGCCTCAGTTTCCGCACTCACCAATTGGAGATGATAACGGAGCCCGCCTTAAACAGTCATCATAAGGATCCAGTGAGTTTACATACAAGAACAGGGCTCTTAAAATAGCGGTGGATGCTGTTGTTACTATTGTTTTTTGACTATTCCTGCTTTGTCCTTCCTAACCGTCTGCCTGCCAGGTATTTCCTGAAAGACATTCATTTGCTTGACACGTCGACATGGAGCATCTACTGTGTGCCAGGCCCTGTTCTATGCCTTGGGGACTCATCTGTGGGGAAGGGAAGGCTTGTGTGCAGGACACCCTCGCTACACTGTGGCGAGTCTGAATGGGGCTCAGGAAGGGGACAGCTGGGCATAGCCCTCTGTCCTCTGATGCCACTGTCATTCCCCATCTGTCCCCTTACAGGCCCCGAGCATTCCTCTGACTCAGAATACACTCTCTCAGAGCCGGACTCCGAGGAGGAAGAAGATGAGGAGGAGGAGGAAGAGGAGACCACCGATGATCCTGAATATGACCCTGGCTACAAGGTGAAGCAGCGCCTGGGTGGGGGCCGGGGAGGCCCATCCCGCCGGGCCTCCCACGCAGCTCAGCCCCCAGGCCCCCCGGCCCAGCCCTGCCAGCTCTGTGGCCGCTCACCCCTTGGGGAGGCCCCACCGGGAACTCCACCCTGCCGGCTCTGCTGCCCCGCTACAGCCCCCCAGGAAGCACCAGCCCCTGAAGGCAGGGTCCTGGGGGAGGAAGAGGAGGAGCCGCGTCGGGCTGGGGAGGGCCGACCAGCTGGGCGGGGGGAGGAGGAGGACGATGAGGAAGAGGAGGGCACCTACCACTGTACGGAGTGTGAGGATTCCTTCGACAACCTGGGGGAGCTGCACGGCCACTTCATGCTGCATGCCCGGGGTGAGGTGTAGGCAGAGCCCCCCACCCAGGGAGCTTGGCAGAAGGGGTGGGGTGGGAGGAGGGGGCTGAGGAAATTGGGGTGCTCACAGCGGACATGGGGGATAGGGTACCGCCGATCTGTGTTGTCCTAGGAGTAGATGTGTGAAGGCCAGAATAAAAGCCAAATTCTGTGTGTGTGTCACCCGGTGTGTGTCTGCTGTTTGTGTGAGTGTGAGTTTGAATGTGACGTGCCTGGGCATTTATCCCACCCTCCCTCTGGGGAGGGGCTCCTTCTCGGGGAACCTCAGATCATTGTTGCCAAACTAACAGTTACTAAGTGCTTATGTTCCATGTGGCTTCTGTGTATCTACTCATAGACCCCATAATGTAAAGGCTCAAATACAACAGAACTTTGTTTCTCACTCACATCACAGTCCTGGGCGGGTGATCTGGCGACTCCAACTCAGCCCATCCCATAAGTCTGTCGTTTCCCCGCCCCCACCCCAGTCCAGACTGGGTGGCCACGTCAGAAGAGGACAGGGAGCCTGGAGAGGTGCACGTGTCCTCTTACGAGCCCTGGCCTGTCGGTGGCGCTCGCTGCTTCCATTGATGTGCCTTTGCTGAGACGGTAGATACGTGGCCGTAGCGGACTGCAGAGGCGCCTGGGAGAGGCAGTCTAGCTAAGCACCCAGAAAGCAGAAACCACTTTGTGGAGCACCGCTAGTGATTTCTGCCATGTGGCCTAAGAGTTTCCACAAAGAGAACTTTAATTATAATCAGAGCTACACTTTCTGAGCGCTTCCTGGGTGTCTGGTGCCAGTCCAAGGGCTTTATGTATACTGGCTCATAGAAGTTGTGCATCTAGGAACTTACAAAAATAGAACCTTAATGATAATTACAGCTGCCATTTTTCCAGCACTTATAGAGTGCTGCACTTTATTTGCATGAGATCATCAGCTTCTAAGAATAACTCTGTGAGGTAGGGACCGTGATCCATTAATTCATTTAACAACTATTTTTTAAGTACCTGCTGTGCCCTAGGCATCGGGAACACATCAGTGAATAAAATACAATCCTTGTCCTCCTGGAGCGTATGTGGGGGCGGGGAGAGGCTGTTGGTCGAGATAGACAATAAACAAGATATAGCACATGCTGGATGGTGATAAGTGCTATAGAGACAAATATAACAGAAGGGGGAACAGTTCTGGGTGGGGGTTGCAATTTTAAATAGTGTTGTCTTCCCTGGGAAGGTGACAGACCTAAGGGAGAGAGGGAAGGAGGCTTTCTGCTGACTGTGTGTCAGGAGGCCAGAGTGGCTGGAAGGGAATGAGGGAGGCAGAGTGTAGGGATGAGGTCAAGGGGTTGCCGAAGGCCAGCTCATGGCAGCCTCATCAGAACTGGGGCTCTTGCTCTGAGATGGGAAGTCCTAATTCACAGAAGCTTGGCACCGAAGCTGCTTTGAAAATAGAAGCCTAATTATAATGATAGCTACCATTTACTGAGCATTTACCGTGTGCCAAGCTTGTTCTAAGGCGCTTTACATGTGTTAACTCAGAAGCTTGGCAACTAAGAACCTTCAAGAATAGAACCTGAATTACTGTAGTGGACATCGATAAGTCAGCACTCAGAGTAGACCAGGCCCTGGGCTAAGTGCTTTACACGGACAGTCACATTGGATCCTTATGAGGTAGGGACAGTTCTTTGTTTACTCATTCATTCAACAATGTTTTGGGGTTTTTTGTTTATTTTTTTATTTTATTTTTTTTTGAGACAGAGTCTTGCTCTGTTGCCCAGGCTAGAGTGCTGTGGCGTCATAGCTCACAGCAACCTCAAACTCCTGGGCTCAAGTGATCCTCCTGCCTCAGCCTCCTGAGTAGCTGGGACTACAGGCGTGCACCGCCACACCCAGCTAATTTTTTCTGTTTTTAGTTGCCCAGCTAATTTCTTTCTATAGTTAATAGAGACGGGGTCTCGCTCTTGCTGAGCCTGTTCTCAAGCTCCTGA
This sequence comes from Eulemur rufifrons, assembly GCF_041146395.1. Lineage (NCBI taxonomy): Eukaryota > Metazoa > Chordata > Mammalia > Primates > Lemuridae > Eulemur > Eulemur rufifrons. The sequence continues at coordinate 9,144,885 of NC_091006.1, read as the reverse complement.
CCTCAAATGATCTGTCTGCCCACCTCGGCCTCCCAGACTGCTAGGATTATAGGCGTGAGCCACCGCGCCTGGCCTCAACGATGATTTATTAAGGACCTACAGGATGGCAGGCACTGTTGCGGGAGGTAGGAATATAGCAGTGAACTTGAACAAAACTCCCCTGCCTTTATGGAGGTTATATTAAAGTTAAAATATACGAAACGTGTGGAATATTAGAAGGTAGTAAGTACCATAGAGGAGAAAATGGAAGGGGGACAGGAAGCGTGGGCATGTGTGTGTATGTGTATGTGTGTGAAGGTTTCAATTTTAAATAAGTTGGTCAGGGAAGGCTTCACTGAGAAGGTGACATCAGCGAAGACCTAGAAGAGGGAAGAATTGAGCCGTGTGGCTGACTGTGGGGACAGTAGGGACAAAGGCATGAGGTGGAGCCTGCTTGGGATGTTTGTGGAAGAGCACACAGGGCCACAAGGCACTGAGGAGGGCCGAGATGGGCAGAGAGCCGGTGTGTGGGCCATTATACCAACTTTGGCTTTCTCTCCAAGTCTGAGACCTCATAATATAGTCTACGTGCTCGTAATAATCCTTAGGGGTGTGGGGGCTATTTTAATGACCATTAAAATAGCTACAACCGCTACAACAGGAGCACAGAGAGGTTGAATTATCTGTCAGAGGTCACACAGCCAGTAAGCAGAGCCCTCGTTTGAACCCAAACAACCAGATACAGGGCATATATTCTCAGCCACTAAGTCACACACCAGAAATGGCAGTTTGGCTGCCCACAGCCACCATGGGATTTGGAGGAGCGTATTTGATCTTCACAGAGCTACTGAGGTTTTAAAAATTACGTTGGTTACCAACATTGAAAAATGGTTAATTTCACGTAAGAGTGGAGATTTCTGGCTTTTGAAAAACTGTGAGATCTGGATTGCTGAACCTGCTATCCATGCGCTAGTTGTTTGCTGGAGCTGAGTGAGGGTCACTCCTATAGATGAGGCATCCACTCTTGTGTCCCCAGTCTCTGTGTTCCCCGTCATCTCACATGTGGACATTCCTCGCCCTGCCTGCTTGGCCCAGAAGTGCATTTGCATTTTTTACTCGTCATAGGATTTTAAACATAGCATTTTTCAAAACCCACAGTTCTCATCCCAGAATCTCAGAACCTGACATTTGTGTACTCTTTAAACCGAGACCCTCATAACCACCAGAGCTTAGCATCACAGAATCTCAGAACTGTCAAAGTAGAAATTCACAGCCCACTAAAACCATATGGTATCTTGGTCCATTTGTGCTGCTCTAACAAAATACCTGAGATGAGTAATTTATAAAAGAACAGAATTTATTTGTCACAGTTCTGGAGGCTGGGAGGTCTAAGATCAAGGCGCCAGCCAATTCAGTGTCTGATAAGGCTGCTGTCTGCTTCCAAGCTGTCGCCTGCTTGCTGCATCCTCAGTGGTAGAAGGTGGCAAAAAGAGATGAACGTGTGTCCTCACGTGGCAGAAGAGATGGAAGGTCTAGCTAGTTCCCTCGAGGTACTAATATTAGGACCCTTATATCATTATAAGGGCACTAATCCCATTCATGAGGGCAGAGCCTTCATGACTGAATCACCTCCTATAGGCCCCACCTCTTAATACTAGCACATAGGGTGTTAGGTTCCCAACATATGAATATTGGAAGGACACATTCCACACGGATAAGTGTGATAATGGCTTTTACTTCCTGGGGCAGCAAGCCTAACGCCTCTTGTGCCATAGGACAGGGGTTTCTAAGCACAGATGTAGAGAATTACCCATCCATCAGCAAATATTCCTAAGGATCACAAGAGACACTGGGAGTCGGGAGACTGGCCTGCTGCCACTTGGCCATTCAGTCTGCACCCCGTCGGGACACAAAACCAAGCCGGGCATTTCAGAGAGAGGATTTAGTACAGGGAATGGTTACATAGGTGTTAGAAGGCTGAAAGTGCAAACTTGGACAAGTGAGTTAATCCAGAAATTAGAGTGTGCAAGAATCCACTCCCACGCTAGGACTGACTAGGATACAAAAAAAGAAGTGAGATTACCAGAGCCCAGTAGGAGCTTGGAGGACAAGCCATGCGCAGCTGGCGCAGGGACTGGTGAAGTGACAAGGTGCCACGTGGCTGGGGCTTAAACCTCAAGGAGGCATAGTGCCTCCTGTCCTAGAGCCTGAGCTGCTGTCGGAGCAGTTTTAGCAGGAGCCCAAGGCAAGGCGAGTCCCTTCTCCCCCTCCCGGCCATTCTGCCCGTACCTTTCATGAGTGCGTCTGGCAGTTTGCAGAAAGCCCCTCACAGAGCTGCACGATGGATGGATGATTCTCTACATCTGTGCTTACAAATCCCTATCCTATGGCAGAAGATTTCTAAGCACGAAATAAAACCATTATCATGCTTATCCATGTGCTGTGGTTTGAATGTGTCCTCCCAGCAGTCATATGTTGGGAACCTAAATATGAAGTCTTCAGCTTGAGGCTGAGAAACACTAGGTAAACCGACAGGCACGGTCAACAAGTATTTTTTGAGCCTCCTGCTAAGCGCTGTTGTAGGTACTGCGGATGAAGCACTGAGGGAGACACGATACTTTGCCCTCAGGAGCTTGGATTCCATGTAAGGACACAAAAATAACCACATCAATGAAAGTGTGATAATTCCAGGTGCTGAAGAGTGGCAGAAAGAAAATAAATCAGAACAAGGGTTGGCAGAGCTCCTTTAGCCAAGCAGTGTGGAGACTTCTCTTAGGAGGTGGCACATGTGGAGACCTGAATAATAATGAGGCAGACTTGCAAGGTCTGGGGTAAGGGCACTGCAGAGGGAACGGGAAGTGCAAAGGCCCTGAGGCAGAAGCAAGCCTGGCATGTGTGGCTGGAGTATAGTGAAGAAGGTAGAGCAAGGAAGGGGTTGAGATTGCTTAGTGGGCTGGGGCCCAGTCATTGGTGGGTTTTGCGGGCCTGAATAAGGTCTTTGGATGTTATTTATGGGATGTCATTGGAGGGTTTTAAATGAGTGATGTGAGCTGATCTATATACACGTGGGGTCTGTGGTAGAGAGGCTGGAGGGGGCAGTAGTGGGAGCAACGGCAGTTAGGAGACCAGGGCTATAGCTGGGGTGACAAGCAGTCAGACTCAGAGTATACAGGTTAGTAATATGATGGCAGTTGTGCAGATCGGGGCTGCAGGAGTCACACTGACCCATTTTGAGATTTCCGTTTGACATCCATGGGGCTGTATCTCATCTGGGGTTTGGGCTGGAGGTAGAGATTTGGAAGTTACCAGGGATGCTATTTAAAGTCTTGGGAATCTATGACATCGGGGGACTATAGAGAGAACTGGAAGCCTGGGGTGTGCTTAGGCAGGCTGCCAACTATCTTAGGAGAACATGTGGGATTAGATTTGGGATTAGGGAAGCCACCATGGGGGGTGGTAGGGAAACATCTGGTCAGAAACTTCAGGGCTTTCACCAGGAGCCAGAGGAAATACTTGGCTTTGGTGAAGTTGGTATCTTGGAAAAAAGTGATGGCCAACTGACTACACAGTTTCCCCATACATCACCCCAGCAAAGAGATCCAAGCTAGCCCTGCCCCAAATCCTGCACACAGACAGACACACACGCACACACACCCTGGCAAAGGTAATATTTCCAGGGTGGGATCCCTGCTTCCAGACTCTGAGTAGTATGTCTATCAATTAGACAAGAGGTCAGCAAACTTTTACTGTAAAGGGCTAGACGGTAACAGTTTTAGTCTTTGTGGGCCATAAGAGCTCTGTTGCAACTACTCAAATCTGCTGTTATATGTGAAAGCAGCCATAGACAATACGAAAGTGAATGAGCATTTCTGTGTTCCAATAAAACTTTATTTGCAAAACCAGGCACCAGGCTAGATTTTGGCCATAATTTGCAGAACTCTGCCTTAGGCTGTAAATTCTGCTGCATGTGACAGAGACCAAAAATAATGGTGGCTTGAATAAGACAGAGATTTATTTTTTTCTTACATAGCAGTATGGAAGTAGGCTGGTATGGTGGCTCTGCTTCATGAAGTTGACCAGAGACCCAGGCTCCTGCTATCTTGTTGCTCTGCCATGCCACGTGTTGCTCTTGTCCTCATGGTCCAAGAAGGCTGGATACCACATCCATATTCCAGTTAGAAAGGTAGAGGAAAGGCATGTCCCTTTCCCAAGCTCGAGGAGCCTACCCAGGAATTTAGCCAGAACTCCAGCCACATCTAGCTGCAAGGGAATCTGGGAGATGTAGTCTTTTAGCTACCACGTGCCTAGCTAAAAATTGGGAGACAGCTGTCAGTCTCTACCACTTCCACCCCAGCTGTGGGCTTTAAGAACATCCCTCAACTCAGTGTGAGTATTGTATGTGGGGCATCAGCCACTGACTCTAGGAGCAGGGCAGGTAACGGAAGGGAGTAAAACTGGCCTGGTGGGACTCATCTCCAGTCTGAGGGTGACACTCACTGCTCAGCTCCAGCTTGCTGTAGCTTTTGCCCTGCTCCTGCTGACAATGTAAGCCTGGGTTGGGCCTTTCAAGAGAGCTGAAAATAGGATCTTAACAGAAAAAATCTCCCAGTGTTGGCCAAATAGAACACGAAACAGAAGGTATCTCTGTTTGATTCCAAACCAGTTTCCCCACAAGGCTAGGCCAACTCTGTCCTGAGCTGCCCCCCCTCCCACACCCTTATGTTCTCTGGAAAGTCCCACTCAAAAGCCAGAGCTTCCTGCTTAGATATTTTAATATGGATGTTTCTGATTTTAGGTACTATTTCTGTTAGTTTATTCATGTCATCTCACCTACATGTATAAAAAATATTCCATGACTTAGAATGATACACAGAATTATTTAAATGGGGCATAACTTATCTGAGAGGCTAGTGCCATCCAATGCCACAGCCCCTCTTTGAGTGGGGAAGGCTGACAGGGGGTGGGAAGAAGATAAGGACTCAAATTACAACCCCCACTTGATTTAGGGTCCAGCTTCCGACTTGCTACTCCACCCCCAAAGGCCCAAGTTGGTCAGTGTCTGGAACTCCCAGGAGACATTACAGGCCAGCAACACCTTGCCTTCCCTGCCCCCGCTTCAGGCACAGATCCAGGGCAGTTTGCTCCTGTACCCCATGACATCCATCTGGGAAGCATTAAATGTGATTACACAATCTGCAGCTAGTCATTTAATTGGGAATGAGGGAGATACGAATCATTTTTCCCTCTCGCTCTCTTTCTTGCCCGTTGTTTTTGAAACAAAAGATTTCAGTTTCCCTAAAGACCCTGTGTCCTCCAAAGACTGAAGCTCTAAATGAGAATGTTTTGGGTCCTATTAATCAGAGAGCTCTCTGCTTTCCCAAGGAGGGAAAAAAAATCCCTCCAAGGCCCCCACAGTTCCTGTGTGCCATATCATGGTGGGTCCTACCAGCCACAGAGTCCCTTATCACAGTGGAGAGGGCTCACGCTGCACTCAGAGCTCCCCCCGGGCATGCCGAATGTAGTGTTGATGCAGCCCTGCTTCCTGGGCAAAGTCCTGACCACACTCGGTGCAGGCAAAGGTACCAGGACGGGCGCGGGCCTCGTGCACCTGGCGGTGCCGCCTCAGAGAAGCAGCCTGCCCAAATGTCTTGCCACAGTCAGGACAAGGGAAGGTGGGCTGGGCAGTGGTGGGTGCAGCCGGCGGGGAGGGCCTCGTGGCTGGACCGTGGCCGCGCTGGTGGGCGATCAGGGCCTTGGAGGAGGGGAAGGAGCGGGCACAGGTGAAGCAGATGAAGAGGGCCCCCTGCAGCTTCTGGGCCACGAAGTCCGCTGGGTGCTCCCGCTTCATGTGACGCTCCTGGAACTTGGAATCTGCGAAGGTGATGAGGCAGCGGGTGCACTGCAGGGCCCCCAGGTGGCCTGAGGGATGTGGGGAGAGGTCGAGGGAGGCCAGCAGGAGTCTCTAGTACCTCTCCCGAGCCCCAGAATCATGCCAGCGATTAACATTGAGTGTGCTATGTGCTAGGCTCTATGCTAATGCTGGACAACAGTACAGAACTGTCATTGGACTTACTATACGGATGAGCAGACTGAGGCTTAAAGAGGTTAGGAATGAGGCTAGGAAATGAAATGGTAGAGCCAGGATTGGACACGAGAGCATCTGCCTGTCCAACAGAGTGGTATGGTGATTAGAGCACAGCCTTTGAAGCCAGGCTGCCTGGGATTGAATCCCGGCTCCACCACTTCCTAGACAATTACAACAGTTTCCTCATCTGGAAAATGGGGTAATAAGTTAATTTGTATAAGTGCTTAAACAGTACTATCCAGTGGTTTTCAGTTATTACTACTGAGACAGAGAAAAGCAGCCTGACATCCGGGGTCTGGCCTGGCACTCACAGCTAGGCCTTGGTGTTCTCCGTGTTTATGTTGAACATAAACAATTTGACAGAATGTTAACGACAGACAAGGCCATGCTGTGACTAATCAAGAAAACAAGACTATACCATAATAATGCCTGAACATAGAAAAAACTGTCATGACAGTTGTCCAAGCCTAAAAAATGACCAAACACCCTGGCTAATGTGACCCAACTGCTGCTGATTAATCAACCACAGCGTTAGCCTCACTTTTCTCCTCCCTCCTCCTGGATACGGTTTATTAAGATAGCCAATCATGGAATCGCCCCTGCTTTCTGGCAGCATCCAATCCAGAGCCAAGCCCTTCTTTGAACTCTCCCCCACATTGCCTAACACAAGCCCCAATCCTATTAAGTCACTTTTAACACTCTTACTGAGACACCCCACAGTTCCCCCATGGTGTGTTCTTCATTGCAATAAGCAATAAGCCCAACTTGTTCAACTACAGGTGTGTTCTTGGGGGTCTCTGACTAGAGGCATTGACACCATCTCTTGTTACACATACTTAACTTCCCTCTGCCTCAGTTCCCTCATCTTAAGTGATAATACCAATTTCATAGGGTTAATTATTAGAAGGACTGAATGAGACAATGTTAAACTCATTCATAATATGAATGCACCCGCCACATAATAAACAGTAGGAGCTGTTTCTATTATATGTCAAACTGCCGACTTTCCCAGTCACAGCTCCAACCCAATCCTCTCCCAGAAGCCACCCTATCCCTCTGAACTGCACCCATCCCTGCTTAGGTGGCCAGAGCAGGGTGAGTACATCTGAGCGTAATAAGAGTGTGGAAAGGTAGGGAAGCTCGGGGCCTTTATAGTCCCTTCCCAACAGGCAAGGCCCTGCAGCGCCTTGGACATTGAAATGCTATAGACTTTTTCAGCATCAGCTCCTGCACCCCGCCCTCCCTAGCCAGCCAGCTGTCTGTACTCACAGATGCTGTCTCCTGGACTTCGGGGGCTCCTGTCATTGGGTGAATCCTGCTGCTCCATGGGCTCTTCAGGGTGTGGGTCCTCCATGGTGACTGGGACCCCTCTGGTCAAGAGAGGAGCATGCATGAGTGAAGCCACTCATCTGTCAGAAGCCTTAAACGGCATGCTAATTCTATGACCTTTGATGTCTGATGTCGACAGAGGCTGCCATTGCTAGCCTTTGACTCACTACGACATACCACCTCCTTGAACTCTATCTGATGGAGCTCTCACTAGAGAAACTTCAAACCTCCCAAATGCTTGGTCTCCCCAGATTGTGACTTCCCTAGAACCTCATCGCCCGTGTTACCTATGAGCCCCTGCATCAAACTACCTCCCTGAATTCAGCGTGGGAGTCTTGATCTTTGACACCAGCTTCATCCCAAGTGTCTTGGGGCAGGTAATGGTACCCACCTTTTAGCTCGCTTCTTCCCGGGAGACATGCTTCTGTGACATCCTGTGACTTTTGTTCTACCCAGAGCCCCCGCCTCCCACGCACGCTTTCAGCAGCTGTGTTAAGCACTGCCTTTGGGTTCCTGCTGCTCGGGCCGGTTGCCCAGGCCTCCGCTTTTCTCCGTACAGCAGAGGGCTGCCTTTCGCTGCGCCTGTCAGTCGCGCGCCACAGCGCCGCCACGCACAGGAACGTAGGGGAGGGCCCACCGAGTCTCAGGGTCCCCGTGGTTTCCGCGCCCTTTCGCTTGATGAGCCTCTTTAAGGTGAGAGCCCGGACTGCCATCGGCAGTAGTAGAGTCGTGCTAATCTGGTCCTCAAAATAACGGGGGGGGGGAGGGTCCTTCTCTGCACTAGGGTGCGTTATGATGACATCGCCACCGACCCGTGCCGTACAAACCTAAGCTCATTGCGCAAGTATGGGTAAGCGCGCAGGCGCTGTGACTCCCTCATTGTTAGAGGCTCTGCGACAGCCGAAGTTGGGCGCGTGCGCACTTCGGCCGTTCTGCGCAGGCGCTGCGAAGCTTCCAAGACACACCCCCTTGTAGAGGGAGTGACATCAGGTTATAGCCGCCAGCACGCTTCTCCTCATCCCTAAATCTCTGCCGTCTTGCCTCTTCGGCCTCCGTCCGCCGGATCCCAGGGGCGGGGCTTCTCGGTGGCATCCCGGCCGCCACCAACTACTCTCCCGGCTCTGTCGGCTCTTTGCTCGGTTGGTGAGTTGGAAGCGGGGAGGGATGATGGGTTGGAGGCGAGATTTCTGAGTCTTTGAAGCAGAAAGGGAACGCGTGCATCCAGAAAGGGGCCGGAAAGAACGCCTGGGTCCCTGGGGAGTCGGGCCTGGGCACTGGATTTCTAGATCCTGGAGTGGCGCCCGAGAATAAAAGAAGGGGGCAGGGTGTAGAACTAAAGCCTCGGTGTAGAGTGGGGCGGCTAGGAAACAAAAGGCCTGGGTGCTCCCTGACCCGGATCTTCTCCACCCTCTTGCTTTCCAGCTATGCCTCCGCCACAGGGTGACGTGACCGCCTTGTTCCTGGGGCCTCCGGGCACGGGGAAGTCTGCGCTGATCTCAGCGCTGTGCGACAAGGATGTCGAGACGTTAGAGGCCCCCGAGGGACGGCAAGACTCTAGGGTCCCCAGCCTGAGAGCCGCTGGCCCAGGCCTCTTTCTGGGCGAGCTGAGCTGCCCACCCGCCGAGCCAGGGCCCTGGGCGGCGGAGGCCAACGTGTTGGTACTGGTGCTACCTGGACCCGAAGGGAACGGGGAGCCCTTGGCCCCAGCGTTGGGAGAGGCAGCGCGGGCTGCCCTGGCCCGAGGGACCCCGCTCCTGGCTGTGCGGAACCTCCGTCCTGGGGATTCACAAAATGACGCCCAGGCCCGGGATCAGACAGCAGCTCTGCTGGATAGAGCCGGGTTAGGAGCCGCTGCTCTCTTCGTGCTGCGGGCAGACTACGGCAGCAGCGAAGGCTGCGAGGAGCTAGAGCGCCTGCGGGTGGCGCTGCAGAGCCAGGCGGAGGCACTGCAGAGGTGAGCTCGGGGTTTCTGGTTGGGCTGGGGAAGTTTGGTCCTTTAGTCTAGACTCCATCCCCCTGAGATGCTCTTTGAGGTCCAGGAGGCCACACCCCCAGTGAGCTTGGGGCGAGGCTTAACTTGACATCGCGGAGGCCCTGCTTGGTGGTTCGGGCCTGCCCCTCCGCACAGATTCTGAGGGCAGGGAAACTCTACCCCACGTGTCAAGTGGAGGTCCCAACCTGTTATCAGTGCCCCACCTCTAGTGGGAGCTCTGAAGTCACCCTGCTCTTAAGCAAGAATTCTAGGAGAGGCCTGGATCGGTCTCCCAATACTGCCCCCAGACAAAATTTTGAAGGAGGGCTGCTCCCTCTTGTGACACAAGTTTGTGTTCCTCTCTATTTCGATTTAACCTGAAGTCTCGAATTCTTATTTTTTTTTTTCACACGTTCAGAGAAACTCTAGAAACTCTAGTAACGAATTACAGAAATAATCTCTGAAAGTATGAAATTATAGTCTTTGAAGACTCGAATTCTTGAGCCCTTTGGTCTTCCCTACCATCAGCTTGTTTCTCTAGCGACCCCAGTTGCCCTAAAGCCACACCCTCAATGAGTTTTATTTTTCTGAATGTTTTCCCCCACTTCCTTTTCTCCAGTTCCCTCGCTTTTCTGTGCCCACTTGCTGGCTGCCTCCTGAGTTTTCTCTCCAAACTGCCAGCCACCTCATTTTATAGACGTCAAAGTGAGGCTCAAATTGGGGTACCCTCTTGTCTAGGTCCAATGCTCACATTTTTCCCTTAGCCTCACCTTAGCCACGTCTCCTTGGTAAGAACTAGTAGATGAGGCTTCTCGCCTCATCTGCCCTCCTTAAGCCCAGCCTCAAGAAAGAGGACCCTTGGAGACCTTGCCCATTTTCAACTTCGACTTGTGTTTTTGTGTTGTTTTTTTTTTTTTTTTTGAGACAGAGTCTTGCTCTATTGCCTTGGCTAGAGTGCTGTGGCGTCAGCCTAGCTCACAGCAACCTCAAACTCCTGGGCTCAAGCGATCCTTCTGCCTCAGCCTCCCGAGTAGCTGGGACTATAGGCATGTGCCACCATGCCCAGCTAACTTTTTCTATATATGTTTTTAGTTGTCCAGCTAATTTCATTCTATTTTTAGTAGAGACGGGGTCTCAATCTTGCTCAGGCGGGTCTTGAACTCCTGACCTTGAGCGATCCTCCCGCTTCGGCCTCAGAGTGCTAGGATTACAGGCGTGAGCCACCCTCCCAAAGTGCTAGGATTACAGGCGTGAGCTACCCTCCCAAAGTGCTAGGATTACAGGTGTGAGCCACCACTGCCGGCCAACTTTCAACTTTCTGCAATAGCAATAGTGACGCTATTCTGTCTTTACTCTAAGGCCCATCTGTGACCTTTGTCCTGCCAGCATGGCCTTTTCTTAATCTGGCAGACCCTTGGAAAAGCCTTGGTCTCAAAAGACTGTATTCCTAGGAAGTCTTACCCTGGTCCCCATTTTTGGCTCTGTTGGAAACCTGACCTCAAGTCCACCCACCCAGCCACTTCCGTGCTTTAAGCCTTCCGTTATCTTCATAGCTCCGCCCCACCTGCTTTCTAACTATCATCCCTCAGTATGGCACCCGCCCTTTCCTGTTCCTGCCTCACTCCCGGATTATCCCGAAAGTTCCGCCCTTGACCCCATCCCTCCCTGACCCCACAGGTTCCTGCCACCGGCCCAGGACGGTTTTGAGGTCCTAGGTGCAGCAGAACTGGAAGCTGTACGAGAGGCCTTTGAAACTGGTGGCCTGGAGGCGGCGCTGTCGTGGGTGCGTGCAGGCTTGGAGCGCCTGGGCAGCGCGCGCCTGGATCTGGCTGTGGCCGGCACTGCTGACATGGGCCTTGTCCTGAACGTGCTGCTCGGATTGGATCCTGGCGACCCAGGTGCTGTGCCTGCTTCTGTGCCCACGAAGCCCACTCCCTTCCCAGCCCCAGAGCGCCCCAATGTGGTGCTCTGGACTGTGCCTCTGGGCCCTGCGGGCACTACCACTGTCGCCTCTCTCCCGATGCACTACGACGCTCTCATCCTCGTCACCCCTGGAGCCCCCACCGAGAAGGATTGGGCCCAGGTCCGGGCCTTGGTGCCACCAGATGCGCCACTTGTCTGCGTGAGAACAGACGGCGAGGGCGAGGATCCAGAGCCTCTGGAAGAAGAGGACGCAGTGCAGAAGCCCAGCAGCAAGAGCTCAGAGCACGCAGGCAGAGGTGGGTCGGAAAGTGCACCCAGTGCGGGAAGGGAGAAGCGTGGCACTGGATTGCAGAAAGCAGGCACTGGCGAAGGCTCTGAGAAAGCTGTCAGCGGGAGTGTGCAGCAGATTGTCGTTGGCTCAAAGAAGTCAGGAAGTGGGGACTCAGATCCCGCAGCAGCGTTGAGCCCGGAGGATGAGACCTGGGAGGTGCTAGAGGAGTCGCCGCCACCGGTGTTCCCTCTGCGTGCAAGCGGACTCCCGGGGCTGTGCGAATGGCTGCAGCGAGCGCTCCCCGCAGCCCAGGCGGGGGCGCTGTTGCTGGCGCTGCCACCGGCGTCTATCAGTGCTGCCAGAAGGAAGGCTGCGGCGCTCCGGGCCGGCGCGTGGAGGCCGGCTCTGCTGGCTAGCTTGGCTGCAGCAGCGGCACCAGTTCCAGGGCTGGGCTGGGCATGCGACGTGGCCCTTCTGCGGGGTCAGCTGGCAGAGTGGCGGCGGGCAATGGGGCTGGAACCCGGGGCGCTGGTACGGCGTGAGCGTGCCCTAGGCCTGGCTCCTGGGGAGCTGGCAGCGCGTGCGCATTTCCCAGGCCCAGTGACACGCACGGAGGTGGAAGCCAGGCTGGGTGCCTGGGCTGGAGAGGGCACTGCAGGGGGTGCAGCCCTTGGCGCACTCTCCTTCTTGTGGCCTGCGGGTGGCGCGGCCGCAACAGGTGGCCTGGGCTACCGCGCCGCTCACGGTGTCCTCTTGCAGGCGCTCGAGGAAATGCTGGCAGATGCTGAGGCTGTGCTGGCACCCCCTGAGCCTGCCCAGTGAGAGGTGGGATGGGGTCGGGCTTCCCCAAGTCCGGGGAAGAGGGGGATTGGGAGAGGAGAGGGGGGTTGGGAGTCCAGACTCTGGCAGAGGACGTCTGGGCCCCTGAGATAAGAGTGGGGAGCCGCTACTCAGAATCCTGGGTGCTTGAAGGGCATGTAGCTCTGACTTCTGTTGGCACGTGTGGCTTCTAATCAGCTGGATTCGTGGTTCCTGAAGGGGAATAGAGTTTGGGGGACAGGACTCCTGACTTCCCTGGGAACCAGGGGACATGACATCCAGTCTCTTGTGTCCTGAAGGGAGTTGGCCTGAACTCTAGAAGTGGGTATGTCTTGGCCGCATAGAGAATAGAAACAGGTTATTGGATGTCTACTCCTCCAGTAGAGAGAAGGTAGAAGCCTTGTTTCCTAATGGGGGGGGGGGTCCATCACTAGGACTTGAACTCCAGTATGGGGGAGAAGGCCTGCACACAGCCTCCCAGGTCTCTAAGGGGCAGCAGCTTTTGAATCTTTATTGAGGGGTCTCCAGGATTTCAGACTCCTGGCTCCCAAGAGGGCTGTGGACCTTGATTCCTAGCTCTTGGGTGGCGGGAGGTCTGCATCTGGAGGAGGCATCAAGGGGCTTGTGGGGAAATGCTGGAGACCTCTTGATTTCTCGTGGGGGGTAGAAGGGTGTCCACTGTTCTCCAGAGGTCTGGTTGTGGGGAGGAGGGTCCCACAAAAATGAGAGGGAATAAGAGGTCTGGGCATAGTGGGCTCTGGGGTTGCCAGGGACCAGGACTGAGGCTTTCTGGGTGTGGAAGGGCAGGAAACCATATCTCAGAAATTATTTCCCACAAACCTTATATTTGGATCCTGACAACTGCCTCTCTGAGTTTGGGAAAGGATATGACCTCCTTCATTTTATAGGTGCTGGGTGATTCATGGGTCTCTGGGGGAGTATGTTCCTCTGTCCCTCTTTCCTTTGGGTGTTTCTATCTTTTAATCTTAGTTTCTAATGTCATTAAACCATAACCCATTCTGGCCTTGGTGTTTTGTGCACCTGCCTTTTTAGGAAAGCAGCCGTACTGCTGCACTAGTCCAAACATTTCTGTGTGGCTACCTCAGGTGTCCCCAAGAGGCTTTGCCTTCTAGTGTACACAGTGGGTGCTGCAGTGAGCTAGGGTCCCACGGAATGGCTGGGCAGGCATTACAGCCCATAGGAATGTGCCAGAAGTGAAGCAAAGGCAGAAACCACAGTACCTGTAATGTTCTAGGGTGCCAGCTCCAGGTAGGGAAAAAGTTGTAGGTTATGGAATTCTTCAGTGTCAAAAACAGAAAAGGAGGATCTTAGATGCCATGGAATAGAATTTCTTTTGTAATAGGTGGGGAAAGCTGAGTCCAGAGAGGTTAGGCTTGAGACCTAACAGTACACAGCAAGGCCCTATGGATCTGGTCCCTGTGTGTCTGCCTCATTCCCTGCCCTTCCCATTCCCAACCTGCCTGATGGGTCTTCCTGCTCCTGCTTGAGTGGGCCACCTTGAGTCCTGCCCCAGGACCTTTGCACTTGCTGTTCTCTTTCCTACAGTGCTCTACCCTTGGAACCTCCCAGGACTGGCTCCTTGTCAATCAGATCTTAGCTCAAATATCCCCCCAGAGAGCCTTCCCTGACCACCCTAACTGAAGTAGCTCATACATCCCCATCCCCACTGTTCATCTGGCCAGTCGATTTTCCTTGTAGCAATTATTGTTATAAAAAATGACCTTATTTATTTATTTACCTATTTATTGGTTATTGACCCCTTGCCTGTCTTCCTCTCTGGTATACTCCCAGCACCTAGAACAGTAGGTGCCTGACACATAATAGGTGCTAAGTAAATATTTATTATTTTAATTTGTTGATCAGTGGCAGAATCGGACTGGAATTTAGATTGTCGGCCTCTTGCCATGATCGGAAAAAGGAGTGAGATGGGGAGAAACAGGCATTTAATGGGAGAGAATGCCCCTGTCTGAGGTCAAGGAACCTAGGAAGCAGGCATGGCTTTGCTGCTGCCACTCTGTGTGACTTGGATCAGTGCCTTATTTTCCTGTCTGTGAAATGAAAGGGCTGGACAAGAACCATAAATTCTTCTGAGATCCTATGTCCCTTGACAGCTGAAGACCAGGGTAACTGATCCGAGGGGCAGATACTTGAGGGACGATGGTACCCCCATGTCTAGCTTGAGCTCCCACCACTGACACGGTTTGTCCCATCAAAGTTGAGATAGCATTTGGCTCTCTACTGAATGGCTCCAGGGAACTGTCCTCACAGCCCACTCAGCCTTAGGGGAATGGTATCAGGCACATCTGTAATACCCAGTACGCCCCGTTGTCTACCCCTCAGTCCAGCATTCAAGCCCCTCAGTCAAGCGTGGCAGAGCAGCGCCGTCCCATGGAAACAATCAAGCCATGGATATAATTTCACATTTTCTAGTAGTCATATTAAAAAAATAAAAGTTAAATTAAACAAATTAAACTCACTTTAATATGTTTTACTTAATATATCCAAAATGTTATCATTTTTACATGTGATCAATATTTTTTAAATTAATGCGTTACTTTATATCCTTTCCTGCTACATCTTTAGAACATGATGTATATTTTATACTTAAAAAACATTACATCTCGGCCGGGCGTGGTGGCTCACGCCTGTAATCCTAGCACTCTGGGAGGCCGAGGTGGGCGGATCGTTTGAGCTCAGGAGTTCGAGACCAGCCTGAGCAAGAGCGAGACCCCACCTCTACTAAAAATAGAAAGAAATTATATGGACAGCTAAAAAAATATATATAGAAAAAATTAGCCGGGCATGGTGGCGCATGCCTGTAGTCCCAGCTACTCGGGAGGCTGAGACAGGAGGATCGCTTGAGCTCAGGAGTTTGAGGTTGCTGTGAGCTAGGCTGACGCCACGGCACTCACTCTAGCCTGGGCAACAGAGTGAGACTCTGTCTCAAAAAAAAAAAAAAAAAAAAAAAAACATTACATCTCAATTCAAATGATAAATTTTCAAGTACAATTGTGTAACCTCCATTTAGATTTCCTAAAATCCATATTTAGAGAAGTAGATTCAAATGCCCAATTGTCCCAATTGTATTCAGTTTTCCAATAACTGAATGAGTATACATTTCTTAATTAGTTAAAAGTAAATAAAGTTGAAAATTCAGTTTCTCAGTTGCACTAGCCACCTTTCAAGTGCTCAGTAGCCACATGTGGTTAATGGCTACAATAGTGGACCCTACAGGCATAGAACACTTCCATTATCACAGGAAACTCTGTTAGTATAGGGTGGGGAACCAGCGGCCCTAGGGCCACACGTGGCCTTGTGGATCCTTGAGTGTGTCGTTTTGACTGAATCCAAATTTTAATAAGGGATTTGTCGCTCAGATCTCAGCACTTGGGGATCTGGAGGGCCACATGTGCAGCAAATGGCATCTACCTCCCAGGGTTATTGTGAGAATTCAGTGTATGAATGTACATACGTGCATGCTTGCACACACAACGTACTGCACCCTTTCCTGAGAAGCCTGGCACCCCGTTGTCCCTGCCCACACACTCAGCCCCAGGCAGCACCAAGATGACTCTACTCTGGGCACCTTCTGTCCCACTCCCATGCCTTTTTTCACAATGGTGCCCCATTCCTTTTTCTGCCACTTTGAGACATCTCTGACTTAGTCATGTCTGGCATCTCTATGCTTCGCTGCTCTAAATTCCTTCTGCTCTTATGTCAGCAGGAGAATCATGCCAGAGATCGTATCTGAGAAAGCAAGACAATTGTGTTTGTGTGTGTCTGTGTTGAGGAGTGCTGGTTGTGCTTATATGATTGTATATTGGCACCCTTGAGTGTCACAACTACTTTTTGGGGTGGTTGCCTTTTAAATCACGACTTTTTATGGTATTGACTTTTAGGCTTTGTGAAGGTGTAGGGTTGCTAGTGAGGCATATCTGTCTGTGGGAGCATTCAAGCAGAAAAGACTGACTCCCTTGGGGACAGATCACTGGCTGCCATTGGGGTGTGTCTACACAGCACCACAGGGCTGGAAGACCCTTGAAGGCAGGAATTCTGGGAAATATATGGTGAATGTTGGTGTTGCCATCACCAGAAGCCAAATAGGCACAAAAAACTTGGGTCAGTGAGTGAGACAACCTCATCACCATAGCTGACTTTCCTACATTCTGGATAATGGCGGACGGACTTGTGTCCATTGTGGTGGAGAACCGTGAAGAAAACATCCAGGGTGTGGTTGGCCTGTGGTGCTTTTTGGAGGAAAAAATAAAAATGAATGGAAATCCTATTGCGTGTCCGTTCTTTTTGGGTTTGAAGGGGGGAAAAAAGATGCTTGAGATTTTGACCGAGCTGCAACCCTGGACTTCTGGGTCTGAGGGAGGAGAAAGTGGGAGGCCCAGACTCCTTTGTCCTGGAATGGGAAGGATAGTGGGGAATCTGTCCAGGAAAAATTCCTTGGGCTGGGATCAAGTGTCTATCTGTATCTGAGTTTTACCACTTTGGAAGGGGTGCAGGTGGACTTAGTGACTGTTTAGACATCGGGAGTTTGTGATGGTAAAGCACCTTAGCTCTGGAACCATCTTGGCCCACGAATGCCCTCAATTTGTTCAGCCTTTCTGTAGCCATGCCCTTGGATTGTCCCTCTCATACTAACTCTAGACTTGGCCATGTGATTTGGTTTGGTCCCTGGGACAACAGCAACCATGATACAAGCAGAGGCTTGAAAAGTGCTCATGCATTGGGCCATCCTCTCTTGTTGCCCTTGGGACCCCTACCATCACTGCCACATCAAGAAGCCCAGGCTGGCCGGGCGCGGTGGCTCACGCCTGTAATCCTAGCACTCTGGGAGGCCGAGGCGGGTGGATCGCTCAAGGTCAGGAGTTTGAGACCAGCCTGAGCAAGAGCGAGACCCCGTCTCTACTAAAAATAGAAAAAAAAAAATTATATGGACAACTAAAAATATATATATAGAAAAATTAGCCGGGCATAGTGGCGCATGCCTGTAGTCCCAGCTACTCGGGAGGCTGAGGCAGGAGGATCGCTTGAGCCCAGGAGTTTGAGGTTGCTGTGAGCTAGGCTGACGCCACGGCACTCACTCTAGCCTGGGCAACAAAGTGAGACTCTGTCTCAAAAAAAAAAAAAAAAAAAGAAGCCCAGGCTAACCTCCTGGGTGATAAAGAGACACACGGCCCAAGCATCCTTGACCCCCTGAACCCCCAACCCTGGCCCAAGCATCCTTGACCCCCTGAACCCCCAACCCACAGCCAGCCAACTCTCTGAAACATAGCTGCCTAGCTCACTGGCACCTGAACCCAGCTGAGAGCAGCAGAACAGCCCAGCTGAACCCAAACCAAGATGCTGACCCATAGAATCATGAGCTAAATAAAAGGTGATTGTTCTGAACCACTACATTTTGGAGTGGTTTGTTATGTAGCTAAAGAAACTGATACAGACTTGTTCTTTCTCTGTGTGATGTGGTCTCTTTCTCCCCCTCCACATCACACTGATTAAAATCTTAAGCTCTGTCACTTTTTAGCTGTGTGGCCTTCAATGCAACAGCCCTTCTTCTGAGCCTCAGATTTGTCTCCTGAAAATAGAGATGAGAATAATAGAGCCTGTCAGCTAGAGTTGTGAAGATAAAATGAGAAACAGCCTCTAAGAGGCCGAGGTGGTGATGTGTGCTGTTTATGAAGCATGTCCAGCTTTCTGGCTCTGATCATGGGCAGAACTGCACTTCTGGCCCCCAAGTGGTTGGGTGGGGCCATGTGACTAGCTCCATCCAATGACTTGTAAAGTCACTTCTGGGTTGCAGCATTTAATCATCCATGTGAGACCTTCCTGTGGCACAGAAATTGGCCACCGTAGAGTTGGTGGCTGCTGCTTTATGACTATAATGAGCAGAATGCCCTGTGCATGGTGCTAAACATGAAGTTTAACCTTTTGTGAATGGGCACTCATGCAGCAAATATCTACTCATCTCTCTCCCACTGGAGGGGGACTGTATTTTCCTGCTCCATTGATGTTGGTTCGGCCATATGATTAATCAATAAAATGTTAGCAGACCTAGCCTCAGCAAGGGCCTTAAATGCACTTGGCCCTGGGCACAATGGCTTGGGAGGCTGAGGTGGGAGAATTACATGAGGCCACATCACTTCTGGGTTGCAGCATTTAATCACCTGGGCAGCAGAGCAAGACTCCATCTCTAAAAATTAAAAAAAAATTAGCTGGCATGGTGGTGCATGCTGTAGTCCCAGCTACTTGACAGGCTGAGATAGGAGGATCACTTGAGCCCGGGAGGTCGAGGGTGCAGTGAGCTATGATCCAGCCACTGCACTCCAGCCTGCGATATAGAGTGAGACTCTATTTATCTCTAAAAAATAAAGAAAGAAACTATGTTTTTCAAGCTGGGTAAAAAAGGAGTTAATTCTCCAAGAAGACATAATAATCCTTAACATATAAGCACTTAACAACAAAGTACTAAAGTATGTGAGGCAAGAACTAATAGAACTGCTAGAAAAAAGTAGATGAATCCAATAATATGGTTAGAGACTTTAACACCACTCTATCAAATCCAGTAGGCAGAATATCAGTAAAGACTCAATTGAAATGAGGAGCGCCATCAATGAAATGAATCTAATTAACATTATAGAATACTTCATCCAAAACCAGCAGAGTACACTTTCTTCTCAAGCTCACATGGCGCATTCAGCAAGATACACCACATTCTGGGCCTGTAAAACACACCTTAACAAACTTAAAAGAATAGATATTATAGAAAGTTTGTTCTCACACCACAAGGGAATTAAGGTATAAATAAACAACAGAAAAGTAGCTGAAAAATCCCCAAATACTTGAAGATTAAACAATATAACACGTGTCAAATAAAACATCACAATTTAAAATATTTTTTTCTTAGCAGAAGGTGACAAAAGAACAAACAAATAAATAAAAACCAATAATCTTTTTAAAAATACACTTGGCTTTTGTGTTCCTGTGATCTGCCATGAAAACATTTTCCAGGGAGCCACTAATCACAGAAGATTGTGTAATCCCAAAGAGGTGACCTGAATCCTCCCAAACTGGAGCCCAACCCGCAAACCCTTAGAAAGAAGAATGGTTGTTAATAAGTTTCAGTTTGGGAATGATGTTTTACACAGCACTATTGCAGTGTTAGTTGACTATTATGACGTTGTTATTTCAAACCACTGAGATTAGAGACTTGTTTGTTACTATAGCATCATCTGGTCTGTCCCAATTGATGTCAACCTTTAGCACCTGCCAACTAATCGCCACTCAGTAAATGGAAGCTATTATAATGATTACTATTTACTCAGACATACATATTGTCTCCAAAATCAGCAATGTCTTAAATGTGCCAGGCACTGCGTGCACTAAGTGCTTTTTAAATTGCCTTTCATTTGACCTTACAACAACCCTCTGAGGTTATAACTATTAATATCTACATTTTGCAGACATGAAAAATGGGGCAAAAAGAGGGAGAGGTTAATCAGGAAAGGTTATCAGACCTGGAGTCTATCACACTCAGGTTCAAATCAGGGCTCTGGGCCGGGCGCGGTGGCTCACGCCTGTAATCCTAGCACTCTGGGAGGCCGAGGCGGGCGGATCGCTCGAGGTCAGGAGTTCAAGACCAGCCTGAGCAAGAGTGAGACCCCCGTCTCTACTAAAAATAGAAAGAAATTATATGGACAACTAAAATATATATATACTAAAAATTAGCCGGGCATGGTGGCGCATGCCTGTAGTCCCAGCTACTTGGGAGGCTGAGGCAGTAGGATCGCTTAAGCCCAGGAGTTTGAGGTTGCTGTGAGCTAGGCTGACGCCACGGCACTCACTCTAGCCCGGGCAACAGAGCGAGACTCTGTCTCAAAAAAAAAAAAAAACAAATCAGGGCTCTGACATTTCCTAGCTGTTTGATCCAAAGCCAAGGCAAGTGACACCCACAATCTGTGCCTCAGTTTGTTCATCTGTAAAGTGGGGATAATAATATAAAACTTCATAGAGTTGTCGTGGTCATGAAATGAGCAATAGTATGAAAAACACTTAGCATAGGGACCTGGCAAGGAGCAACCCCTTAATAAAAGAGTCTTCCCTCTCCTCTTCAAAAAGAGGGGATTGTAAAAGAGGATTAAGATCCCTACTGTCTGCATCCCACCTCCCCCAGATGTATCACATCACAAGGACTCAAGCTTGCTCTGTTAACTCCTTTAATCTATAGGCACACAGGGAGCCGCAGGCTAAGGACAAACAGGGACTTCAGGCCACAGATATATTCCTCAGTTCTTCATTCAGCCCTGCCAGGGGGCTGGGGGGCTGGTAGGCAGTCTGCTCGGCGGAGGAAGTAGAGATAGGAGGCTGAGGGCACCTCCGCCCCAACCTTGGTGTGGCAGGCACTCTCTGTAGCACAGCCCCGAGTGGCGAATTTGGTGTTGAAGATACCTGGGAGGGAGATCTCAGATGGGAACCAGGGACTCCAGCCCCTTCTCCCTCATGACCCGGGAATCCTGGCCCAAACTACCTCCTCACCCGCTTCTCTAAAGCCCCTTCCTCCCCTGGAACCTAGAAGTTTTTGCCTTTAGTTCTGGGGTCCCTGCCCCCTCCTCCGGAGATCTAGGCACCCCTCACCAGCCTGCACATTGCCAGCGAAGTAGATGCAGCGGGTTTCCCGGCCGACACAGCGGGCTGCCTGGGTCCCTGGGCATGTCTCCTGGAAGGGTGCAATGCAGGCGGGGCACAGCAGGCCGTTCTCAGTACGATTGTTCTGGGGAGCTGAGGGTGAGGAGGAAGTGTAAGGTGAATAGGGACGTTTAAACCCTCCTCCCAAACTTCCCAAAACCCTGGGGACACCAGAGTTGCTAATGGACACTGCATTTTACAAGGAAGGAAGCCGAGGCTCAGAGCAAGCAAGGTGCCTGCCCGATGTCCCAGCGCTCGCTGGTCAGTGGCGAGCCAGAGCACACATCGCGGGCTCCTGGGGTCCAGCTGAGCTGGCTCTTACCAGGAACGGAGCCACGGTTGCAGCCGTCACTCTGGCAGCAGTGCGCATTGGACACCATGTAGTCCTTGGGGCTCATGGTGGTGGACACAAAACCGGAGTAGCAGTCACTGAACTTCATACAGGCCTTGTAGGTGTTGACCGAGTGTTGGCCCTCTGTGGGGTGGGGGGCAGGAGGAAGGGGAGCTGGCTGACCACTTCCTGGCCTCCACCCAGTGCCTCAAGGTCTCTCCTAATCCTACACCTCCCCAAACCTGTAACTTCCTGGGGTGGTCTCTTTCAACCCCCCAAAGCTACACCTCCTAGTCTCCCTGCTGTGTGGTCTGGAGTGGTTTATTAGGTAGCACTCCCTCCCGTTCCTAGAGCCCCTAGTCTGGCTTTTGTGGTCCCCTGTAGCTCCCCATTGCCAACCCCCAGTGCCTGCCTGATGTGGTCCCTTCCCCCCCCATCCCACCCCACAACCATCCTCTCCCTGTGCTGCAAGAAGAAGTCTTTTTCAGGCCACCCATGGCCACCCCCAAGCCTGTGTGACATGTTCTCTTCCAGCCTTCACAACTTTGCCCTCCCTGCTCCTGCCCCACAGTCTCTTCCAACAAACCCCAGGATGCTGCCCTCAAAACACTTGTTCTCTCTCCGATTCTTCCAGTGTCACTCCCCAGACCTCGCATCGATGATCTCTTGCTGTCCCTCTTGGCCATTCCTGGGTCTTGTTTAAGGCGGTCCCCACCACGTGGTGATCTCCCCCAACCCAATTCAAAAGGTGACCTCTCTTTACCCTGCTGAGGGGTGGTTTTCTTCCCAGCTTCCTCTCCCACCTCCTCCAGGATCCGTTTTCCCCCCATATGCCTGGAGAGGTTTCTTTTTCTTTTCTTTTTTTTTTATTTCCCAAGGCTATTCCATTCAGATTGGAGAGGTTTCTTCAAGCCTTTTGGGTCCTTCCCTCACCCGCCAACGTGCTGTAATCTTCTCTCCCACCTGCTTTTCACACTTCCTCCTGTCCGGATGGTTTCTTTTGGCACTCAGAGTTGCCCTTCATCTGTCGCAGCCCTCATTCCCTCCCCAGCCCCATCATCTCTCCTCTTGCAGCTGGATTTCTTCCATTGCTCCCTTTCAAAATTTCGCCCCCATCCCTTCTCAGGCCTGGCTGGACCTCTTTCATCTAAGTCACATCCTCCCCCCCACCCCTTCTCTTTTACTCACCAGCCTCCCCCTGGCCCATCTCTACTTCTCTTTAAGATGATGTGCTCCATACTTCTGGGCTGTCTTCCCTGTCCTGTCCGGGGTGGTCCCTTTTCTATCTCTCCCACCATCTCAACATCATCCCTCCTCCTGTCAGGAATGGTCTCTTCTCTGATCATGTTTCCCCTTCCACGCTCCAGCCCAGCTTCTCCCTTCTGTACCCCCACCCTTTCCTGGTAGATTCTTTTCCTCTATTTCGCTGTTCCCTCACTGCCCTTTCTCACCCTGCTCCTTCCTAAGAAAGTCTCTTATGTCTCACCCCTTCCTCCATGTTCCCTCTTTTTTTTTTTTTTTGGTGTGGTTGGTTGGTTTGTTTTTGAGACAGTCTCTCCTGTTGCCCAGGCTGGAGTGCAGTGGTGGGATCATAGCTCACTGCAGCCTCAAATTCCTGCGCTCAAGCGATCCTTCCGCCTCAGCCTCCCAAAGTGCTGGGACTACAGGCGTGAGCCACCGCGCCCAGCCGACAATGGTTTCTATCTCCCCATTTAGTTCTCTTCCCTCCATCTCGGGATGGTCTTTCCCTCTTTCTTGCCCTCCTCTGATTTTCTTCCCATGCCCCACCCATCCTGAAAGCCGTAATGATCCCGCCTACCTCCCCCCTCCCCATGGTGGGATCGTCTACCCTGAAGGTACGCCCGCCCCCCAGCCACGCCCCGTACTTGTGCTGGACTCCCCCACCAGGACCACGCACGCGTCCTTGCCAGTGTCGCACGTCTTCAGTTTTCCGCTGCACGTGGGCCCGGAGCCCTTACACACCTCACAGCTTAGTGGGGACCCTGCAGTGTAGAGGACGGGCTCTAGTCATGGGTCGTGTAGTCTTGACTTTGGAGTCCAGAGGGAGATGGGGGCAGAGAGATGGACTTTTGGGTCCTGAGGGAGGAAAGGACCGCGTCTCCCTGGCGTTTTACAGGCGGAGTATTGACCACTCCCCAGGGAACTGTCTAAAGCCTGACAAGGAAGCGGTGCCGATGCCCTCAAAGCTGCTTCCAGGGAGGGGAAGTGACTCCACCAAGAAGCCTGTTTACCTAATTACAAGGCTGGGGACTTTGGACGCCAGGGTCCTCCGAAAAAGCTCAGAGGCAGGGAGGGGTCAAGGTGAAGGTTTCCATGGACTTTTGTGAAACTTCAGGTCCAGCTGGTTCTTGGGTGTGGGACTCTCCTCCTTGCAGGTACCACATAGGTCTGGTAGACAGTAGGAGCTCAGGCAGGGGTACCTGAGGCTGGGGTCTGCATCCCAGGTCTAGGAGGGAGGGTGAGGATCAGGAGGACTGAGGGCATAGACTCCTGATCCTATGAGAGGAGGCAACTACGGGCCCAGACACCAGGGTCCTAGGGAAAGTGAGGCTTGCCTGGACTCCCATGTCCAAGAGAGGAGGGGACTGGGGCGTGAACTCCTTAGAGTTCAGGGAGAAAGAAAATACCTCCCCCCTTTTTCATCATCATTATTATTATTTAGAGACAGAGTCCCACTATGTTGCCCAGGCTGGTCTTGCCGTACCAGCTATTTTTTTGTCATTTTTTATTTTTTATTTTTTATTTTTTATTTTTTCCCCCCATTTTTTAAAAACATTTCTCTTTCTAGTAGTGCTTTCATCTGATTTCCTAGAATTCAAGTGTCTTATTTTGGGACCCTGACTAGGGGACAGAGAATTCAGAGCCCACAAAGCCCCCTCTCTCAGGGATTCAATCACATGAGCTTTTCTTTCCTTGGAACCCTAGGGCTTCTCTACCTTTACCTTCTGCCTCCTCCATTTACCTGAATTGCCAGGATGCCTCCCTTTCCCCCCTTGAGGACCTTGCTGAATGCCCTCTCCCAGTCTTTCCCTTCTTGAGGTCCCAGGAAGGAATCCAGGAACCTCCTTGTCACTCACCGAGACCCAGGAGGGTGCAGAGCATCATGAAAGCCAGCAGAAAGGTCCTTGGTCTTGTAGAGGAACTCATGGTGTGTGAACCTGCACTCCCGGGTCCCCAGCCCTTATATGAAGCCAAGGAGAGGCGGGTCTGGACCCACCTTCACCCTGAGGTGAGAAATAGCTGAGGACAGAAGCCAGGGCAGTCCTCTGTGGCCTGTGGGTTGGGGAGGCAGAACCGGAATCCAAAAGGGACCTAGGCATCTTGTGTCCAGCCCCCTCCTCCACGGGGGACCCAGGAGTCTAGACTTCCAGCCCTCTCCTCCATCAGGACCCAAAAGGTCACTTCCCTATTTTCTCACTACCTTTCTCACCTTTCCACTACCCATTTTTTCTTTTTCTTTTTCTTTTTGTTGTTGTTTGCTGGGAGACCAAGGTCAGAATGGGGTCACTTGATTCTCTGCAGGTGCAGAGCAGCTGCAGGGACTGGGATCTCCGCTCCTTCTCTCTCTTCCCAAGGAGGCACCCAGCGTGGGTGGGCCCCCACCTGGGAGCACCCAGCATGTCCAGGCTTGTCTTGCGGGGGCTGGGCGCCTCGTCTCCCTCCCCTTCTCTTTCACGTGCTTGGTCACACTCCTTCTGTGTTTGCGCTGTCTCCAGCTCCGACCTGCCCAAGGTTGCACCCGTGGTCTCGAGGGGACTGAACAGACAAGTGCCTGTCAGAGGACAGAGGCAGGCGTGGTAGGAGACAGATGCCCACAAGTCATATATTGGGAAACTAAGGTATTTATGGACGCACTCTAGCCTGTGTGTCTGTGTGAATGTGTGGTTTGAATGCATGCTTTGTGTTTTATTTAGGACCTTGACTCACTCTCTCTTGGCCTCAGGCATAAGGCTGAGTGAGATCTGAGATATTTTTTGTGCGTTAGGGAGGTGTAGGGGGAGATGGGGAGAAGTGTAGCCCCAGGAGCCAGTGGGGGAGATACTGCCACTGCCGCGGTGGGATCCAGACTTCCAGTGAAAAAATTCATTCAGTTTTGCAGTTCTCCTGCTTTCTAGGTTTCAGTTGGGACGGTGACTGCCTCGTCCAATGAGAATAGCGAATTTCTTCTAGCCGCCAATCCCGGAGGCCGCTCCTGTTGCTAGGCGCCCAGAAAGCAGGGTGTGGACGTCATCAGGAGGAGGGGCTAGAGAGTGGTGGAGCCAAAGAGAGGCGGGGCTGGAGAAAAAGCTCGTTGCTAGGGAACATAGTCCCCGCCCCCCTGCCCCCACCCACCTCCACGGAGAGGCTAGACTGGGCTTGCGCGGTGTTGACGCGAGCGCCGGCGCGCCGTCGTTTGAAAGGCCCGAGCGTCGCGCGCTTGCGCACTTAAGCCCGCGCCTGGAGCACCTCCTCTCCGCCCCCCAAACCCGGACCCTTCCTCATCCTCCGGGCCAGGAGGAGCCCAGGACGTTGACATGCCAGAGATCCGCCTCCGCCACGTAGTGTCCTGCAGCAGCCAGGACTCGGTGAGGGACCGGCGTGGGGGAGGTCGGAAGACATAAGGGAATTAGTGAGAGTAGCTCTAAAAGAACTTTTGGGGTTCTTCGTGGAAGTCTGAGGAGGGTCATGGGGAGATTTCCAGGAGGCTAAAAGTGAATTCTGGGAGACATGTGGAATTAGGGAACTTTCAGTGTCTGCGGAACTTAGGAGAGAAAAGGAGGAATAGAGGAGCTTCCTTGGAGAGCCCATACGTGAACTTCCAGAGGGTGTCGTGGGGGAAATTTAAGGCAGAATGGAGGGGGATTAACAGGGGAGTTTAAATCCGGGGAATCGCAGAGGGCTTGGGAGGTCTCGAACTAATCTGAGAGCTGGAGGCCTAACTCTCATCTCTGTGCCCTAATTCTCCTTTCCCACTCTTGTTTCCAGACCCACTGTGCAGAAAACCTTCTCAAGGCAGACACTTACCGAAAATGGCGGGCAGCCAAGGCAGGCGAGAAGACCATCTCTGTGGTCCTACAGGTGATCCTGTCCCACCCCTACCTCTTTACTAGGAGCCTGGGGGCCCAGGGTCCAGATTCTGCTCCTGAGCCAGCTGGCGGTGGGTTGAGTCGCCTTCCCTTCTGGGCCTTGGCTTCCTTCCCTGGAAAATGGGCAGCATAATCCCTGTGCCCCTCAGCAGAGTAGAAGGGGGACCCAAGAAGGACTAGGTCTAGGATGACCACAGGAATCAGTGCACCGCCTGCATAGGTTGCTTCTGGTTTCTGGGTCCTAGTTTCCTCAACTGGAACGGAGTGAATCATTGCCGTGTATCCTGCCTCCTACAGGCAGTGGGCTCAGGGCTGGAAGATGTCCTGGAAGGTCATCTAAGCCAATGAACTGCATTTTAAAGAGGGGGAAACTGAAGTATAGGGAAGGTAAATAAGTGGCCAGTGTAAGCTACCATTCTGGAATGTTGGCTGGGTTCTTTCTGAGTGCATACTGCACATGCTCTCACGGGATCTGAACCACAGCCCTGTGAATTTGGAGGGAGACAAACAGGCAAGATCAAAGAATTCCAAACAGACTGTTCCTGTCAGGGACAAGAAACTGGTGGGAGAAGAGAGCTAAATGCGTTTTAAGCATCTGCTCCTTGCCAGGTGGTGGCCTGGGTGTTTTACCTGCATAATCTTGCTCTTCACAAGAGTGATGTGATGTAACGGCCATCGTCATTCCTAATAAATAACAGTGCTAAGACTTGAGTCCACAACGGAGTGTTGGTGCTCTTAACCACTTCGTCATACTGGCTTTCTTGATTTTGGCCGCATTTCCTTAGTTCTGAATGTAGGGGTTTTGGAGGAGGGATGCTGGGGAAGCAAGGCTTACATGATTGTGTTTGATAGTGGACATATTCTTGTTCTCTCTCATGTTCAGTGGTTTGAAAAAGTTTTGGGTCACAGAGCCTTTTGATAATTAGAGAGAAACTGAGAATTCTGTTGCCAGGAAAAATACATGACTCACAAAATTTTTCTAATGATTTTAGGATTTTAAGCATCTCCTAAATCTCTAACATAAGAATAATAGTGAGAGCTAATATTATTCAACATTACAATCTGCCAGTCAACATTCTGTACACCTCACATGGATTAAGTCATTGAATCCTCATAAAAACTCCATGATCTAGGGTCTGTTTTCATCCCCATTTTACAGATGAGGAAACTGAGGCCCAAAGAAGTTATGCAACTTGCGTGACAGCCAATCTTGTAAATTGTGGGAGATACAGGTTGCTGACAGTTTAGTCTTGGGACCTGCATTCAAGTCCCCAGCTCTCCTTCTTACACTGTGACCTCAGGCAAATTGTTTTATTTCTCTAAACCTGTTTTCTCATCTGTCCATTGGGAATAATGACATCCAAGCCCAGGGTTGTTGCGAAAATTCACTGACATAATGTCTACAGAAGTGCTCTGTCAACATGTAGGTGTTTGTGTAAAGGGAGGGATTCATGTTTATTACTGGGTGATGATTCTCTTATAATCAGGTGACCCCAGGGAAGCCACCTTCATTCCTGTTACCCCAGTTGCTGTGGGAACAGAGAGACTGAAGGCAGAAGAGATAGGACATGGGGGATGAGGGAGCCAGAGTGGTGAGGCACAGGATCTCTGGCCTGGGAGAGACTGAGGGAGTATTCCAGCTGTCGACAAAATGGACACATATAGGAGCAGCTTGCGTTTCAGCTGCAATGTCCAGATTTGATGTAAATTTGGGACATCCAAGGGGTGCCATCCCTCCTGACCCCCACAGTTAGGGATTAGACACGGAGCTAGAGACAGGTATAGATGTTGTCAGCACAGGGATAGGACCTGCAGACTTGGGAGCAGATGATGGATTCGTTTGTTCATTCATTCGTTCATTCTTTCCCTCATTCAGCCAGTATGTATTAAGTGCCTTCTATAAGCCAAGCACTGTTTTAGGTACTGGGCCTATGTAGCAGTGTACAGCACAAGACAAATGTTCAGTCATATGAAGCATTCATGTTAGTAGGGAAAGACTGACATATCGATAAGTAAAACATATGTCAGATGATGAGTGCTATGGAGGAAATCAAACTATTGACGAGAATAGGGGCCGGGTGCAGTGGCTCATGCCTGTAATCCTTGCACTCTGGGAGGCCGAGGTGGGAGGATCACTTGGGGTCAGGAGTTTGAGACCAGCCTGAGCAAGGTCAGAGACCCTGCCTCTACAAAAAATAGAAAAACTAGCCGGGCATGGTGGCATGTGCCTGTAGTCCCAGCTACTCTGGAGGCTGAGACAGGAGGATCGCTTGAGCTCAGGAGTCTGAGGTTGCAGTGAGCTATGATGATGCCACTGCACTGTAGCCGAGGCAAGAGAGTGAGACTCTTGTCTCAAAAAAAAAGGCGTGGGGGTGGGGAGCAATGGGAGTGCCTCAGCTATGGACAGAGCAGTGGCAAGAGGTTTTTATTTAAATGGAAGGGTCAGAAAAGGCCTCCCTGAGAAGGTGACATTTGAACAAAATGAACTACACATGTATCTGGGGAAAAGATAAAGACTCTGAAGCAGTTGGAGGAACAGCAGGGAGGTCAGCGTGGCTGGGGTGGAGTTAGCCAGGGAGAGAGAAGTAGGAGAGTGGGGGTGGAAGTCCCCTAAAACACTTAGGGCCTGGAAAGCCATCGTAAGTCCTTAAGCTTTTACACTGAGTGAGACAGGAGCCACTGGAGGGCTCTGAGCAGAGGGACACAATCTAACTTAGGTCTTCATGGGATCCTGCTGGTTCCATGTGGGGAACAAACTGCAGGGGCCAAGCGCAGAAGCAGGGAGACCAGCACTGCAGCGGTTGTTAACTGAGCCCACGTCAGAGACCCTTTGGAACGTCTGATTACATGTGGCGATTGCCAATATACGAGGTAACTGAATTCACTGAATGCTCATTTTGGTTCTTTTGAAGTGACTGGTAAGGCAGAAGTTCCTGGGCATCAAGGCAGTAGGCTCATCTGTGAGTTTTTCTGCTAGCCTGTATTTTCTCCTTCAAACAGTATGCAACATCTAGATATTACCACACAGGGCTTGTGACAACCCCACACACCTTTTTTGTTTGCTGTAGCCACAGGAGGCTTTGTCACCAACCCATCACCTGTTGGCAGGGAATTCCAACCTCTTTGCCCTCCACCTCCACCCTGCCCTGCCCCTCCACCACCCCTGGGCCAGAGGGGATGGCTGGGACGTGGTCCAGATGTAATTCCTGTGCGTCACCAGAGGTACGTTTTTTTGTTTTGTTTTGTTTTGTTTTGTTTTTTGAGACAGAGTCTCACTCTGTTACCCGGGCTAGAGTGCCGTGGCTTCAGCCTAGCTCACAGCAACCTCAAACTCCTGGGCTCAAGTGATCCTCCTGCCTCAGCCTCCTGAGTAGCTGGGACTACAGGCATGTGCCACCATGCCCGGCTAATTTTTCTATATATATTTTTAGCTGTCCATATAATTTCTTTCTATTTTTAGTAGAGACTGGGGGGTCTCACTCTTGCTCAGGCTGGTCTCGAACTCCTGAGCTCAAACAATCCGCCTGCCTCGGCTTCCCAGAGTGCTAGGATTACAGGTGTGAGCCACCGCGCTGGCCCAGAGGTGCGTTCTTTAGAAGAAATGTTCAACAGCAAAGGGACATGTTCTGTTGTTGTTTCGGTGGTTTTCTCATCACTCTATTTTCCATTCTGGTGTTTTAAATTTGTTTTTACCATTTTTTTCCCAAAATGCATCATTTTATTTTCTTTACAAAGCAGCCACACATTAAGCAGGTGATAGTCACATGATTTCTTCAGTAAGCCCCAAGGCATCCGTGAGTGTTCCCGGAGCTTACAGCCAGAGGAGTGCTGAGGTTTCAGATATTAAAGCTTCCCCTTCAGCCACAAGTTCCTTTGATGTTTAGGTTATTGAACACAAACTCACTGGATAATTTGTCGTCAACATAGTCCATCTCTGTTCCTAAAAGTGTTAGCTGTGCTTTCTTTTCTTTTCTTTTCTTTTTTTTCAGACAGAGTCTCACTCTGTTGCCCGGGCTAGAGTGCCGTGGCGTCAGGCTAGCTCACAGCAACCTCAGACTCCTGGGCTCAAGCAATCCTTCTGCCTCAGCCTCCCAAGTAGCTGGGACTGCAGGCATGCGCCACCATGCCCGGCTAATTTTTCTATATATGTTATTTTTAGCTGTCCATATAATTTCTTTCTATTTTTAGTAGAGACAGGGTCTCGCTCTTGGTCAGGCTGATCTCAAACTCCTGAGCTCAAACGATCCGCCCGCCTCAGCCTCCCAGAGTGCTAGGATTACAGGCGTCAGCCACCGTGCCCGGCCTGTGTTTTCTTTTCGATGAACACTCTGACTCCATCTTGAACAAATTCATCAGAATCTCCTTTTGTTTTCCTATATTCTAGAGTTTAAGAAAAGACATTATGGCCTCTGGTTCAGAATACTGTAGGTGCCTGGTTTTGAATTATATGTAGATGGAATCATGCAGTGTATACTTTTTTGTGTCTGGCTTCCCTTGTTCAGCCTTATGTTTGTCCATGTTGCTGGGTGTAGCTGTAGATGGTTCATTCTCATTTCCTACAGTAATCCATTGTGTCGAGATAACCACTGGGGTTTTATTAACTTTGCTTTTCAAGTGGACATTATATGTGTATGGCACAAAATTCAAAAGGTGTAAAAGGGTACACACTGAGATGAAACTCTCCCTTCCACCTGTCTATCCTCCATCCCCCAACTCCTGCTCCCTAGTTCTTCTCTCCTGAGACAACTACTCTTAGCAGTTTTTTGGGTGGCCTTCCTGGGTCATTGTGTACACATACAAGCATATATGAGGGCTGTCCAGAAAGCACCCAGCCATGGACACAATGGCTACATGGATACAATGGCTGGATATTTCCAGGACAGCCCTGGTGTATCTACCTCCTCCTTCCCTTTTTAAACTTCATAGTTTAGACACTCTCGTCCCCTTGCTTTTTTTTTCTTTCTTCAAATAATGGTGTCTCTTGGAGATTCACACTGCATAAAGTTCTATCTTATTCTTTTAAGTGATGCATAGCATTGCATTTCATGGATGTGGAACAAGTGTTATATAGGATATCTCAGGAACCTTGCCCTTCTGTGCCCCATTTGTTTCATGAACAGTTCACACCATGAATTGAGTCTTCTTGAGAAAGGTGCATGTACACAAAGCTGGGCCACAGATGACAGTCATCTTGTGCCTTTATCCTAACAGCTCACACTTACTGAGCACTCAGGGTTTTGTTTTGTTTTTTTGAGATAAAATTCAGATAATGTAAAATTCACCATTCTAACTAATTTATTTATTCATTCATTCATTCATTCATTTGAGACAGGGTCTCCTGCCACCCAGACTGGAGTGCAGTGGCATGATCATAGCTCACTGCAGCCTTAAACTCCTGGGCTCAAGCGATCCTCTTGCCTCACCCTCCCCAGAAGCTAAAACTACAGACGCGATCCACCACACCTGGCTAATTTTTGAAATTTTTTGTAGAGATAGAATCTCACTATGTTGCCCAGGCTGGTCTCAGACTCCCGGCCTCAAGTGATTCTCCTGCCTTGGCCTCCCAAAGCGCTGGGATTACAGGCATGAACCCATGAACCACTGCACTCAGGCTCTAACTATTTAAAGTGTACATTTCAGTGGTTTTTAGTATATTGACAATGTTCTTCCACCGTCTCCACTCTCTAATTCAGAATATTTTTATAACCCCCAAAAGAAACCACAAAGCCATTCAGCAGTCACTTCCTATTCCCCTCCACTGGTTGCCCTGGGCAACACTGATCTACTTTGCGTCTCTATAGATTTGCCTATTCTGGACATATAAATGTATATGTGGTATTTTGTGTCTGTATTGTTACACTTTGCATGATGTTTTCGAGGTTCATCTATGTTGTAGCATGTATTGGTACTTCATTCTTTTTTATAGCTGAATAAATATTCCATTAATATACTATACAATGTTTGTCCATTCATCAAATGATGGACATTTGGGTTGTCTCCATGTATAAACATTTTTATCAGAAATCTATTTTTTTATTTATGAAGAATACCAGGGAGTGCATGTGTGTATTTAAAGTAGAAGTAGTTTTGTATGCAATAAGAGTCATTCATTTAAAATGCAAATATCTACATCGTACCAGATGTACGACGTGGGAGAGGCGAAGATGTTGGATTTTACCTCAGGGATTGGAGGAGAGGAGTTGAGAAGAAACGCTGGCATTAGACGGTGCTTTGCAGTCAGGCAGTTGGGTCCAAATTGCCCTGCTAGTTGTTACCTTGTGTGACATGGAAGCTGTTGATGTAACCTGCCTGAGGCTCAGTCTCCCTGTCTGTAAAACTGGAGTAGTAACAGACCCTTCTACTTAAAGTGGTTTTGAGGATTCAGTGATGCCTCGCTCAGGAAGAGCTTAACTAAGTGTGGTGGACATAACAGTGGCCCCCAAAAGATGTCTATATCCCAGCGCCCAGAACCTGTGAGTATCGTACTTTAGTGGCAAAAGGGACTTTGCAGGTTTGATCAAGTTAAGGATCCTGAGATGGGGAGAGTGCCCTGGACTATCCAGGGGACCTCAGGTAATCACAAGAGTCTTATAAGCAAAAGAAAGAGGGAGGCGAGAGGGCCAGAGGCAGAGAGTGTGAAGGCGGGAGCAGAGGTCAGAGTGATGCCGTCGTAGGCTTTGAAGATGGGGAAGAGGCCACGAGCCCAGGACGGCAGGCAGCCTCTAGAAGCTGAAGAGATAAGGAGACGGATTCTCCCCTAGAGCCTCCAGGAGTATAGCCCTGCCCACAGCTGGATGTTAGCCCAGTAAGACGCAATTTCAGACTTCTGGCCTCCAGATCTGTAAGATAATATATTTGTGTTATTTTAGCCATTAAGTTTGTGGTAATTTGTTACAAGAGTGATAGGAAATGAATATACCAAGCCCCTGGCACACAGAATCCAAAAAATGTCAGCCTTGATGACCCCCTTGTGACTAGTGGGACACCGAGGCAGGGAACAGAGAAGTGACTCAGCAGAGCCCCTTGGTGAGGGAGGACAGAGCTGGAGTTACTACTCAGGTCGTATTTATTCCTTTGGCAAATGGTTGCTGGGGTCTGCCTGTCTGTCCATCCGTCCACCTCGTCGGGAGTATATTGAAGACCCACTGTGGTAATAGTATCAGCAGCTGACATTTATAGAGTGTGTGCTCTGTGCCTGGGACTGCTCCAGGGACTTTGCATGTATCACTCATTTGAATCTTCACAACAACTTTATGAGATTGAGGTTGTTATTGTCCCCATTTTACGGGTTAGGAAACAGGCACAAGGGGTGAAATGAAGCCGTTTGCTCTAGAATCACACAGCAGGAAATCAGCAAAACTGGGAAGGACCAGACACCGTTCTTGACATTGGGAACACAGCATACAACAACTCAGACATTGTCTCTGTCCCCATGGAGCTTAGGAGTCTAGTGGGGGAGACAGACGCTACACAAATAACACACAAAGCTGGGCACAGTGGCACGCACCTGTAGACCCAGCTACTGGGGAGGCTGAGGCAGGAGGATTGCTTGAGCCCAGGAGTTCAAGGTGCAGTGAGCTATGATTGCACCACTGCACTCCAGTCTGGGCGACAGAGTAAGACCCTGTCTCAAAAAAAAAAAGACCAATACAAACCAAAAAAACAAATGTGTAATAGCAGGTGGTGGTATGAAGAAAAATAAAGCTGGGTTGGGGATAGAGCGTGGCTCCTGGTAGGCGGTGAGGGAGGCTACTTTGTTGGGTCTGAAGAGATGACATCTGAACAGAGACCCAAGTGATGGAAGGTGGCAAGTCAACCACAGGAGGGTTTGGGGGAAGAGTGGCCCAGGCAGAGGGGACAACAGGTGTAAAGGCCCTGAGGAAGGAGCCAGCCTGTTGCTGGCACAGAAGGGAGGCTGGAGGAGAGTGACCGAGTGTGGCAGGAGGCGGAGCAATGAGACGGGGCGGCTTGCATGCCTGAGCAGCACCGCACCGCCCAGGGCCCATGGCTGGGAGCACAGTGGAGGCTGAAGTCAGCAGGAGGCCAGCTGGCCTCAGCGCCGGGAAGGCCCTACCCTGTGCGCCACCTTTCTCCAGTGGCGTGGCGGAGCAGCACGTAGGACTCTAGCCATCTGCCTGGGTCTGGCTTTGCCACCCACCAGCTGTGAAGTTACATAATCACTTCCTTCCTCCATTTGCTCATGTGTAAAATGAAGATAATTATAGCACCTGCCTGGCAGAGCTGTTGCGAGGAGAAGAGTACGAGTCTGTCACTTCGTGAGCACTCAGATCTTGGCTGCAACTGTAGTTATTCTGTCATCTCCCTTCAGAAGGAAAGTTATAACAACCCTCCTCTTTTGCATCCAAGAAAACTGCCCCTCAGAGACACTGGTTATGTCACCTAGGGTTGCACAGCTTGGAAATGGCAGGGCTGGATTTGAGCCCAGCCCTGCCTCACCCCAAGTCCAGGTGCCTGCGTCTCATACAGCGATGTTCCTGTGTGCAGTAGTGCGCAGGCGATGTCTTGGTGACCTCCCAACTGGGAGGTGACAGAGCAGATCGGAGCATACGATCGTCCCAGGGACGGGGGAGGGCAGTGTAGGGTGGTGGACTAGGTACCTTTGACGGTTGTAATAACTTGTCATTCTAGAATCCTAGTAAAAGAGCCCCAAACTGGAAGGCAGGAGGTTTGCCTCAACTGTTCCTAACTGCCTCCCACGCCCGCCCGCACAGCTTTCTGTGTCTTCAACTGTCAGACAGGAATGGCAGATTCTTTGAGTGAAGCCCTCCTACAGATAGCCCTTTTCTTCTTTCAACAAGTAATTATCGAGCATCAACTAATAATGCCTCCTGATTGACAGCGGTTAAGGGCCTACTGTTGCTGTGTCCTGTGGCCATTATTTATGTGCATGATCCTGATGATCATCCCCATTTTACACATGAGAAAACTTAGGCTCTAGAAGGTTAGCTGGCAAGGCCACTCAGCTAGTGTGCCGCAGAGCTGGGATTCAAACCCAGGAATCGGTGGTGAGCAAAACCGGACAAGGCCCTGCCCTCAGGGAGCTTCCACAGAGTCCTTCGCACACGCGGGTAGGGGATGGCATGTGCTGTTAATGTGCATGGTGATTCGAATAAAGTTCTAACCCTGGCAAGTGCTACCAAGGAGAGCGCCATGGCGGCCTGTGATAGGCCAGTCTGGTGGAGTGTGGAGAGTCAGGGAAATAGGGTGGGGGTGTGTGCTTTCATTCAGTGTATCTTTTTCAAGCTCTTGCCCTGTGCCATGCCCTCTATTGCGTGCAGGGGACATGGTGGCACCACTCAGCTCCGGTTCCCACTGTCACAGAGTTGACATTTCAAGGGACATGGTGGCCCAGATGGGGGTTATCCTTGGGTCCCACAGTGAGCCCAAGGCAGAACAGGCACTGACCGTGGCCTTTCTCTCTGCCCGCAGTTGGAGAAGGAAGAGCAGATACACAGCGTGGATATTGGGAACGACGGCTCGGCCTTCGTGGAGGTGCTGGTGGGCAGCTCGGCCGGGGGCGCCGGGGAGCAAGACTATGAGGTAAGCAGGGCGGTGACACAGACCCTGTGCTGCCCTCTGGCCCACCCGCCACCATCGCTGTTTCCCTCAGGGCCTGTGGCAGGGCCAGGAGGTGGAGCCAAGTCACACCTGACTGATCCGCTGCCCTCTGGACGATCGCCCAGCGTACAGAGGGCACAAAGGACAGACGCAGGGTAGTAAACTTCTCACATCAGGGAAGAGACTGAGTTTGCATCACAGCTTGTCACACAGATTTATGATCTGACGGTTCTGGAGGACAGTAGTCTAAAATCACTCTCACTGTGCTAATACCCAGGTGTGGGCAGAGCTGCGTTCCTCCGGGAGGCTGTCGGGGAGAACGCGTTTCCTTGTCTGTTGCAGCCTGTAGAGGACACCTGCCCTCCTGGGCTCGTGCCCCTTCCTTCATCAGAGCCAGCATTGCTGCTCCTCTAACATCTGCTTCCAGCGTCACTTCTCCAACTCTCACTCTCTTGTCTCCTTCTTTCTTATAAAGACCCTTTCAATGGCCCTGGGCCCACCCGGATAATCCCGAGTTTCTCTCCCGTCTCAACATCCTCAGCGTCACCACATCTGCAAAGTGCCTTTTGCCACATTATAGGTCCAGGGATTAGGATGGGGTCATCTTTGAGGGGCCATTAGTCTGCCTATCACTGTCTCTTATGTTATCTTCTAGAAGCCTTGTATTTGTAGCTTTTACATTTAGATCTTGATTCCATCTCAAATGAATTTTTGTGTATCATGTGAGGCAAGGGACAAGGTTCATTTTTTTTATTTATCTTTTTTATATGTTTGCTGAAAATACTTTTTTAGAAAAAGACTTTCTTTTTTCAATTGAGTTGTTTTGGCTCTTTTTTGACCATTTGTGTGGGTTTATTTCTGTACTCTTTTCTGTCCATTGATATGTGTGTTTTTCTTTATGCCAATATCACACTGTCTTATTTATTTTATTTTTATATTTTTAGAGATGGGATCTCACTCTGTCATCCAAGCTGGAGTACAGTGGCTTGATCATAGCTCACTGCAGCCTTGAATTCTTGGGCTCAGGTGATCCTCCTACCTCAGCCTTCCAAGTAGCTGGGACTACAGGTGTGCACCACCGCGCCTGGTGGATTTTTAAAAAAATTTTTTAGAGGTAGGATCTCACTGTGTTGCCCAGGCTGGTCTTGAACTCCTGGCCTCAACTGATCCTCCTGCTTCAGCTTGCCAAGTTGCTGGGATTACTGGTGTGAGCCACCACACCCAGCTCTGTAGGTGATCTTTATGTCTTAATAGTACAAGTATATATTAAAACTAAGTTGTGTTGGGCTTCCAACATTAGTCTTCTTTAAGATTCTCTTGGCTATTCTAGATCCTTTACATTTATTTTCATATAAATTATAAAACCAGCTTGTCAATGTCTTTATTCCTTTATTTCAGACTTACAGAAAAATTATAGAAATAGTACATATGCTCTTCACTTGGATTCCCCAAAGTTCACAAATTTGTACATACTTTTTCCTGAACTAAGAGTGAGTTGTATACATGATGCCCTTTATTCCTGCAAACTGCAGTTGGTATTTCCTAAAAGCAAAGAAATTTTCTTTCTTTACTTTAGTATAATTACCAAAATTAGAAAATTAACATTGATATAATACTATATCACCTGATCTCAGATCTTATTCGGATCTCCATCATTGTCCCAATAATGTTCTTTATAGGGAAAGAAAATTCAGAATCATGCATTGCATTGACTTGTCACACCTCCTTGGTTTCCTTTCACTGGCAACAGTTCCTGTGACTTTCTTTGTTTTTTGTGCCATTGACATTTTTAAAGAGCAAAGGTCAGTGATCTTTGTCAAATATCACTTACTGTACAAAATGTCTGATGTTTCCTTGTGATTAAATTTAAATTTAGGTTACACACTTTTGGCCAGAATACCACAGAAGTGACATTGTGATCTTTTCAGTGCAGTATACAATTGATTTTTGTATATTGACTTTGTATCTTGTGGCCTTGCTAAATTCACTTACTTTTGACCTCTGTGACCTTGCTAAATTCACCTATTAATCCTTATAGTTTGTGTAGATTCCTTGGGATTTTCTGCATAGACAGTCATGTCATCTGTGAAAAAACAGTTTTGTTTTTTTTTTCTTTTTCTCACCTCGTCACACTGACTACCTCTAGTTCAATGTTGAATGGAAGTGGTGAGAGCAGACATCCTTGCCTTGTTCCCGATCTTAGGGGGAAAGTGTTGAGTCTTTCACAATTAAATATGATGGTTGTTTGTTTTTTATAGATATCCTTTGTCAGGTTGAGGAAGTTGTTTTTCAGTTTGTTGAGAGCTTTTTTTCATGAATGTGTATTGACTTTTATCAAGTGCTTTCTATGTTCTACAAGGTACACTTTAACGAGTAAGTTTCCCTATAACAAACATTTTTTTTTTTCCTCAAGTTTAGGTAAGTCAACAGTCTTTGGGACTATTATAAAAAAGTTCTCTTCTCCTCTTGGTGAATGTATTTAGGTCAGAATTCTACTTTATAATGACAAAAACAGAGTAAATGCATTTTTAGCTAAAATTTTGTCATATCTGTTATGTGAATTTTTTTGCCTTTGCTTGTCTATCTAGCAAGATGCAATGGCTAGGTATATTAGTCAAGGTTCTCCAGAAAGACAGGACCAATAGGACATAGATGTAGATACATAAGGGAGGATTTATTGAGGGAATTGACTCACATGATTGTGGAGGCTGGGAAGTCCCATGATAGGCCGCCTGCAAGCTGAGGACCAGAGAAGCTGGTAGCGTGGTTCCGTCCATGTTGGAAAGCTCATAAACCAAGGAAGTGGTGTAACTCTCAGTCTGAGGCCGCTGGTGCAAGTCCCAGAGTCCAAAGCCAAAGAACCTGGAGTTCTGATGTCCAAGTTCAGGAGACAGGCTACCTGCTCTAGAAAGGAGAAGATTCACCCTTCTTTTACCTTTTGTTCCATCCAGGCCCCCAGCTGATTGGATGGTGCTCGAGCACACTGAGGGCAGATCTTTCCTACTTAGTGCACTGACCCTCACACATCAGTCTCCTCTGGAAACACTCTCACAGACACACCCAGAAACAATGCTTCACCAGCTGTGCAGACATCCCTTAACCAAGTTGACACCTAAAATTAACCTATACTAGGTGAGGGTTTTATCTTTTTAAGGTCTAAAAACACCTATGCCAACAGTCTCCCGTTCTTTCAAGGTTTTAAATTAAACTTCTGCTGGAGTCTCAGGTTTCTGTTACAACTTCTAGCTAAGACTGAATTAAAGGGTCTGGGGCTTATAATGTTTAGTTTCCAGCCAGAAACTAGATATAACTGGAAGAACCAAGAAGGAAAAGGAAAAAGGGCAGAGTGGGGACAGTCAGTGTTGATGTAACCTACGAATCATTCTTTGAATTCTAGAAAGGAGAATCATAAGCTTTTGAAGTTAATGCAGACTAAGGATTAAAGGTTTAATTCCAGAAGCTTAGACAGTGTTGGATAATATAAGTCTGACAATCAGAGTCATTCTCTCTCTCTTATTTATTTATTTATTCATTCATTCATTCATTCATAGATGGGGTCTCGCTTTGTTGCTCAGGCTGGTCTTGAACTCCTGGCCTCAAGTGATCCTCCTGCCTCAGCCTTCCAAATCCCAGTCTCTGGGATTATAGGCCTGAGACCACTGCACCCAGCCAGAGTTGTTTTCTCTTTACAATGAATGGGAGGAGAGTATATTCAGGAGAAATCTACCTCTTAGTGTGGATAGCAGCTGCTGGTCACTGTTTGCCGTACCCCTTCATGTTAGTTACTTCATGATAAATTCAACTTCCCTGTTAGCTCAAAATCAGGAATTTATGGCCGGGCACGGTGGCTCATGCCTGTAATCCTAGCACTCTGGGAGGCCGAGGCGGGTGGATCGCTCGAGGTCAGGAGTTCGAGACCAGCCTGAGCAAGAGCGAGACCCTGTCTCTACTAAAAATAGAAAGAAATTATCTGGCCAACTAAAATATATATAGAAAAAATTAGCCGGGCATGGTGTCGCATGCCTGTCATCCCAGCTACTCGGGAGGCTGAGGCAGGAGGATCGCTTGACCCCAGGAGTTTGAGGTTGCTGTGAGCTAGGCTGACGCCACGGCACTCTAGCCAGGGCAACAGAGTGAGACTCTGTCTCAAACAAAAAAAAAAAAAAAAAAAAATCAGGCATTTATAAACAAGTCTAGTCAAGGCCAGGGAGATAGCGTTCCTTCTGTATAATTTTCTTTGTCGTTTCCTTTTCACAATCAGCCAGGCACAAACAGACATATAGTTAATTATATTCTGCCTTCTTCTCAGCAGAAGGCTTTATTTTCTAACTTTACAAATTTCACAATATGAGCTGGGTGTTCTGGTGCGTACCTGTAGTCCCAGCTACTCAGGAAGCTGAGGCAGGAGGATCACTTGAGCCCAGGAGTTTGAGGTTGCTGTGAGCTAGGCTGACGCCACGGCACTCTAGCCCGGGTGACAGAGTAAGACTCTGTCTCAAAAAAAACTCCAAAAAACAAAACAAATTTCACAATATGTCAGTTAGAAAAGAGACCAAGCTGAAAATATTAAGTGGCCCTATGTCCACAGTACTGCCTGATGCAGGGCAAATCCTCTTTGGAGGAAGGTGCTTCACAGCAGGGCCTCAAACAATTCCCAAACTACAGAAGTTAATGATTAAAAATACGTTCACCCCCCATGAGAACACAAACTGCCCTGACTTAGGGTCAGCAGACACTGCAAACTGTAAACTTATCTGCACAAAGGCTACATATATTGAAATTAAAAGACATAATATAATATTTTAAAAGTATGTTTAATAGTTCAAAGAAATAAATGAAGATATTGATGGTATGATGAAGAAACAAATGATAGTCAAAATTGACCAGGCAATTTTGGAAAAGAGTGGGAGGGCTGTGTGCCCCACACCAAGGGATAAACCAACACAAGTTATCTTAACCGAGAGAATTTAATGTAAAGAACTAGTGACTAGGTGTTACTAGAAGACTGAGGTATGACTAAGAAGCAACAGCAGGGAGCAGCTACCACTGGGAGAACAAAGGAAAGCGGTTGGAGTTATTGGAAGTAGGTGTTAGAAGCCCCAGGAGCTGAAACTCAAACCCTGAAGGGGTGTTGCTCCTGCACCAGGAGAAGGGCTGGAGAAGGCCAGAGCTGCAGGTGTTGGGACCTGCAAACTGGATTCATCTGCTGCTGCGAGGAGGAACCGCTGACAAGCAGAAGCGTCCCTGGGGTGATGCTCATGGGATCTGCAAACGCACAAGCAGCGGCAGATCCTTCTCCGCCCGGCAGCCTTGCAGCCTCTCTCTGGCTCCCCCTGTTGGCAGAGCCTGATAAGGAGCCGCGGGCAAAGCAGAATTGCAGGTTGCCAAGTGCAGGCAGGGATCACAGAGCTGTGTGTAGAGGGTGGGTTTGGGCTGAGAAGCAATAATTAGCACAGCTCCCTTGCATCTGTGGATTCTGGCCTCTCATTTCTGGCCTCCAATAATTCCTTTTATCTTTCTGCTGACTCACCCATGCATTTCCAAAAGGTTCCTGAATATTGTGGCAGTCACTGTGAATATTCTCTGCTGCGAAAGTTCCTTAGGACACGTAGCCCCCCGTATTGCCAAATATGGAAGATGCACGGAAGAATTTGAGAAGGATTGTTCAGATACGGAGGTTAGAAAGATCCTTCTGGGGCCTGTGTCAGGGCAGGACTGACTGGAGCCCCAAAACAGAGGAAGGGTCTAGAGACGTCCAGGCCCGAGCTGGATTCTGGTGACTCCCTGTCCCTACATGGGTCCTCTGCACTCTGCCCCAGCCCCTAGAAGGTGACATCTAAAGCCTGCCCTGGTTCTCATTCACGGTGCTTTCTCTCACCCAGGTCCTTCTGGTCACCTCATCTTTCATGTCACCTTCTGAGAGCCGCAATGGCTCAAACCCCAACCGAGTTCGTATGTTTGGGCCTGACAAGTTGGTCCGGGCAGCAGCTGAGAAGCGATGGGACCGTGTCAAAATTGTTTGCAGCCAGCCCTACAGCAAGGTACCGAGGGTGGATCCTGGGGTTCACAGTACTTGGTCCTGGACAAGGAGGGAACTGAGGGGCCAATATTGAGTCCCAGAGGGCTGGAAGGTGTAGATAGCTGGTGTCCCCATGGGATTATATGGAGGCCGGGTCCCTGTGTTCCCTGAAATAGGTTTGGGATCCTCCCCATAATGAGAAGCTTCATGTCCTGGAGGGGATCTAGGAAGGGTGAACTGTGGCGTGTCAGAGGGAATTGGAGGAGTGAGCAGCTGACTTGTTAGAGAAGTGGTCTAGTAGGGTGGGCCTAGTAGTTAAAGTTATTAGATTTGGGGTCTGACCATTGGGTTGAAATCCTGGCTGTACCACTTTTCAGCTGTGTGATCTTAGTTAAGTGACTTACCCTCTCTGGGCCTCTGTTTCCTGATCCTTATTGGATTGCTGTAGGCAAAGGGATGCAACGCTGTGGTAACAGTGAGACATGAGTATCTACTGGTACACACAATAGAGGTACACTTCCTGCCCGTGTAACTGTCCTGGGGGATGTTTAACCTGTCAACTGGCTTCTCTTCATGAGGCCATCCAGGGACCCAAGCTTCTCCCATTTTCTGGGTCCAGCCAGAAGTCGCGGGAAGAGCCTGGAGCATTTCTGTGTCCTGGAAGAGGCACCCAGCACTCCCCCCCATTCCATAGGCAGGAGTTTGGGGGCATGGGGAGTAGGTTTGCGTGGACACCCAGCAGACTTTGCCAGTTGCAATGAAGCTAAAGCAGCTAACGTGTGTAAAGGGCTTCCAGCCGAGCCTGACTCAGAGTTAGGGCTCAGCAATGACAGCTAGTTACTATAGTCGTCATCAGGGCACCTCCTGAGACATGGGTGTCCATGGGAGGGAAAGAGCCAGAAAACTCCCACCCCTCCTTTTCCAGGACTCCCCCTATGGCCTGAGTTTTGTACGGTTCCACAGCCCTCCAGACAAAGAGGAAGCAGAGGCCCCAGCCCAGGTAAGATCTACCCGCCACCCCCCAGAGCCTTC
The DNA here is from genome assembly GCF_041146395.1 of Eulemur rufifrons. NCBI lineage: Eukaryota > Metazoa > Chordata > Mammalia > Primates > Lemuridae > Eulemur > Eulemur rufifrons. The sequence continues at coordinate 9,101,747 of NC_091006.1, read as the reverse complement.
TCCTTGCCTGTTCACCCCTACCTGCCAGCAGCCCACCCATGGCACTGACCTTGCGGGACCTTAGAAGGTGACAGTGACCAAGCTCGGCCAGTTCCGTGTGAAGGAGGAGGACGAGAGTGCCAGCTCCCTGAGGCCAGGGGCTCTCTTCTTCAGCCGGATCAACAAGACGTCCCCAGGTGAGTGTGGAAAACCTGAGTCCTGAGTGAGTAGAGGGTTGAGACCAAACTCCTGGGTCTGAGGGAAGAGGGGCTGAGGGCCTGGACTCCTGGGTTTGGGAATAACAGTCTCATAGATAGGAGTGGAAGGGACTCGGGGCCCAGCCCTTTCATCCTGGACCCACTTTCTCCCTTTGTAGCCACAGCCAGTGACCCAGCAGGGCCCAGCTATGCAGCTGCTACACTCCAGGCCTCTAGTGCTGCCTGCTCAACCTCTCCAGTCTCCAGGGCAGTAGGCGGCACCTCCAAGGTGAGATCATCACACTTTGGTGGGTGGAGGAGGAGAGAAGCTGGAGGCTTCAACCCATCTCCACCCTCTCAGCCTCAGGAGTCTCCCAAAGGGAAGAGGAAGTTGGATTTGAACCAAGAAGAGAGGAAGACCCCCAGCAAACCGTCAGCCCAGCTCTTAACGCCTGCCGTCAAAAGACCCAAATGTGAGCAATCTAGATCCTTTATTTCCACAGGGGCCTGTACTCTTGTCTTAGGGGATGAGGGGCTGGGAGCGTGGACCCCTGGGTCTGAGGGAGGAGGGGCTGGAGGCTGGACCCCTGGGTCTGAGGGAGGAGGGGCTGGGGCTGGACCCCTGGGTCTCAGGGAGGAGGGGCTGGGGCTGGACCCCTGGGTCTGAGGGAGGAGGGGCTGGGGCTGGACCCCTGGGTCTCAGGGAGGAGGGGCCTGGGCTGGACCCCTGGGTCTGAGGGAGGAGGGGCTGGGGCTGGACCCCTGGGTCTCAGGGAGGAGGGGCTGGACGTTTAACTCCAGTGGTGCTGACTGAGTGTCTGTTCTTTGGCTCCCCCAGTGCCGGTTCCCACCCATACCACAGCCCCAGCCCCAGTCCCTGCCCCAGCACAGGGAGCAATGCCAGGGAAATCTCGGGGAGAAGGCACTGAGCCCAGAGGACACCGAGCTGGCCCGCAGGAGCTGGGGAAGATCCTTCAGGGTGTGGTGGTGGTGCTGAGTGGCTTCCAGAACCCCTTCCGCTCAGAGCTCCGGGACAAGGCCCTAGAGCTGGGGGCCAAGTATCGGCCAGACTGGACCCCAGACAGCACACACCTCATGTAGGCCTGTGTCCTCCTCCTCTCCACGCCTCCTGCTGTTTCTACCCCCCTCCCTCTGTCTCCTCCATCGTGCTTTCTATCTGCATCCTTTTCTTTTTGATGTACAAAAAAAAGTTTATTTGCTAGCTCCGTCCACTGAAAAGGCACAGAAACAATAACCAACATCGCAGCAGTGAGCATCCTTAGCACCCTCTGTCTCCATCCTTTATGTTGTGCTCATTCTCTCTCTCTCTCTCTTTCTCTCTCTCTCGTCTCTCTCAGCCTCTAGCCTCTATGTCTGTTTCTCTCTGGTTTCTGCATCTCCCTCAGTCTTCTACCTCTTTTTCTGTTTCTCCCATATTGATCTCATTGTCTCTTCCTCATCTTTCTCCCTCTCTCTCTCTCTGTCTCCCCATCTCTTTCTTTCCCCTTTGCCCTTCAGATCACATCTAACTGACACCCCCCAATTCTGCCTCCCACCAGCTGTGCCTTTGCCAACACCCCCAAGTACAGCCAGGTCCTAGGCCTCGGAGGCCGCATTGTGCGTAAGGAATGGGTGCTGGACTGTCACCGGATGCGGCGGCGGCTGCCCTCCCGGAGGTGAGACCTCCCCGCACACGCATGTGCGACACACACTCGTGCTCACACACACCCCAGCCCTTCTGCTTCTCCTGTGCTGGGCAATGCCAGGGATCTGGGGAGAAAGCAGGCTGGAGCCTGCTGGCCGAGAGCATAGGCGGTCCCAGCCCGGAGTCAGTGGACTCCTGAGAGGAGGGCAGAGGCTGGGGGACTCCAGACGAGGGAGGGAGGACTTGCCTGGGAGGGTCACAGAGGGCTCTGTGAAGTCTGCTTATTGGAGAAGGAAAAGGACCTTGCGGGCTGGAGGAACAGCAGTTATGAAGGCCCAGGGCTGGAGAACGAGCGTTGGGGGCCGTTCACAGTCATTCAAAGCGAGTCCTAGAAGCCTCTGCTCGGTGCCAGGTTGGGCTGTGCTATGCTTGGGATCCAGACGTTCAGCCCTGCCCTTGAGCACCCGTCACTTTGATGAGGGCGTCAGACTCGTAACAGTGTGGTAGAAGGCCCAAGGGGAGTCCCACAGTGATGGAGGGCTCTTCGAGGACGAGAAGAGGTTTGCCGGGCTGAACAGCCAGAGAGCATGCTGGGTGGAGGAGACAGGACAGGGCAGCCTGGTCTCTGCCCCGAGGAGTTGCAGGTAGGGCTGAGCTTACGGTGGGAAGCAGGAAGTGACAGGAAAATGAGGCTGGGGCCGTAGGAGCCGTGGAAGGCTTTTGAGCCAGGGCAGGGCAGGATCAGATCTGAGGCCTGTGGGTGGGAGGAGAGGTCTGAGTCAGGCTCCGTGGCCTGAGTGTGCTCCAAAGTCACACTCAGCTGCACCTGAAGTGTTTGAGAGACGATCTGCACTGGGGGGAAGTGAGGCTGCGAGACGTGTGGGGCCAGCTCAGAAAGAGCTTCTAGCACCTGGCCAATGCGCTGGGCTCTGTCCAGCTCCACAGGCCTTCATCTGTTCAGGACTCCAGACACCTCTGGAAGCTGGAAGTTCTTTCCTAGGTTTAGCACAAACATTTGGCTGCACAATCATCATGAGCTGATGTGTGGCTATTTATGGACTTTGTTTATCCCCTTGAGTGTGTCATGGTATTTACCACTGAAATACTAATGGGTCTGATTATGGGAACTCCTCAGACTGTACTGGAGGTGTCATGTGATAATCTATATGCCTGCCATTTACCTCTCTAGAGTCTGAAAAATTCAAAATTCTGAAACCCATCTGGCTCCAAGGGCCTCCTGTGTGAGTGAGGGAAGCCACGGAAGGTTGCGGGGCAGGGGCAGGCTCTGTTGGGAGAGACGGGTGTCAAGGGGAGTCTGCAGGTGGGGACCCCAGGGCAGTCTGGGGCCTTGGGTGGAAAGAAGGGATGGATTTGGGATATATTCAGGGCAGAATAAACCAGATTTGGTTTATTATCTGCCTGGGAGAGCTCAAGGAGGCCATGGATGAAAAGGGAATAAGACAAACAGCATTGCATTTGCAACTGGGTTTTAACAAAAAAAAATTCAGGAAGCATTTTATATTTTAAAAATTCAACTATAAGCGGGAAGACCCCAGGGAGATGGCTCTTCTACTATAATCACAAATTGAGGGTTTATTTTCTTTTTTCCTCTAACCTGCTTCAGAGAAAGAACAGATCGAGTTTGTCAAAAAAACTTTGACTACAAAGCACCTTGAAGAAAAAGTTTAGTAAAGCTACCATTGACTTTTTTTTTTTTTTTTTTTTTTTTTAAAAAGATGGGGTCTCGCTCTGTCATCCAGGCTGAAGTGCATTGGCACGATCACAGCTCACTGTAGCCTTAAACTCCTGGGCTCAAGTGATCCTCCTGCCTCAGCCTCCAGAGTAGCTGGGGCTACAGGTGTGCACCACTACACCTGGCTAATTTTTTTGTAGAGATGGGGTCTCGCTATGTTGCCCAGACTGATCTCAAACTCCAGACCTCAAGCAATCCTCCTGCCTCAGCCTCCCAAAGTGTTGGGATTATAGATGTGGGCAGCCACTGTGCCCTCGCTGTTTTTTTTTTTTTTTAGTTAAAACTTATTTTTAATGCTTAAGAATCACAACCATTGACTCTTTTTTTTTTTTTTTTTGAGACAGAGTCTCACTCTGTTGCCCAGGCTAGAGTGAGTGCCGTGGCGTCAGCCTAGCTCACAGCAACCTCAAACTCCTGAGCTCAAGCGATCCTACTGCCTCAGCCTCCCGGGTAGCTGGGACTACAGGCATGCGCCACCATGCCCGGCTAATTTTTTCTATATATATTTTTAGCTGTCCATATAATTTCTTTCTATTTTTAGTAGAGATGGGGTCTCGCTCTTGCTCAGGCTGGTCTCGAACTCCTGAGCTCAAACGATCCGCCCACCTCGGCCTCCCAGAGTGCTAGGATTACAGGCGTGAGCCACCGCGCCCGGCCACAACCATTGACTCTTAATCGACTGCTACACTTTAAATCCTCTGAACTTCTCATGAGCTACCATTTTACAATGAGTGTGACTTACCTGAAGTGTTTCACCGGCTTTGAAACAACCAAATCACATGCAGAAAGGTTTTGTTTTTGTTTTTTTTGTTTTTTTTTTTTTGAGACAGAGTCTCACCTGTTGCCCGGGCTCGAGTGCCGTGGCATCTGCCTCGCTCACAGCAATCTCAAACTCCTGGGCTCAAGCAATCCTCCTGCCTCAGCCTCCCGAGTAGCTGGGACTACAGGCATGGGCCACCATGCCTGGCTAATTTTTTCTATATATCTTTTTAGCTGTCCATATAATTTCTTTCTATTTTTAGTAGAGATGGGGTCTCGCTCTTGCTCAGGCTGGTCTCGAACTCCTGAGCTCAAACAATCTGCCCACCTCGGCCTCCCAGAGTGCTAGGATTACAGGCGTGAGCCACCGTGCCTGGCTGTGCAGAAGGGTCTTAATGCCTGCACCTCAGGAAAGTAAAACCGACATATCCATCTGCTTCTGCTGAGTACTTTGCCCTGTAGTTTGGGGCAAATTAATTAATTTCTCTGTGCCTTAGTTTCTTCACCTGTAAAATGGGGCTAAAAGTAGCACCGACCTCAGGATTCAATGAGTCAATATGTGTCAAGTGCATATAACAGTGCCTGGCTCGCAGGAAGTCCCATGTAAGTGTTAGCTGCTGCTGATACGAATAGAGCTAGGAAAGTTCTTTTCCTGGACTGTCAGTGGCTTAAAGAACCATGAACACAGTGTGGAAGTCTGTAGAATGTATTTGCTTTTGAGCATATTCTCTTAATTGGTAGGCATTCTTCTAATGAGAAACTGCCTTTGATTCTCAAAGGGGAAAGTTGTTCCTGATTTTTTGTTCTTTTCTGAAATGGGACATTTCTTCCCCCAAGAAGAAAGGAAGAAAGGGTGTGCTTAGGTCTCCAGTGTTGGGGGGCTGGGCTGGCTGGGGTTCAGCGGGGCCTTCCTGAGCTGGGAGGGGGGCAGGCTGGGGGAGAGACCATGATTCGCATTTAGTAAATTCCAGTGGCTCTTGTTTCCCAAATACCCTCCCCAGCTCCTCGGAGGACTCGGTATCCTATTTACCTGAGGCCTGATTGCTCCACTAGGTACCTCATGGCAGGGCCAGGCTCGAGCAGTGAGGACGAGGAGGGCTCCCACAGCGGCAGCAGCGGGGATGAAGCCCCCAAGCTTCCGCGAAAGGTCTGATGCCCCCCAGCATTGGGGAGGGTATTGGGGGGATGACATAGGTCTGCTGTGGTACCCCAACTCTTCACTCCTGCCTTCTGCAATCACCACCCCCAGTCACCCACACCCCCTGGCTCTCCTCACTGACTGACCCTCCTCAGCGCCCCCAGGCCAAAACCAAGCCCCCTCAGATAGCGGGACCCAGCTCACCCCAGAAGCCCCCGACCCCTGAAGAGACCAAAGCAGCCTCACCCGTGCCCCAGGAAGATACTGACACCGAGGGGGAGAAGGCAGGTCAGAGTCTGAGGGAGGAGGGCTGGGCCTGGACCCCTGGGTCTGAGGGAGGAGGGGCTGGGGCCGGACCCCCGGGTCGGAGGGAGGAGGGGCTGGGGCTGGACCCCTGGGTCTGAGGGAGGAGGGGCTGGGGCCGGACCCCCGGGTCGGAGGGAGGAGGGGCTGGGGCCTAGACTCCCATGGTTAGAGGGAGAAGGGGCTCAAAGCCTGGACTGTGGTCTGATGGAGGTAGAGACTAGATCCCCGACAGATGGAGCAGAAGGAGGTGGCGGCTGGGGTCGGGATAACTGGATCTTGGGGGCAGCTGAGGTGCGGGTTGGGATGCTGGCTCTGTGCCCAGGTGCCATACTGGAAGGGAGGGTTACTGGTCTTCCCAGAAGACAAGGCAGTGCCTTGCGTTGACTGAGTCTCTACTTGCAGAAGGACAGGACAATGGAGCAGAAGATTCTGGGGACACTGAGGATGAGCTGAGGAGGTAGGGTTAGGGCTGGCGTTAGGGCGGCCCAGCCTTGGGTGCAGGGGCTGCTCTGCATGCCCTTACCCCTCTCGGCTCCCCCAGGGTAGCCGAGCAGAGGGAACAAAGGCAGCCCCCTGGCCAGGGGGAGAATGGCGAGGACCCGTATGCAGGTTCCACGGATGAAAACACAGACAGTGAGGATCACCCAGCATCTCCCGACCTGCCAGTTCCCGAGCTCCCAGGTCGGAAATCCCTCCCTCCATCCCTGCTGAAGTGGGATTTTGCCCTCAGTTGTGACTTGCCCCATGGGATCCGTGCTGTCCCCATGACTTGTCTCCCTTTGTCACCTACCCGCTCCCTGCCTTGGCCACTTCCACGTTCCAGGCTTGTTCCTCTTCCCTTCAGCATCTTCTCTGTTCTTCCCTTTTTGTCCCTATCTGATTTCTTGCTCTGACCATGCCCCCGTAGCCCAGTGCCAGCTGTGACCCCTTTGGTGTTCCACACAGCTGTGAGCGGCCCTGCCTCGTGCCAGTGCTTCCCCCCCAGGGTCAGTTCTGCTGGTCCAGGGTGAGGCGGGCGCTCCAGATGGCACGGGCACTGCTGTCCGTCGGGACCTCGGTGGGGGGCTCACCGGTGTTCACTTTAACATTAGCCATCAGCCCGGACACAGATGCTGTCTGCACATGTTTGTGTGTGTGTGTGTGTGTGTGTGTGTGTTTGCATTTCCAAAGTAAAAGAATAAGAAAGAAAGGAAATGGGAAAACTCTGCAGGGGCTTGTGGGAGGGCATGGGAGTGAGAGTGTCTTTGAGAGTTGAGGGAGCGGAAGAAAGGCAGGAGGGTCTGCTCGGAGGAGAGGTTCGGGGCCACTGGAAGAGCTGTTTCCACCCTGTTCCTCCGTGGGCGATGGGCAGGAAAGTGCTTTGATCCTCCAAAGCCAGGAATGAGGGCCTGGAAAGTCACTTTAAAATGGAAAGATGAGCCCCCTGGGAGGTCAGAGCAATAAAGGCCCTGGTGAACGGGAGTGAGAGCAAAGGTGAAGAGGTGGCAGCTGCTGGAGTTTCCAGCCCTGGCCAGGCTTATCAGGTAGCTCCAGCCCATCTGTCAGAAGCACATCACAACAACAACAACAATAATAATAATAATAATTGTGTCCTCTACGGTCAATGTAGACAAACAGACCTCCCCAGAAGGCTCTGATGGACCACTGGTCCGGGAACTACTGCTCACCATCAACTCCCACCCGTGTGTGAAAAGCCCTCTCCTGGCTGGTGCCTTGGAACTCCAGGCACCTCACACCGGCCTCTGGCACTTTCTGTCCCGCAGACTTCTTCCAGGGCAAGCACTTCTTCCTGTACGGGGAGTTCCCTGGGGACGAGCGGCGGAAGCTCATCCGATATGTCACAGCCTTCAATGGGTCAGTCTTCAGGGGGTGGGAGTGGGGAATGGGTGACGGGCCCAGGGGAGGCCTCAGGGACCTGGTGGGAGGGGTGGGGGTTGTGGGAAAGGAGGCAATCGGGAGAGTGGAGAAGGGACACACGCAGCAGGTGGGCACAAGTTGTCAAGTCCAAGTGCCAGCCCTGCCCACTGTGCTGGGTGGCCCCGGATGCACTGCTTCCCCTTGGTCTCCTCCTCTCTAAAGTGAGGATCCCCACCCCACTTCTGAAAGGGCCGCTGTGAGGATTAGCTGCTGTGGGAGCTGTTGTCATGTGGCAAGAGCCACATGGGAGAACGGAGGCTCACAGGCAGCCTCGAGAGGGCGTAGGTGGGATAGTGAGAGGACAGCCACTGAGAACGGTTGGGGAGCAGGATGTCATGACAGGGGACACCGATTCCTCTGCCTCTTCCCTCCCGCCAGGGAGCTCGAGGACTATATGAGCGACCGGGTCCAGTTTGTGATCACAGCACAGGAGTGGGATCCCAGCTTTGAGGAGGTGAGTCCCAGAGGGGCGGGGAAAGGGAGACTCCAACCCAGTTTCGCATCCCCTCCGCCCCCCCCACATTCCCATACGGACCCCCACCCCACCCTGCAGGCCCTGATGGACAACCCCTCCCTGGCATTCGTCCGTCCCCGATGGATCTACAGTTGCAACGAGAAGCAGAGGTTACTTCCCCACCAGCTCTATGGGGTGGTGCCCCAGGCTTGAAGTATGTGCTCGCGTGCGTGTACTTGCGTGCACACACACACACTCACACACACAGAGATGAGTTTAATAAAGATGGCATAGTTTGGAGCAGCCGCCTCTTCTACTCAGGAGTCTTCCAAAACTCTAAGAGGCTTCCAGCTTTCTGTCTTATGTTTGGTTTTTGCTTCCTCTCTGTGAGGGCCAGGTCTCTGGGCTGCCTTCAGGCTCCTGTCTGGGGTCTGGGGAAGAATGACGGGCCATCTTTCAGAGATTTGGTAGGGAAGGGACTCTCTGTCTCTTCTCCCTGGCCCCTCATCTCTGGCAAAAATGGGAGTTTGCAGGGAATTGGGAATTTGACCCTCAGTGCTGCCCCTCAACTTGTTCTGACCCTCTGAGCCGTTCCTCTGTCTTGGTTGTCTCTCTGTGGGTCATAGGCTGGAGGCCTGGATGCTCATGAGGAAGGCCAGTCTCTTGACGTCTCAGCGCCCACAGGCCAGGGGTATCAGCTTTTCTCCAGGGTCTTCAGAAGTAGCTGTATAACATCACCAGCATGGTTTTGTCACCCAACTTAGAAGAATGGGATGAAAGGGGGTTTTAATCAAGCCACCCAATCGTGGACCCCCTTCAAGGCTCCACATTTAAGAAGGGAACTGAGCAAGTGTTAAGGAATCATGGCAGAGAATGGGACAGTGGCCTTAGCAGGGGCCACGGCGTGGGCAAAGTCCGGGAAGTGGGGACTAGGCTGAGGCAGTCGGAAGAGCATTGCTGCCTTCGGTGAAGAGGCTTTGGGGGCAGATTGAGCTGGAAAGGTGGGCACAGTCCTTGCAGCTTTGCTGTGCAGTGTGGTAGCCACTAGACACGGGTGGTTATTTCAATTTAAATGAATTAAAATGAAATTAAACAAAAACTTCACTTCATCAGTCACACTGGCCACACGTTTCAAGTGCTCAATGACTACTGTATTGGACAGCACAGATGGAGAATATTCCCATCACTGTAGAAAGTTCTTTAGGACAGGGCTGACCTGAAGGGCTGTGAACACCAGGCCAAGGAGCTTGGACTTTATCCTGGGGGTGGGCAGGTAAGGGCGGGGTTTAATAGGGCAAAGGCCAGGGTCAGAGGTAGGTTTGAGATCTGAGCTTTGGGTAACCTCTTCTTGGACATTTCAGGCACTTCCCAACTTTTGCCTCATCAAACAACTGAGAGCTACCAATCTCACCCCTGTCCTTTCTGGACCTTTGCTTTTTCATCTTTTAAGATGAGGGTGGTGTTAGACTCTGCATTCGCTCATTCCTTTTTGTTCATTCACACTCGTGCTGATAACTCACCGTATTAGTTTCCTGTTGCTGCTGCAACAAACCACCACAAAGTCAGTGGCTTTAAACAACAGATATTTATTATCCTACAGATCTGCCTGGCTGAGGTCTAAAATGGGTGTCACTGGACCAAAAATCAAGGTAGGCAAGGCTGCGTTCCTTCGGAAGCTCTAGGGAAGAATCTGCGTTCTTGTCTTTTCCAGCTTCTAGGTGGCTGTCCATGTTCCATTCCCCTTTCATGTTCAAAGCCAGCGATGGCCACTTGAGTCTCACATCACATCACTTGACACTGTGACTCTCTTGTCTCAGTCTTCCACATTTAAAGATCCGTGTGATTACAGTGAGCCCACCTAGATCACTGGGATAATCTCCCTGTTTTAAGGTCAGCTGATTAACCTTAATTCCATCTCCTTCACCGCATAATATATTCAGAGGTTGCAGGGATTAGGATGTGAATATCTTGGGGAGGCCATCATTCTGCCTACCGCACCCACGATGTGTGAGACACTGGGGAGGCAGTGTGAAAATCAGACACTAGTCCCAGTCTCACGGGGCTGACGTGCAGCGAGAGAGAGATGGTGAGTGTGCAATGCAGCCTTAGGCAGTGGGAAGTGCCACGAGAGCAGGGAAAGCAGAACAGTGTGATGGGGCAGTGGCAGGGTTGGGGTAGTTTAGATGGGGTGGTTGGCGAAGGCCTCTCTGAGGACTTCCCCCCTGCAGGGACCTGGGAGAAGTAAGAGAATACCTGGGAGAGCCCTTCCAGGCAGAAGGAAAGCAAGTACAAAGACCCCGAGGCAGGATCAGCTCTGACATGTTCAAGGAGGAGCAGAGCATCAGGCTATGAAGAGATCCAGGATCCACCTGGACTCAGCCACTGCCCCATTGTTTGGTTTCAGGGAAATCCCACCACTCCTGGCTTCATTTCTCCGATCTGTACAAGGTAAGGTTGGACCAGAGCAATACCTCACACATCAGTTTGTGTCCTTTGCTGGTGATATGGTTGCTTTGGAGGGACTCCCCCAGGGCAGCTTTCTATATAAACGCAGATACAAGCAGCACTGCCAGGTTTGGAGGAGAGTAGAATCCTTACCCCTCCCTGAACCTTCCCCCCGAGGCCTTACCGAGTAGACTGCAGTACAGCAGTCTGACTTCCATTGCCTGCTCGGTTCTACCTCTTACGCTGGATGCTTTCCACAAACGATCTCATTTCATCCTCCACAACTTTCCTATCTCAGCTCCAACATTACTACCTTAGGAAGGCCTTTCCTGACCTCCTCTGTATAACAGGATATATTCTTACAATACTCTATCTCCTCCATCATAGTCATAACTTTACATTTGTTTATGGTCAAATTTACCTGTCTTTTGATCTGTGATTTATACTTCTTTTTGGTCTCTTAAGGATACTTTCTCTTCTTCTGAGGTTACTGAGATTATTTTCCTTTATTTCCATCTAAACGTTTTAGAGTTTTGTTCTCTTCAAGCTTATTTATTTACTTTTTTTTTTTTTTTTTTTTTGAGACGGGGTCTCACTCTGTTGCCCAGGTTAGAGTGCCGTGGCATCAGCCTAGCTCACAGCAACCTCAAACTCCTGGGCTCAAGCAATCCTCCTGCCTCAGCCTCCCGAGTAGCTGGGACTACAGGCATGCGCTACCATGCCTGGCTAATGTTTTCTATATATATTTTTAGTTGTCCATATAATTTCTTTCTATTTTTAGTAGACATGGGGTCTCGCTCTTGCTCAGGCTGGTCTGGAACTCCTGAGCTCAAACGATCTACCCACCTCGGCCTCCCAGAGTGCTAGGATTACAGGCATGAGCCACCGCGCTCGGCTGAGATGGGGTCTTGCTCTGTTGCCCAGGCTAGAATGCAGTGGTGCAGTCATAGCTCACTGCAGCCTTGACCTCCTGTGCTCAAATGATCCTCCTGTCTTGGCCTCCCGAAGTATTGGAATTATAGGCATGAGCCACTGTGCCTGGCTGCTCTTCAAATTTAGATCTTAAATCACCAAAAATTTATTTTTTATGTGTGGTGTGAGGTAGGGATCTGTATTAGTTTCCTATTGCTGCTATAACAAATCACCATAAGCTTAATGGCTTTTATGAACACAAATTTATTTTATTATAGTTCTGGAGGTCAGTAGTCCAAAATCAGCCTCAGTGGGCTAAAATCAAGGTGTCTGTAGGGCTGCAGTCCTTCTGGAGGCTTTAAAGAAGAATCCATTTCCTTGCCTTTTCTAGCTTCTAGAGGCTGCTCAAATTCCTCGACATGGGGCCTTACATCACTCGAATCTAGGCTTTCACCATCACATCTCCTCTGATTTCTCTGCTTCCCTCTTTCCCCTATAAGGACCCTTGTGATTACATTGGGCCTACCTGAGTAATCAGGATAATCTCCCCATCTCAAGACAAGATCCTTAATCACATCTGCAAAGTCCCTTCTGCCACATGTAAACTAACATACAGGTTCTGGGGATTAGAATGTGACCATCTATGGGGGACTATTATTCTGTCCACCATGGGATTCAATTTATTTTCTTTTCCAAGTCTCTCAGCCCCATTTATCAATTAGTCTGTCTGTTCCCCACTCATCCACATCAAGGGTCTACAAAACTATTAGCCCATAGGCAAAATTCAGCCCACCTACAGTTTCTGTAAATAAAGTTTTATTGGAACATAGCCACACTCATTTAAGTATTGTAATGTGTGTGGCTGCTTTTCTGCTACAGAGGCAGAGCTGAGTAATTACGGCAGACACTGTACAGCCTGCAAAACCTAAAAACATACACTCATGCCCCTTGACTTACAATGGGGTTACATCCTGATAAACCCATCATGAAGCTGAAAAATTGTAAGTCAAACCATTGTAAGTTGGGGACTGTCTACTATTTGGCCCTTTACAGAAAAAGTTTGCCATCCCCTGATCTATAAACAGAGTTTGTCATATGTCATATGTCAGTATAAGTACAGGTCTGTTTCTGAGCTCTCAGTTCTCTTCCATTGGCCTGTTCCCAGGCCAACACCACAAACTTCACTATTACAGCTTTGTATTAATTCTTGTGTCTGTGGGGGAGAGAGCCTCCCCTACTTGTTATTCTAAATGGACTTGGCACTTGGCTGCTGCTGCTTTTTTTTTTTTTTTTTTTTTAAGTGTACACTTTCTTCACTATACCAGGTCTCTCTTCATTGATGTGCCACTAACATTTCATGCAGGGCCCAGCACACAGTAGGTGCTTAGTACATATCTGTGGAACAAAGAGCAGTCCAATGTTTGCTCATTCATCCTTAGTTTATAGTGGGAGAAACAGGCGCCCAAAGGGGAACTAGCTGCCCAAGGTAATGCTTTTGCCCCCTTACAAATGCCTTATAACACCCCCATTTTATAGCTAAGGCATCTGAGTCCGGAGAAGTGACAAAGCTTGGCCAACGCCCTGGCACTCATAACAAGTGGGTCAGGAATGGCTCTGAAGCTTGGGCCTTTAAATGTTTTTATACTGCCAGTGGTATATATACCCTTTGTTCTTGCTTTTATCACCTAGTGTATCTTGGGAATCTTTCCACATCAGTACATAAACAATGCTTTTTTCCTACAGCTACATACTCCATTCCATGGCTATATTATAATTCATGAATTAGTTCCCTATTAATGGACACTTCAGTTGTTTCCAATCTTTGGCCACAACCATCACACTGCGGTGAACATCCTTACCCTTATGCCTTTTCATAAAGGTGTATGAGTTTATAGAATAAATTCCTACAAGTGGAATGGTTGAAACAAGCATGTGTATATTTAAACTTTTTAGATGAAGTCATATGGCCAAAGTGGAGACACCAATTTAAACTTTCGACAACAGTAAGGAGAGGGACTGTTTGCCCACAATCCTCACCAACCCAGGATGGTAGCAGACCTTTGTCATATAAGTGGTTGGGGAGAACCAGAGCTAGCGCTGTCAAACCACAGCTCCAGAGCCATCATTTGGGATCCAGTGCTAAAACTCTGTGGTTGACACCTTCCCCTCCCTAAAGCAGGTGAGCAAAGAGTTCCTCGGTCTTCTAAATTTAAGCCCAGTATAAATGGCCGGTTTCTCCTTGCCAGCTGTCTGGTACAGGCAAGCTCATGTAGCCGGGCTTAGAAATCCCATCTCGTTATTGACCAAGGCTGGCGACAGAGGGTGCTAGTTAGCCAACGCGACAGCTCACTCTCTCTCCCCCTGGCCCTCCGCCTTGTGGTGGCTGCGTTGATGCAGGAGCAGGAGGCGTCTCTGGCCAAAGGCCTGGCCGCAGCTGGAGCATTGGTGCCGGGCTGTGGCCTGGCTGCCCGGAGCTGTGGGGGGGTCATGACAGAGGCGATGGGCAGCCAGCTTGGAGGGAAATGAGAAAGCCTTGGGGCAGTGCGGGCAAGGGTAGGGGCGGGCGTCCGTGGCGTGGTGCGTGTGGCGGTGGGCCGCCAGCTTGGAAGGGTAGCAGAAGGACTTCGGGCAGTCGGGGCACGGGTAGGGGCGGGTGGGCGCGTGGGTCCAGAGGTGAGCCGCCAGCTTGGAGCGGTGGCCAAAGGCCTTCGGGCAGTGTGGGCATGGGTGCGGGCGGGCGCCGCTGTGCGTGAGGCGGTGGGCTGCCAGCTTGGAGGGGTAGGAGAAGGCCTTGGGGCAGTCGGGGCACGGGTGGGGTCGGGCGCCGCCGTGTGCTAGCCGGTGCGTGGCCAGCTTGGACGGGTACGAGAAGGCCTTGTCACAGTCGGGGCAGCGGTGCGGGCGCTGGGGCGGAGGCCGCCGGCGGGGCCGGGAAGGCGCGCCCCCTGACGCGATGGGCCCTGGAGCCGACTGGCTGGGCTTCTGCGGTGGGCCCTGGTGGGGAACTGGGGGACAGGAGGGCTGGTGGGCTCCAGGAAGCAGCCAACGCCCCGGGCCTAGGCCAGGCTTTGCCACCATCTTGATATTCATTGGGCCCCTCAAAGTGTATCTGGGCACCTCAAGTGTCATACTGAGATTCCCCAAATGGCATGTTTCTGCTCCGCCTCCCCCCACGTATCATCCTGAGAGGCTCCAAAGGGTTACCTTCCTGGATCCCCAAAGCGACTAAGGCTTCTTCAAAGCTAAGGTATCTGTTTCTAGCATATTCCCAGTGATCACCTTGAAATCCCACGTTATCCCCCTGTCTCTTCTGTAATTTCTTGAACCCCAGCAAATGATCCCTGAGGGTCCCCCAAAGCCAAATGGGAGGATTCCCCAGAACATTGTATTTGGGTATCCCAAATGGTCATCACCCAGGGCCCTCAAACTTTCACCCTGAGATTCCCCCAAAGTGTGATTCTCTTAGCCCCTATTTCTAGAGAATGCTCCCTACTCACAGGCGGCGCCACTCTCACCTCCTCCTTTGGTCACCGGTTCCTTGCCAGTGGAAGTAGGATCGGTGGTCCTGGCCGCGGACTCCGCGCCCCTCTCCAGCATCTTGCTGGCACAGGAACCTAGGGGCAGGGAATGGGGCGGGCATGACGCCGGTTATTACCAAGCTGGTGGGGATAGGGATGCAGGGCCTGAAATCAGGGGTCAGTCTGTTTAGGAGCGGGATCCATGTACGTCTGGGATCCTAAGGCGAGAGCAGGCGGAGCAGGAAGGAGGAGCCCAACACGCTGGGCAGGGCCATGCAAATCTAAACCTAGGGTTGGAGCCTTTGAGCAGAGTAGGCGGGGCCGCTACAACTCAAACCCAGCAGCCGTCCAGAGCGCGCAGCGGGCGGCACTTATCTCCGGAGTGGGCGGGGCCTTCCCCACCTGACCCTCCCGGCCGCGGTACCTAAGATAGAGTGGGAGGAGCTATGCAAATAGAACAAAAGTCGGTTGCTCCGCAACTCAGACCCAGGGGCGGGGCCTTCAAGCGGAGTGGGCGCGTTTTTGCCACTGTCCCAGGGGAGGGGCCCGTGAGCACAGAGGGCGGGATTTCACGTCGAAGAGGTAGCTTTACCCGGGTTTTTGGCTTTAGTCTCAGTCCATTAACGTCGCGTCAACTGCGTCCTTCTCGCCACTAAATTTTATCCCGGCGTGGAGTTGGGGCTGTGGAGCACAGGGAGGAGACCTGGAGGAAGACATGGAAAGAACGTGCCGTGTGTTGTGATCCAGAGACCCCCTAATGGATTTTTCCCCAAGAGTCCGCGACTCAATGCACCCCACGGAGTCATGGCATTCGGGCACCAATGCACAGTCCCTCCCCAACCTAGCCGTGCAGACCTTAAACGATCCCCCTCCAGGAGATCCTGGCATGCAGCTCCCAATCCAGTCCGCGCCCGAACCCCTGCCCCTCACCTGCAGGACGGCTCCTCCCCGGGGGCGGGGCTCCGGACCCCTCCCGCCGCTGTCGCAGCCGCGGCCACCGCTACCGCCGCCGCTGAGCTGTCCTCGGACCCGGCAGAGCTGCACCGCCCAGCGCGCGCCCGGCGGCGGAGGAGGGGAGGGGAGGGCAAGAAGCGCGCGCGAGCTGGTCCGCCCAGCCTCATTTCCACCCCTTCCTCCCACGCCGGGCCGGAGGGGGCGTCAGTACGCATGCTCAGTTGAGGCGAGCCAGGGCTGCGGAAGGGGAAAATGGAAACGAAGGAGGCGCTGGGTGCGCCAGGCAGGCAAGTTGATGAGCGAGCGCGAAGCTACCAGCCGAAGGACCACAGCAAAGTGTACAGTTGGTTTCGGGGCCTATGGTGGCTGACTGGTGTCAAGCACGTGCAAGATTAACATGGACAAACTGCGTTCGGAGATCAGTGAGACAGCTCCCAGCACATGCATCCTTTTTTTATATCCCTCTTATTTTTGAGAATTCCCCTGGGAGTCTGAGTTCCACCTCCGGAAGCAGTTTTCAGAGCGCGCTGCCCATTCCACCCCTCGAGGCGTTTGCAAAACCTCTGGCCATTTCTTCGAGAGAGGGCGGGGGCGGGACTCTGAGCTCAGGGCGAGCTGGTGCCCAGTAAAAGGCACGTTATTTGCTTAACGCCGGGCACACTTTGCCATTGAGTGATTCAAGATTCTCAGCCACCTGCCCTCTACCTCCCTCTTGGGAATCCAGGCGGTCCTGAGGTGCCCAGAGCCATCTCCTTGTGCCAGGCCCGGGATGGCATGCAGCTTGGCATTCTTCCCAGGCAGTGACTGCACTTTCCTGCCCAGTGCCAGAATGACCGTGAAGTGCCCATAAAAGTCCTCCGCTTGGATAGGTCTCCGGTGTAATAACCTACAAGGTCTGGCGATCCCTAGGAGCTGTGGACTCTGGAGCCAGATTGCCTGGGTAGCTGGTTTGGAATTTTGGCTCTGCCCCTGTCTAGTTGTGTGACCTTGGGCAAGTCATTTCATTTTTCTGTGCTTCTGTTTCTTCATCTATAAAATGGAGTTGTTAGGATTAAATACGGTAATCAATGTAAAATGTTTAGAATAGAAAGTCCCTAGAGTGCTCAATAAATGTTATCAATATACTTTTTGTTTATATTGTGCATTAAACTAGGCCCAGTGGGGTCAAGGTTGTTCTGGGAACAAGTGCACAGACCTCAAAGTGGGCAAGACCATGCTGTGTCCAGGGGATCTCTCCTGCTATGTCATACCATGCTCCAGACTCTGGCCTTCCTTACAGTTCTTGTACATGCCATCTACCTCAGGACCTTTGCACTAGCTGTTCCCTCTATTTCCCAAAGCCCTTCTTCCACCTCTTTTCTCACCTGATTTCCCCCTCAGGTCTCAGTTCAAATATTAGCACAGCAGACATCTCCATTCCTCTGTGTCTCTTCCCCCTTGTATGCACTTAACACTATATACCTGTCTTCTAGAATGCATGCTCTGTTAAGATGGACACCTTATCTATCTTGTTCATCTCTCTGTCTCCAGCATCCAGGACAGGGGTTAGCACATAGTAGGTGTTCAACAAATCTGTGTGGAATCAATATTTGAAAGAATTAACAGCCAGAAGCCCTCCGCAATGGGAAGATAGAACAATGGAGAGAAGAACGTAGAACTTGAGGCCGGGCGCGGTGGCTCACGCCTGTAATCCTAGCACTCTGGGAGGCCGAGGTGGGCGGATCGTTTGAGCTCAGGAGTTCGAGACCAGCCTGAGCAAGAGCGAGACCCCATCTCTACTAAAAATAGAAAGAAATTATATGGACAGCTAAAAATATATATAGAAAAAAAAAAAAATTAGCCGGGCATGGTGGTGCATGCCTGTAGTCCCAGCTACTCGGGAGGCTGAGACAGGAGGATCGCTTGAGCTCAGGAATTTGAGGTTGCTGTGAGCTAGGCTGACGCCACGGCACTCACTCTAGCCTGGGCAACAGAGTGAGACTCTGTCTCAAAAAAAAAAAAAAAAAAAAAAGAATGTAGAACTTGAGATCAAGGAACTTGGGGAGGGGCCTAAGCTGAATGAGAAACCAGGGGAAGGTTTTAAATGCAGGAGTAACATGAACTAGTTTAGGTTTCATATACTTTTTTTTAAACTATATTTTTAAATTATGGAAAATTTCAAACATACAGAAAGGAGAGGGAAGGGGGAGTATAACTAACTCTGTAAACCCATCACCCAGGTTCAGCCTGGCCAGTCTTGTTTTATTATCCCCCAAGTACCCCTTTTTGAGCCCCTTGGATTATTTTGAAGCAAATCCCAGACTTCCATCCAGAAACACTTCAGTCTGTGTCTCTAAAAGATAAAGACCCTCCCTCTTTAAAACAAAAAAACAACAACAATGACAACAACAACAAAAAAAACCCATAGCCACAATACCATTTTCACACCATTAAAAATTTATAATCATTTCTTCATGTTATCACATACCCCATCAGTGTTCAAATTTCCCCAACTGTTCCATCAGTATCATTTCCCCCCTTTTCCAAGCAGAGTGTTTTATTTTATTTCAAACATACAGAGAGGTAGAATAATAAAATTGTTCTCTGCATGGGTAATAGAATCGACCAGTATCAACAATTGTCCACTCATGGCTAGTGTTGTTTCGTTTAGCCCCACCCACTCCTCCCAAATGATTCTGAAGTTAAATGTCAAATATCATATCCCATAAATATCTTTTTATTGCATTTAGTTTGTTTGAATCAGGATCTAAACAAGCTCCACACATTGCATTTGTTTGCTGTGACTCCTCAGTCTCTTTTTTATTGACATTTTAAAGGGCTCACTCTGGTTGCCGCATGGAAAATGAACTGTAAAAGCAGTCAGAGTAGGAGCCAGAAGACCAATGAGGCCACTGTTTATATATTCATTCCAATATCAATTGCTAGCATTTATTGAGCATTTGCTATATGCCAGAAACTGTCTGTATATGCATTAATTTGTTTAATCCCCCACAGCAACTTTTTAAAAGGAGGTGCTATTATTATCCTTGTACAGAACAGAAAAATGAGACATAAAGGGGAAGGTCACCTGCCCCCCAAGGCCATATAGCCAGGCCCCAGCCAGGAAGTAGCAGAGCCAGGATTTGAATCCCTCAGCCAGGCCTTGGAGTTCAGACAATTTGCATTTACACTTTGCTATCTCTTGACTGGGGCAGAAGTTAACTCAATAGGTCTCAGCAATAAATTGGGTGGAGGTGGCAAGGGCGGAAAACAAGTCCAGGATAGTGATGAAATAATCACAGCCAACTCCCACTGAGAGACTAGTCTGTGGCAGGAGCTCTCCCAAACTCTACGTGTGCACTTATTGGACTTTCACGAGGGAGGGAAGAACTATTTTCAACTTCATTTTGCAGATGAGAAAATTGAAACCCAGAAGAATTTAAGTTTTCAGCCCAAGGTCACCTACAACTGAGAAGGTGAAGCTGAGGTTTCTAACTCTTAGGACATTTCACAGCTGGGCCTACAAAAACCCCCGAGGGTGTGCCTTTAAGGGACAAAGCCACAGAGTGGGATGTCCTAGTCTCACTACTGATAGGATTCCAAAGAGCAAATTTTCGGACAGCCTATGACTTTACGTATGTATGTATGTATGAATTTATTTTTGCCCTCTCAGCCCAGCTTTTCCAGACTCTGGGAAGAACTAGGAAACACAGTCCATGACTTTAGACAACACAGTTTCTTAGCTCTAGGTCCTTGGTGTAAATGAATAATTGTTTTTAGAGGTTCACAGCCCAACATAAGACAGACGACCCCAAACATAATACAGATGATTCTCAACCTGATTTTGCAAGATATAATGCAAAACTTTTATTTTTAAAAAAGATTTCTTCCTGGGAAGAGAGAAACATTCCTGATAAAATGCTTAGGCAATTTTTGGATGAACTTTATTGGGTTCGAGTATCCTTCTGGTAACCAGGCACCCACCCAACAGTTCCCCAAGACACCAGTGACCTAGAACCAAACTTCTTTTTCTTTCGAACAATGACTATCCAACCACCAAAGAAAATGGCCCCATGGCAGTGAGTGTACCGGGGTCTCTTGTTGGGTTTCTGTTTCTCTCTGTCTCTGTTTCCACAGGAGTAACCGTGTCTCTGAGCGTCTTTCCCTCGCTCTTTGAGTGTCTCCGGGTTCTCCGTTTCTCCGGGTCAGAGCGTCCCCGCGTCGCACGCTGTCTTCCTCGGTCTCCCGCCTCGAGCCATTCCTCCCAACCCGCCCCTACTTCCCCTACCCGGCTCCGCAGCGCCCCGCCTGGCGCCCGCGGCCCCTTTAAGGCAGGCCCCGCCCCTGCCCGCCTCCCCCGGGTCAGGCCTGGAGTACCAGGCTTCGCTGGGGCCCCGCGGCCGCTCAGTGCGCGCCCGGCGGAGGGCGCGATGGCTGGGTCTGCGCTGAGGGTGGTCTCGCGGCAGCTGAGCCAGAGCACCAGATCTGGAGCGCCCATCCTGCGGCAGGTGCGAGGTGGCAGGACCCGGGCGGGGATTACTAAGCCCTAGACTGCCGGAGGGACGGAACTCTTAAGTCCTTTAACGGGGCGAGATGTGGGTGCCACACGCCTGGCTCTTGCGGAATGGGGATGGGAGCCTGGGGCTGGACTCCTCGGTCCTTTAACCGTGAGTTGTCTGAGGGACCCTGGCCTTGGGGCCGGACTCCTGGGTCCTTTACGAAAGAATGTACAGAGGACCCTGATTTGGGGGTGTTAGAAAGTTGGAACTCCTGGTTCTGAAAGAGGAAGGTGATGGGGCTCTCGATTCCTGACTCCTTCTGGATCTTAGGAAGAGGACTGGGTCAAGGCCTGGACTCCTGGGTGCCCAGTTCGTCGGAATCTGGTTCTGCGCTCTCACCTGTGCCCCATCCCCTTCCAGATGTTTGAGCCCAAAAGCTGCACCTACACTTACCTGCTGGGTGACAGGGAGTCCGGAGAGGCCATTCTGATCGACCCGGTCCTGGAGACAGCGCCCCGGGACGCCCAGCTAGTCAAGGAGCTGGGGCTGCGGCTGCTGTATGCTGGTCAGTCCGGGGACCAAAGTCTTGGGTCTGAGGGAGGCAGGCTGCAGAGTAAGTGCAGTGGGGAAGCTGGGGGCCTGGACTCCTGGGTCTGAGGGAGAAGGGGCCTGGGGATGGGAATCCCGGATGCTCTCCACACCCTGCTGGACCTGTCCCTCCTCTCTCCCCCAGTGAACACGCACTGCCACGCAGACCACATTACTGGCTCAGGGCTGCTCCGTTCCCTACTCCCCGGCTGCCAGTCTGTCATCTCCCGCCTTAGTGGGGCCCAGGCTGATTTGCACATTGAGGATGGAGACTCCATCCGCTTCGGACGCTTCGTGAGTTGGATGCTGGGTCCCCGAGAGGGTGGTGGCCTGGACTCCTTGAACTTAATGGAAAAGAGGACCAGGGGCCCGGGATCCTGACTCCTGGGGGGAGGAGGGACCTCAGGCCCTGGGTTCCTGACCCCTGAGCTCATGTTCTGGGAGGAGGGCACCATAAACTCAGGTGGAGCACTGGGACAAGAGGTTCTGGGAGGTGTGTCTCTGGCAGAACCCCTTAAGTCAACAGCATTTATGGCAATTCGTAAGGCTTTAGGGGAGCTCCCTTGGCCTGGCATCTCCATAAAAGTTGATTGAGGGCTGGAATTCTGGGGCTAAGCCTGAGAAAGAGACCCAGTCCTGTCCTCTGAGAACCACGGTTTGAGGAAGGGGCATCCTGTTGCGCAAGAATAAGACTATGGCGTGGGTGTGGTGAGTGGGGCCGCTAGAGTGCAAGATTTAAGGAGGCACTAATACTTAGGGACATGTAAATGCAGCAGCAGTACCTGCAAGTGAGCGCCTCCTTAAATCTTGCGCAGGAGTCCCAGCCCTGTGGTTTCCCCACAGAGGAATGGCCAAAGGTTCCTGCCTCCTTCTCTTTACCCCGGGGCTGGTTTCCGGCCAGAATTTTGACCCTACAGGGGCAGGGGCAATATGGTGGAAGGTCAGGGGAGTTGCCCACAGAGGGAGGGAAAAAGCTGGTGGGGCTTTTTTTCTGATCAGAGTTGCTAAAGATATAGAGTTTGGCTGACTTTGGGGACAAAATACCAGGTGAGGCCTCCAGATTAGAGCGTTTTGCTAAATAGGGACAGTTTGAGTCAGAGCATTCAGTGGAAATGTGGATGACAGGGCTTAGCTACAGTGGCTATAGAGTCTTTATTTTAAGCCTTTTTCTGGAAGCAGGTAAAACAGGCATTGTACATTTATGTACAGTGTACATAATAGGTGCTAACAAGCATTTCTTGGATTTGAGAGTGATTTTTCAATGAATGAATGTTGTAGGGTTTAGCTGTGGTAGATTTATCTTCAGGGGTTTTTTTTTTCCCCTTTAATAGATATATTGATATAATCCACATACCATACAATTTACCCATTTAAAGTGTACAATTAGGCTGGGTGTGGTGGCTCATGCCTATAATCCCAGCACTCTGGGAGGCCAAGACGGGAGGATCGTTTGAGACCAGGAGTTCAAGGCCAGCCTGGACAACATAGTTAGACCCTAGTTGTACAAAAACTAAAATTAATTGGGCATAGTGGCATGTGCTTGTAGTCCTTAGCTACTTGGGAAGCTGAGGCAGGAAGATTGTTTGAGCCCAGGAGTTTGAGGTTGCTGTGAGCTAGGCTGACGCCACGGCACTCACTCTAGCCCGGGCAACAGAGCGAGACTCTGTCTCAAAAAAAAAAAAAAAAATTTTATAGTATACACCTCTGTCTATCTTATTTTTTTGATGTATCTCCAAGTTGCAAATATCGGTTCACTGTCCCCTAAACAGAACAAATAATTTTAATTTTGTTTTTGTTCACAAAATAAAGGAAGATGGTTTAGGTGATGGCGGTTCAGAGTTTTTAGCTATAAAGGAAAATGACATTTTGGGTTTGAGGTTAGAGGGCATAGGAACGGTGGATTGTTTACAGCAATCCCCGCTTATCTGCGGTTTCCCTTTCCTCAGTCTTAGTTACCCTTAGTCAACTAGGTCTGAAAATATTAAATAGAAAATTCCAGAAGTAAACAGTTCATAAGTTTAAACTGCGTGCTGTTCTGAGTAGCGTGATGAACTCTCTGGAGTCCTGCCTTGGCCTGCCCAGAAAGTGAATCATCCCTTTGTCCAGGGCATCCGCGCTGTCTACGCTCCCCAGCCATTAGTCATTTAGTAGCCGTCTTGGTTACCAGATCGACTATCCAGTGTCACAGTGCATGTTCAAGTAACCCTTATTTTACGTAATAATTTCCCCAAAGCGCAAGAGTAGTGATGCTGACATATTGTTACAATTGTTCTGTTTTATTATTAGTTGTTAATCTTACTGTGGCTAGTCTATAAATTAAACTTTATCATAGGTATGTATAGGAAAAAAATAGTAAATATAGGGTTTGGTACTAACTGGGGTTTTAGGCACCTGCTGGGAGTCTTAAAAATGTATCCTCCGGATAAGGATACATTTTTAAGGAGGGGACCACTGTTTTTTTGAATAATGGAAGGAAAGAAAAATCTTGGGCACCAAATGGGAAAAAAGCTGAGAGCCTTCTGGCCACCAGGGGGCAGTGTAGGCCGTGAGAACTGCAAGGCCAGCGAGCTGAATGTTTGCACGGCCTGTGTTGAGTTTAGCTGATGGGGGTAGTTTCAGATTTAGCAGCAGCTGGAAACAGTTGAAAGAATAGCTGTGGAGATGTATCTCTTACTTGATGCATCGTGGAAGGGAAGAATGAATTTGTTGAAAGAATGTGGGGTTAGGCAGAGCTGCTGCCATGTAGGCAGGGCCCAGTTGGAATATTCTGCAGCTGGGGAGATCCCTCAAGTTTTGGGACAGTTGAGGCTGCATTAGGTGGAGATGTTAGGTGCTCCTTACCCACAACTTTTTCTTTTTTCTTTTTTTTTTTTTTTTTGAGACAGAGTCTTGCTTTGTTCTCCGGGCTAGAGTGAGTGCCGTGGCGTCAGCCTAGCTCACAGCAACCTCAAACTCCTGGGCTCAAGCAATCCTCCTGCCTCAGCCTCCCGAGTAGCTGGGACTACAGGCATGCGCCACCATGCCCGGCTAATTTTTTCTATATATATTTTAGTTGGCCAGATAATTTCTTTCTATTTTTAGTAGAGATGGGGTCTTGCTCTTGCTCAGGCTGGTCTCAAACTCCTGAGCTCAAACGATCCTCCCACCTCGGCCTCCCAGAGTGCTAGGATTACAGGCGTGAGCCACCGCACCCGGCCAGCCCACAACTTTTTATTTCGCCTTTTTTCAAATCTATAGTAAATTGAAATGCCAGCACAAAACACAAGAATGCACAAAACACACATTCTATCAGCCATCAGAGCAATGACATTTATCACAGGTCCTGGCACTTCTGGAAAACTCCACCGACTGCTTGTAGGAGAATAGGAGTGAAAAGGAGCAAGAGGCTTTTTAAAGTCTGTTAGGAGAATAGTTTGGATCTGGCAGCCCCTCAGGGTTCCCCGTACTACACTTTGAGAACCACTTTTTTACAAACTCTTTGTCACCTCTAAATAAATGTACAGTAACTTTGTATCATCATTAAATATACAGCCTCATTAAAATTCCTCCAGTTGCTCCAGAAATAATTTTTACAGCTGATTTTAGGAACCACGATCCAACTGGGGTTCATGTGTGGATGGCATTTGGTTGTTACATTTATTTAATTGTGCGTGTGTGTGTGTGTGTGTGTGTGTGTATTATTTCCTTTTTCTTTTCTTTCTTTCTTTTTTATTCATTTATTTATTTATTTTTGAGACAGAGTCTTACTCTGTTGCCCAGGCTAGAGTGCCAAGGCGTCAGCCTAGCTCACAGCAACCTCAAACTCCTGGGCTCAAGCCATCCTCCTGCCTCAGCCTCTCGAGTAGCTGGGACTACAGGCATGCACCACCATGCCCGGCTAATTTTTTCTGTATATATTTTTGGTTGTCCATATAATTTCTTTCTATTTTTAGACGGGGTCTCACTCTTGCTCAGGCTGGTCTCGAACTCCTGAGCTCAAACAATCCAACTGCCTCGGCCTCCCAGAATGCTAGTATTACAGGTTTGAGCCACCATGCCCGGCCTTCATTTTTTATTTCATTTTATTTTTTTTTTTTTTTTTTTTTTTTTGAGACAGAGTCTCCCTCTGTTGCCCAGGCTAGAGTGAGTGCCGTGGCGTCAGCCTAGCTCACAGCAACCTCAAACTCCTGGGCTCAAGCAATCCTCCTGTCTCAGCCTCCCGAGTAGCTGGGACTACAGGCATGCACCACCATGCCCGGCTAATTTTTTCTATATATATTTTTAGCTGTCCATATAATTTCTTTCTATTTTTTAGTAGAGATGGGGTCTCGCTCTTGCTCAGGCTGGTCTCGAACTCCTGAGCTCAAACGATCCGCCCACCTCGGCCTCCCAGAGTGCTAGGATTACAGGCGTGAGCCACCGCGCCCGGCCTATTTCATTTTAAATTAATTATATTTTTAACTCTCTTTTGGTCTAGAACAGTTTCATTCCCTTTTTGTCCCATGACATTGGCTTTTGAAGCTTCCTAGCCTGTTGTCTTGTAAAATATCCCACATTCTGGATGTATCTGAGTATTTCTTTGCGGGGTGTCATTTAACTTGTTCTTCTAAAACTTCTCTTTCCTATAGACTGAAGTAGATTGTGGATATTTTTGTATTAGTTAGCAATAATAATTCAGTAATAGGTAACACACATTGAGTGTTTACTTCTCACCAGGCACTGTGCTAAACTCTGTGAGTGAATTTACTCAACGTTTATCTTGAAGGATTTTCAGAATCAAATATCACCCTCTCCCTCCTCCTATTTTGAAGGCCAAGCACATGCGGGGTTCTCCCAGCTTGGAAGTGAAGGAACCAGGATTTGAACTCAGGCAGGCTGGCTTCATGTGCCTTGCTCTTAACCACCAAATTCTTTAGCTCCCCACATGACAGCGGGGATGTTTAAAACAGATGGTCTTGCGGTGGGATTGATGCCTGGGTTTCTTCTCTGAGAGGTGCCCCTCTCGCCTGCCCCCAAACGAATGTGCATCTTTCCTCCTCAAAGTCTAAGGAAGGCCAGAGCTCCCTTTCTGACCATATATCCTTTCCTTACTGATAATACAGAAAGATAATAACAACTATTAATTCAGACCTGATATACAAAGTTCACAAACTCAAATGCCCACAGAGGCTGTGCCAGTGAACAGAGTGTTCTGCCACTTCCTGCTGTATGACCTGGAGCAAGTATTTCCGCCTCTCCAGTCTCAGTTTCTTTATCTGGAAAATGGGTACAATACTGGTGCCTCTTGAGTGTTGTGAGGATTACATGAGTGAAGCCATGGAAGGTGTTTAGAGCGTACCTGGCACGTGGTCAGTTCCAGGCAAAAACATTCGCTCTTGACACTATTGGGGTTTATTTCCCCAGAGAAATAGGTTCTCCCCTTCCCTTTTTTTGTTGTTGAAACATGTCGCTTTCATGAGACTCTCTTTTGATGGAAATGTTTGCCTTCTTTTCTAACGCTAACTGGATTCTAGGAGAACCAAGTGCACAAGCAAAGTAAGAGACAGCAGCTGACATTGGCACCAGGCAGCAGGGAGTGGTGGGGTCTGGCACATTTTCAGGTACATGTCCCTATATGTGGGGGACGCCCACCGCATAATTCTAGTAGATTCTTTGTGTTTAGGAGTGTAGTCTGTCCATTGCCAAGCCTTCTTTTTCTTTTCTTTTTTTTCTTAATAAAAGCTGAAAATAAACATTTTTGAGAAATCTCTCACTTCTTAAGGGTAGACAACAAATTCAGGCTTCTAATAACGACTGAGCTGTCCAAACAAAACAATTCTGTGGGCTGAATCTGGCCCTCGGGCCTCCACTGTGTCTTTTCTGACAAGTAGATCTCATCGAACCTTCATAACCACATAGTGAGATCAGAGTTATTTTCCCATTTCACAGGTAAGGAGGGACAGAGAAGGAAAGTGACTTGCCCAAAAATCACCCAGTAAGGAGGTGGCTGAACCAGGATTTGAACCCAGGAGGCCTTGTGATTCCACTAGATCAGTGATTTTCAAATTTTAAAACATTATTATTTTTATTATTTTATTATGTAGCACTCGTGTGCTGGGCGTTTTTCTGAGTGCTTTACATACACGAAATAATCTAATATTTATAACAGCCCTACAAGGTGGATTCAGTTATTCTCCCCATTGTACAAATGAGCAGACAGGCCTGGAGGGTGAAATAACTTGTCCAAAGTCACACAGTTAATAATACCAGAGCCAAGATTAGAACCCATGCCATCTGGCTCCAGAGACTGCTTTTTCTTTTTCTTTTTTTTTCTTTTAACTGATTCCATTTACATGAAATTCTAGAACATGCAAGCTAATCTATAATAACAGAAAGCAGGTCAGGGGTTGTCTGGGGACAAGGGTGGAAGAAGGATGGATTGCAAAGAGGCACAAGGAAACTTTTGGAGGTAACAGAAATGTTTGTTATCTTGATCGTGGTGGTGGTTTCCTAGGAGTACTTTATTAAAGATGTAAAAGAAGGGGAAAAAAAAAGATATCACCAGACCCATAGTGAACCCACCAAGATCTTTGTGGAAACAATAACTCCAGTGCTATTTAAAGCATATCAGTGCGTGGAGAAAGAAGAAAATCTTCCAAATTCCTTTTATGAAACCAGCACAACATTGGTAGGAAGAACCACTTGTGAAGTAATTGTTAACTCTAAATCTGCTACCCTGCATCTGACCTAGTTTCAAGTTTTTTTTCTTTGTCTTTAGTTTTCAGAAGTTTAATAACAATGTGTCTTCTCGAGGATTTCTTTGGGTTTATTCTGTTTGGGGAAATTAGCAACCAGGTGAGATATTTCAGGGAGAGAGAGGAGGAGGCCCATTGGCCTCTAAGGCTGATGCCAGGAGGGGGCTTCTCGTAAGTGGATCCAGAGCCTGGGACAGAGCATGGTCTCCCTGGTGCTTCCCTTGGCAGCTCCCCACTCCCCGCCACCCCCTGCACTTCCTGCCCACAGCTCCCGCCTCAGTCTGTATCCTCATCATCGCTTGTCTTTTCTTTAAAATCCACTGACAGTTAGAGCCTGCTAGTCCGTGTGCCCTCTCCACCAGATAAATATTTCACATCTAGATTCAGAACTGAAACCTCAGCTTCATGAAACAACACTTACCCTTACTGTGTAGCAGGCACTCTGAGACGTTGCATTCCACCGGATTTCATTCCACTTCTTCCATTCCACTCCAGTCTACTCCCTTCCACTTGACTGCACTCCATTCCACTCTTTGTGCCTGCTCCACTTTTGCTCGTGCTCTGAGCGTCGCCCATGCTGTCCTGTGTATGTGTGGTCTGTTCATTCTCATTCTCTATCATTTTTGACTATGCATTAATAAATGCACCCCAGTTTATTTATCCATTCTACTGTTGATGGGCATGAAGGTAGTTCCCAGTTTTTGGCTATTACAAATAGTACTGCTTGGAACATTCTAGTGCATGACAGAGTCTCTGTTGCCCAGGTGAAAGTGCAGTGGCGTCAGCTCTTGGGCTCAAGTGATCTTCCTGCCTCAGCCTCCTGAGTAGCTGGAACTACAGGCCCATGCCACCATGCCCGGCTAATTTTGTCTATTTTTAGTAACTCCTGAGCTCAAGGGATCCTCCTTGCCTCAGCCTCCCAGAGTGCTAGGATTATAGGCGCGAACCACCGCACCCAGCCTGAATGCATTTCTGTTGGGTATAAAGAATGGACTTATGATGGGGCTATGTCCTGATAAACCCATGGTACATGGAAACTCACATTAGCCTTCAGTTGGGTAAAATTATCTAAAACAAAGCCTATTTTATAATAAGGTGTTGAATATCTCATGTAATTGATTGAAAGTGAAAAACAGAATGGGTGTATGGACACTTGGAGTGTGGTTGCTACTGAAAGCGTATACCATTCTAAAATTGAAAAATGGTAAGCTGAGCCATCGTAAGTCGGGAGGACCATCTGTGTACCGAGAGGTGAGCCACAGGGTATGTGTAGATTTAGCTTTAGCAGAAACTTCACAGTAGCTGTGTACGTACTCTCCCACCAGCGTGTATGAGGGCTTCAGTCGCTCTACGTCTGTCTTTTTCATTCCAGCCATTCCGGTCTTGTGTAGTGGTGTTCTACTGTGGTTTTACTTTTATTTCCCTGATGACAGATGAAGTTGAGCACCTTTTCGTGTGTTTGTTCCATTTGGATGTCCTCTTCTGTGAGGTCGTTTTTCAAGTCTTTACTAATTTTTCCATTAGGTAGTCTATATTCCTGATTTGTAGATGATCTTTATATATTCTAGATCCAAGGACTTTGTTGGATAAATAATCCCCTTTATCCATGGTTTCACTTTCTGTAGTTTCAGTCACCTACAATCAGCCATAGCCTGAAAAGAGCCAATGGAAAATTCCAGAAATAAACAATTCATAAGTTTTAAATTGCATACCATTCTGAGCAGCATGATGAAATCTTGGCACCATCCTGCTCCATCCCACCCAGGATGTGACTCATCGCTTTGTCCAGCATATCCACACTGTGTACAAGTATGTTATGTGCCTGCTAATCACTTAGTAGCCTTCTCAGTTATCAGATCAAAGAAGCACAGCAATGTAGGGTTTGGTACCATCTGAGGTTTCAGGCATCCACTGGCAGTCTTGGAACATATCTCCTGCAGATAAAGGGGACCATTGTATATGTTTGTAAATACCTTCTTCCCCTCTACAGTTTACCTTTTCACTGTTTTAGTGGTATATTTTAATGAACAGGAGTTTTTAATTTTAGTATAGTTCAGTGTATCCATTCTGGCCCTTAGCATTAACACTTTTTGTTCAAACAAAATCTTTGCCTACTTTAAGTCACAATGCTGTTCTGTTTTTCTCTAGAAGCTTTGTTGTTTTGTTTTTTATATTTAAATCTGTAGTATATTGAGAATTTATTTTTGTGTATGGTGTGAGGTAGGGATCAAGAGAACGTGGTTTTTTTCTTTCCAAATAGATATCCAGTTGACCCAGAACTCTATTAAAGAGACCATTCCCCCACCCCACTCCTGACCACTATAATACAATGTCATCTTCATCTTAAATCAGGTGAATCAGTGATCTGGTCACATCTTGGCTCAATTCCTCCCATGGCTCCATTCTCACTTTGCTGGATCTGAGCCTATCATTATCTTTCTATCATATGCTGCCACCCACTCTTGCTCACTTCATTCCCACTCCTGCTGTTCCTCAAACACACCAAGCACTGAAAAACCCACATGGTGACTTAAATAAATAGGAGTATAATTCTCTCCAATAACAGGAAATCTGGAAGAAGGTAGTTACTGCCTTTGATTTGGGGGTCTCCTGGTTTTTTCTTCATGGTTGCAAGGTGGCTGCTGCACCTTCAGCCATCACACCTTGTGTTCAGAGCCAAAGGAAGGGAAAGAGGGTGGGGCCCATTCCTTTTAGCAGGAAGGGAAAAGCTTTCCCAGAAATCCTAAGGAGACTCACTGAGATCTTGGCGACCAGAGAACTGCATCAGAGGCTACCCAAGCTGCAGGAGGCTGGGGAAGTGCTTGGCTGGCACGTGGATTCCCAGAACTAAATTGTAGATCTGTGAGGGAGGAAGCAAGGAAGGAATGTATACTGGGTGGGGGGAGGTGAGTGACAGGGTCTGCATTTGGTGTCCTTGAATAATCAGCGGATGACTGGCCCGGACAAAGATGCTAATTGGTGGGAAAGGCCTCTATTGAGAGAGGAGGAGGGATGTGTGAGAGGACACTAATCTTAGTGGTTATCAGATCGTCAGGGTAATAATTTTTTCTGACAACTCTTGCTTCCCTGGAGCTGAGAGTGGGGATTTAGATAGCAAGGACTCCCTGTGTGGCAGGGGTTCTTAATGGCAGAGTCTTAGAAGTGGCTTTGAGAGGTCATCAAGTGTGCACATTCGTGGTGGTGATATATCAGCAAAGTTGCCTTCAAAATGACTCCACTGAGTTGTACCCACACCCCAGGAAATAAAAGGGCTTGCCTCAAATACCCTTGGCAACTCTGACAGTTGCCCAACTCATAGGCAAAAACAAGGACTTTCAAAATTTAAATCTGTCCCTCCTTTCCTTTTGAGGGAGGTTGAACATCCTTTCAGGTCGTTTTTGATTATTTTTTTCTTTTTCCATGAATTGCCTGTTCTTTTCTTTTGCCCACTTTCCTTTTGGGAGTTATCAATGCTTAGGAGCTTTGTATATTATGGTTTACACTTTATAATTTTTTTTTTATTAGAGACAGGTCTCACTATGTTGCCCAGCCTGTACTCAAACTCCTGGGCTCAAGCCATCTTCCCACCTCAGCCTCTCTAGTAGCTGAAACTGAAGGCACACACCACCGTGCCTGGCTGTCTCTGGGTTTTTTTGTCTTTTAACTCAGATTTTTTATTTTTTTTATTTATTTATTTATTTATTTATTTTTTTTGAGACAGAGTGTCGCTTTGTTGCCCGGGCTAGAGTGAGTGCCATGGCGTCAGCCTAGCTCACAGCAACCTCAAACGCCTGGGCTTAAGCAATCCTACTGCCTCAGCCTCCCGAGTAGCTGGGACTACAGGCATGCGCCACCATGCCCGGCTATTTTTTTTTTCTATATATATTTTAGTTGGCCAGATAATTTCTTTCTATTTTTAGTAGAGACAAGGTCTCGCTCATTGCTCAGGCTGGTCTCGAACTCCTGACCTTGAGCGATCCACCCGCCTCGGCCTCCCAGAGTGCTAGGATTACAGGCGTGAGCCACCGCGCCCGGCCAGATTTTTTTTTTTTAATAATGAAGTTAAAGTATGTGGTCACATCTGTCACTGTTTTTCCTTATGACCTCTGAATTTCCTATCATACTTGGAGAAACCTTTCCCACTTCAAGATTATACATGCATTTTACATATATATTACATATATTTCTCTTTCCATATTTTGTTATAGAATTTTTATGGTTTTTTGATGCTTAGATCTTTAGTTTGGAAGACATTTTGAATTTTAAGAGCTTTATTATCAGTATAACCCTCCCCAGTTGAATGTTCTCGTTCCATTAAGGCAAAATACAAATCAGCGCAGATACTCAGTTTCCAGTATTTTAAAATGTAATGTTACTTATGAAAAGCATTTTGTATAGAGTTCTGTATGTATTGTGTCTATGCCTCACGTTCAAGTTAATGGCTTTGATGTATGTTCTAAAGAAAAGCAAATAATACAAAAATTAAATTAATATCCTTAGTTATAACCATAATGAGACAAGTACTGGCGTTGGTGCTAAGTGCCATTTTGTACTCTTCCCTTACGTTCTCTGTATGGCTTCAGCCAACCCCCGAAATCACTGAGCTGCTCTTAAAAAAAAAAAAAAAAAGGAAAAGGAAAAAGCTTGGGGAAAAAAAGATCTCTAGTTTATCCTGGATTTTGTGTTTTATTTAATTAATTTATTTATTTTCAAGACAGGGTCTCGCTCTGTTGCCTGGGTTAGAGTGCCGTGGCATCAGCCTAGCTCACAGCAACCTCAAACTCCTGGGCTCAAGCAATCCTCCTGCCTCAGCCTCCCGAGTAGCTGGGACTATAGGTGTGCGCCATGACACCCAGCTAATTTTTCTATAGTTTGTAGAGACAGGGTCTTGGTGTTGCTCAAGCTGGTCTTGAACTCCTGTCCTCAAGCAATCCTCTCGCCTCAGCCTCCCAAAGTGTTAGGATTACAGGTGTGAGCCACTGCACTGGCCTGTGTTTTATTTTTAAGTATAAAATTACATATTCACAGTAAAAAATAAAAGGATAATATAAGAAAAGCCTAAAGAAAAAAATATATATTTAGAGTTAATAAATAAACCTTTTAAAAAGATCACACCATACACATTGCTTTGCAACACGTTTTTTGCACTTAATGGATATTAAACATCTTTTTGGGTCACTATATATTTGTATAAAGCATCAAGTTTTATTTAAACAATATTACTTTTAATGACTGTTTAGTATCACATTTTTGTAATAGTGTGCTTTTCTTTTTCTTACTGATATGCAGTAAGTATATTAAGTATATTGTATATTAAGTATATTGACGACTGTGTGGTATATATGTGTTACAAATATATATTTCCAGAATATTGGTTCCCTTTAAATTTTATGTTGTTGCCATTCAGAAACTTCAAATTGATTTAAAGCCAAACCATCGATCTTTTCCGTAATGATTTATGACGTTAGGGATCCCATTTGAATGTCCCTTCCTAGCCAGAGATCAGATATTAATTTGTATTTTTATTGTTGTTGTCACAGTTTTATGGTTTTATTTTCTTGTATTTAAGTCTTTAATCCATTTGGAGTTTGCTCTGGTATAAGGTTTGAGCCTGGGACTCTAACTTAATTTTTTACAAAAAGTTTATCTATATATGACCCTAGGGTAGGGGAGGGCTTCTGGGGCCAGTTTCATCTTGAAGAAATGTTGGTGACTGTCTCTGTATTCCTCCATCCCTGCTAGGCCTTGGAAACCCGGGCCAGCCCTGGCCATACCCCGGGCTGTGTCACCTTTGTCCTGAATGACCACAGCATGGCCTTCACTGGAGATGCCCTGCTGATCCGAGGGTGCGGGCGGACAGACTTCCAGCAAGGTGACCAGCTTCTTATTCGGCCCAAGATCTTCATGCAGTTATATGTGTGTCAGGGTTTTCAGTATGGGTGACAGGAATGGGAGGGGTCAGTATTAGATTCAAGGAGTTTAGTTGCCAGAGTTAGATTGGAAGAGTTAGATTCAGGGGTTTAGCTGTTGGGGGACAGGTAGATTCAGGGGAGTATTAGTTATCTACTGCTGTGTAACAAATAGCCCCAAAGCCTAGTGGCTTAAAACAATGATTAGCATTATTATCTCCCAGTTTCTGAGAGTGAGGAATCTGGGATCAGTGTAGCTGGGTGGTTCTGGCTCAGGGTCTCTCAAGAGGTTGTGGTCAGACCTTAGTGAGAGGGCTGCAGTCATCAGAAGGCTCGACTGGGGCTGGAGGATCCACTTCCAAAGCGGCTCACGCACATGGCTGGCAAGTTACTGATGGTTGTTCGCAGGAGGCTTCACTGACTCACCACCTGGAGCTCTCCACAGGGCTGCTTGAGTGTCTTCAGGACATGACAGCTGGATTCTCACAGAGGGGATGATCAGAGACAGACAGACAGACAGATGCCCCAGTTTTTTTTTTTATGGCCTAGACTCAGAAGTTACACTCTGTCTTTTCTGTAACATCCTATTTACTATTAGATGTAAGCCACTTAGTCCAGATCATGAAATCAGGGTAGGGGGAATTATTTCAACGAGAAGTGTTATCAAAGAATGTGTAGACATATTTTTAAACCACCATAAGGGATTTAGCTGCTGGAGGTCTGTGTAGGGTAGGGATAGAGTGCTATTCAAGAGTCTATGCTCTGGGGCAGTTAGATTCAAGGATTTTTTTTTTAAGAGACAGGGTCATACTCCGTCACCCAGGCTGGAATACAGTGCCGTGATCACAGCTCACTGCAGCCTCGAACTCCTGGGCTCCAGGGATCCTCCTGCCTCAGCCTCCCAAAGTGCTGGGATTACGGGCATGAGCCACCGTGCCTGGCCAGATTCAGGGATTTAGCTGCTGAGTTGTTAGCGTCAGTGGTTTAATTGCTAGGGAGCAGTGATACATTTGGGGTTCAGCTGCTAGGGGCAGTGAGATGTAGGGATTTCCCTATGGAAAGAGAGTTTAGTTTCAGAATTTCAGGGTTTGGCAGCCCTTTGAGCATGTGTGTGAATGTGGGGTTGACACTAGGTTCGGAGGATTTAGCTGCTTTGCCAGGAGAAGTGAGATGAGATGGCTGCGGGAAGCCAGGGGCCCAGGCCTCTTGCTCCCTCTTCCCTCTCCCTTATCTCTGCCTCTCAGTCTCTGTCTTTTTCCCTCTGAGGCTTCCAGTCTCGCATTTATCCATTCCCAACACAGTCATGACATTGATGAATTAGGCTGGAATGAAAGGCGAAAGAGAGGTTTGCCCCGACCCAACTTAGCACTCAGAGCTTCCTGTTGGAACTATGGCCCCACTCTCCTCCTTGGCTTGTGTCTTTGGTTTCTTACCTTCTGGTCCACCTTCCTTGCCTAGATGCCTTTCTTGGCATCCCCAGGGTGAGGGCACTACGCCTTGGTGCTCTAGGGTCCCATCCTAACCTTATTTATAGCCATGCTGAATTTCTCACCGTCCCTCCATTCCCTGTGTTTGCTGTTCCACCTGCCTGGAATGTCCCTTCCCTTCTCTACCTGGACAAAGGGGTATCAGCAGGACCTGAGGGAATGAGGGAGAGGGTTTACCTATGGTGATTTTAACCTCCCACCCTTTTCTTTTCTTTCTTTCTTTCTTTCTTTCTTTTGTTTTTTAGAGACAGGGTCTCATTCTGTCACCCAGGCTGCAGTGTGGTGGCACGAACATAGCTCACTGTAACCTTCAACTCCTGGGCTCAAGTGATCCTCCCTCCTCACCCTTCTGAGTAGCTGGGAATACAGGTGCACACCACCGTGCCGGGCTAATTTTAAAATCTTTTTGTAGAGACAGGGTCTTGTTATGTTGCCCAGGCTGGTGGTGAACTCCTGGGCTCAAGTGATGCTCCTGCCTCAGCCTCCCAAATGCTGGGATTACAGGCGTGAGCCACTGTATCTGGCTCCCACTTTTTTCTTGAGGGAAGGAGCGAGGGTCTTCTCCTGTCCTGTTGATCCACTGACCTCTGGCCTTTCTTCCCCAGGCTGTGCTAAGACCTTGTACCACTCGGTCCACGAAAAGATCTTCACACTTCCAGGCGACTGTCTGATCTACCCTGCTCATGATTACCATGGTGAGGGCTTCCTGGAGGAGGTGTGCGGCTTACGTTACTTTTGACAGGGTGGCGCGGAGACCACAATTCCCAGAAATTCCTCTGGCCAAAAGGATTAAATGCTTGAGTGTGCTGTGTGTGGATGTAGATACTATAGGACTGTTAGAATTCTTCAGGGCACAGGTTTTCCTGGGACTTCCTGTAGAGCTTAGGGAACTGTGGGAAACTACATTTCCCATAGTGCCCATCGAGGAGGGAAGGCAATCTCAGGAACTTTCTCTGAAGAGCCTGTTGGTCCCAGGCCAGAGAGACACCCCAAGGCCTCCTGGGAAATGCTGTTCTGAGAGGCCTGAGGTGCTGCACCATTGACTTTCCTTCCCCTCCCTTGGCCACTAGGGCTCACAGTGTCCACTGTGGAGGAGGAGCGGACTCTGAACCCTCGGCTCACCCTCAGCTGCGAGGAGTTTGTCAAAGTCATGGACAACCTGAACTTGCCCAAACCTTTGCAGATAGGTGAGCAGCTGGGGCCTGGACCCCTGGGTCTGAGGGAGGAGGGGCTGGGGCTGGACCCCTGGGTTTGAAGGAGGGAGTTGGCTCAAGGCTAGAACTCTAGTTCCCCAAAGATGAAGAGCTCCTAGAATTTCTGGGTCCCAGTGGGGCCTGGGGGTCTGCCTTGGCCCCTTGGTTTTAACCTTGGTTTCTTCCTTTCAGACATTGCCGTTCCAGCCAACATGCGCTGTGGGGTCCAGACCCCTCCTTCCTGACCTTATCTCTGCCAGGTGCTCATATCCATTAAGAATGCACTAGGTGGGGTGACGGGAGAGGTGTCACCATCCTGCCTCTCCTCTCTCGCCCCCACCCCAAACCAGCCCCTGGAGCTTCTGAAATAAAACTTTTTTTTTTTTGCCATAAATCTGACTTCTGACTGTTTTCTGGGGGAATCAGTTGGGTTTCTGGGCTGAGAGGCTTGGGGTTAGTTCTGGTCCCCTGGAGAGGCCAGTGGAGCAGGGCAAGGTGAAGGTCGAGGGAGTCTGGAAGGAGATTTCTAACTCACAAGGATGAAAGCAAACAGGTATCTGGGGCTGGTCCTCTCACGGCCCTGCGTTAGAACACGGTCTTGCTTTTGGGCCACTTCCCTCTGTGAGCCCCAGGGTCAGGTACTTCACTTATCTAGGCCTGGGTTTTCTTATCTGTACATGGAAATAATAATAATAGGGTGTTGTGATGATCTGACCACTGCGCTAGCAGCGTTCACTATCCTTGTTACTATCATTTGGAATGATCGGCCACTTCCTGACTTGGAGTGACAGTATACATAATGGTTAAGAACGTGGCTTTTTGATGTGTTAACGTTTACAACATGGGTAGACCTTGGGTACATTTATCCCCCTCGGCCTATTTCTCCAAGTATAAAATGGAGCTAGTGAGTCCTTTCTGGGCTGCTGTGAAGATGACACTAAATTAATACACGTATAAAGTATTTGGCATAACTCTTGACATCTAATAATCCCTTTTCATACACCAGTTATTTTCCTGTTTTTGCCCAGAGAGGAAAAGGTCTGGCTGAAACCTTTTAACCTCTGCCCTTCACGTCATAGCAAAGTGGGGGGGGGGGGCACATTCCCTCTGTTTTTGGGCGGATCTCTGACTCAGCTCAGGGTACCCCCTCCCCTTGTCCAGCTCCCCAAACCGGTTGGGGCCCTTCTAAAGGGTTCATGAGAGAGAGGTCCCCATTTCCATTCCTGTCGTCCTTTCAGGACTCCCAGGGTCTGGGCATTAGGGAGGCATGTATACAGCGGTGGCCAAGACACCTGGCCCTCCAGCCCTCCAGGGGACAAGTGTGGGGGTGCTGGAGGCAGAGTGGGAGGTCGCGATGCTGGGCTCCCCAAGGGTGGGGCCGGTGGGGCCGGGATGGCCGGATGCCTAGGCTGCGGGCGGGGCAAGCTGGTCGCTCCCTCCTCCCTCGGGAGCTGTTGGACCTGTTGTCCCCCCCTCCACTTCCGGGCTGCTGGGGAGGGGGACGGGGCGGCCTCTCTGCACTCTCCTCCCCCGCCACCTGTCTTGTAGGCAGAAGCGGCAGTGCCCGGAGCCCAGAGCGGAGCGCGCCGGAGCTGGTGAGGGGTCCGAGGCTGCGGGGAGGAGGGCTGGAGTTCGGGAATCTCAAGGGCTCAGGCTCCTGGCTTGTTCAGAGAGGGGAGACTGGGAGCCCCCACTCCTGGATCCCTGGGGGAGGTGGCATGGGCGCCGCTCCCCTACACAGTGGGGTCAGGACCAAGACTACGGGGCTCCGGGAAGGAGGGGGCGGGAGTCGGACTCCTGAGTCCTGGAAGGAGAAGATGGGGTCGCTCTGAGGTAGCCCAAGAGATCGTGGCGGGCTGCTGAGGGGGTACAAGGCCTGACACCTGGACATGGGAGAGAGGCGGGGTCGGAGACGCCAGTAGGGGGCATGCTGGACCCGGGGACTCAAATTCCGGTCCCGCCTCCGGGGGCGTGTCGCCCTAGGACTCATCAACTCCAGCCCCAACTTCATACCCCGCCCCTGGAAACTTCGGGCCACGCCCCGTAATGCTCAGTTCCATCCTTTGAACTCTTAGGCCCCGCCTTGTGGGGGGCGCTGCACTCTCCGGAGCAGATCGGCGCGGTCTCGGGCTCCTAGGCCCCGCCCCGCGCCGCCAGGCCCCGCCCCGCGCCGCCAGGCCCCGCCCCGCGCCGCCAGGCCCCGCCCCCGGAGCGCCCGGCCCCGCCCGCCCCGCAGGAGCCCGAAGCAGCCATGGGGACGCCGAGCAGCCCGGAGCAGGGGACCCCGTCGCCGCCCGTCCCAGAGTGCGACGCGGAGGTCCAGCCCCAAGAGGCCGCCCAGCCCCAGGAGCACCCCGAGGACTCCCGCGAGCAAGAGGCGCCCGAGGACCTGGTGGAGCTTCCGAGCCACCGAGGCGCTGAGCAGCAGGCGGACGAAGAGGAAGACGTGGGAGAAGGGAGCAGCACCGAGAGCAGCCGCGACGCGGTGAGGGCCCGGAGGGCGACAGCCGGGGGGCGCCCAGACGGACTTAGACCCAAACGGGTGACGGACACAGAGACAAGTGTAGAGAAACCATACAGAGACCCGGGGATAGGGGAAGACTCCTGAGAGACAGAGACCGGGACACGGAGCCAC
This sequence comes from Eulemur rufifrons, assembly GCF_041146395.1. Lineage (NCBI taxonomy): Eukaryota > Metazoa > Chordata > Mammalia > Primates > Lemuridae > Eulemur > Eulemur rufifrons. The sequence goes on along the minus strand of NC_091006.1, from coordinate 9,062,767 downwards.
AGAGACAGAAACCAGGTAGACAGAGATCCATGGAGAGGCCCAGAGAACAGAGAGACCCAAACGGGTGACAGAGACAGAGGCTCAGAGATGGGGAGACCGACCCAGAGATAGGAGAGACTCTACTGAAGAGACAGAGACCCAGACACGGATCCAGAGAGACCCAACCAAGGGAGACCCAGAGACGAGACACCCTCAGAGACAGAGACTCGGAGAGAGATAGAGAGACACAGAGGGAAACCCAGAAATAGAGGGCAGAGATGCAGATGCCCAGGAACAGAAATAGAGACAGAAAACTTGAGAGGGGAAGATACTCGAGGGAGGAAGAGATCTAGTGATTTAGAGACGGAAGACAGAACTGAGTCGGAGAGACTGGGGCGGAGGACGGGGACGGAGAGGGAGAGAGAGAGATCCAGGGACCCTAAGAAGGTGATGCCAAGAGAATGGGACCTGGATAGAGAAAAAGAAACACTTTCTCCCTGTCCTGCGACCTCCGGGGTCGGGTGATCACCAGACCTACACCCTCCCCCGCTCCAACCTTGAATAAAAGAGCCTCAGACCGATTATGCGCCAGGTGGTTGGGTTAGGCGGACTGAGACCCGCAGGTGGGGAGGTGGGATGGAGACCAGACCTGCTTAATGACTGCAGGGGGCGAGGCCTCTCCGCTTGACCACGCCCTCTCCAACTTCAGCCCGAGGCCACGGCTCCGGTGCAGGTCCCCCCAACACCTCCCGCATCCGCCCATTTTGGGGATGGGGTGCGAGGGGTGGCGCGGCGGCTGCGAGGGCAGCAGCTGGAGGCGCTGACTCGCGTGGCCCTGATGGAGCAGCGAGTGAAAGAGCTGCAGCGCCAGAGGAAGGAGCTGAGGATCGAGGTGAGGCTGGGACCCCTTGGGAAGTCTGACTCCAGGAGAGCCCGAAAGGCCGGACTCCCGGCCCTTTCCTCCTGCGGGATCAGATTCTAGGCCCCCAGCCCGTCCTCCCTCCGAGTCCAGGTCCCTGGGTTCCGTCCTTCCTCCGAATTCGGGAGTTCAGACCCCTGGGCCCCTCAGACCCAGGCGTCCGAGCCGTCAGCCCTGGCATTCTCTCCGCAGATGGAGGTGGCGGTGGCCCTGCTGCGGGGTGAGCTGGCCGGGGAGCGAGTGGCCGCTCGGCGGGAGGAGGCGCAGCTCCAGGACTTGCTGGGGCAGCAGGTGGCCGCGGAGCAGGGCGGCCGGGAGCAGCGGGAACAGGTCTGTTTGGCCTGCTGGGTCTGCATCATTGGTGTCCTTCCTCGTCCGTCCGATGGGTATTCCTGGTGTGCTCCTGGCCACCTGGGCCCGAGGGTTGTCCCCATCCCCCAAATGTGGGCTCCAGAGAGGGCGAGAGGCAGTGCCCCTCCTTCTTTTCCTCCTCCTTCCCTGACTGTGAATTTTGGGACCTGATGCACCAGGGCCCCTTCCTGCCTCGGCTCTCTTCGCTATTTAAATGTTGACCAGGGACCCCGAGGTGGCTTCATGCCTGTAATCCTAGCACTCTGGGAGGCCGAGGTGGGAAGATCACTTGAGCTCAGGAGTTCGAGACCAGCCTGAGCAACAGCGTGTCCCTGTCTCTGCTAAAAATAGAAAAAATTAGCTGGGCAACTAAAATAATAATAATAAATTAGCCGGGCGTGGTGGCACATTCCTGTAGTCCCAGCTACTCGGGAGATTGAGGCAGGAGGATTGCTTGAGCCCAAGAGTTTGAGGTTGCTGTGAGCTAGGCTGACGCCACAGCACTCTAGCCCGGACAACAGAGCAAGACTGTGTCTCAAAATAATAGTAATAAAAATATAAATAAATAAATGTTGACCAGGTGCAGTGGCTCACGCCTATAATTCTAGCACCTTGGGAGGCCGAGGCGGGAGGATCCCTTGAGTCTACGAGTTTGAGACCAGCCTGAGCAAGAGTGAGACCCTGTCTCTACTAAAAATAGAAAAATTAGCTAGGCAACGGGGTGGGTACCTGTAGTCACAGCTACTCAGGAAGCTGAGGCAGGAGAATCTCTTAAGCCCAGACATTTGAGGTTGCTGTGAGCTATGATGATGCCATTGCACTCTACCCAGGCAACAGAGTGAGATGCTGTCTTAAAAGTAAATAAATAAAACAAAACAGTATCACCATATCATTATCTCACCTTAAGAATTAATAAGTTGTTAGTATCATCTCACATCTAGTGAGTTTTCATATTTCCCACGTTGCTTCAAAATGCCAGTTAACAAGTGGATTGTTTGAACCAGGTCCCCCAAAGCCCTATGTGTTGTCTCATCTCTAGTGATTCCTACCTTCCCATGCTGTTTATTGGAAAAACCCTGGCTTCTGTCCCACAGACAGGATGTGGCTGATTGCGTGCCTGTGGAGTCCTCTGTCCTGCAAGCATGTGGCTGGTTAGATGTAGAAGCTTGATCAGATTCAGATGTGCTTTAGTGCTTCCTGAGTGATTGTTGGGGCATCACCTCTGGTTGTCCGGAACTCGTGAGGTCACCCTGGTCTCTTCTTAAGACTCTTGTATCTGATCTGGTCATTGCTTGGATTGGTTATCATTATAGACTGGAAAATGGTGACTTTGTAATTCTATCAGTCTTTATCTTTGCAAGTGCCTTATATGTTGGAATTTCCTGGCGCTGGATCCTGGGACTTCATTTACCCTCACACAGCCCTGGTCCTGATTTCTCTCCTGAGGTCTAGACCTATGTGCCCTGCTTCCTAGGGTGCTGTCTGCTAGGTGCTCCTTCCTCCCTCGGACCCAGAAATCTGGGTCCCCAGCCCCTCCTCCCTCAGACCCAGGGGTCTAGCTCCTTCTCATTCACCATATCCAAAGCTGACCTCAGCAACTCCCTTCTCCACACTGTCTTGCTGTCCCTTTGGTCACGAGCCCAAAGTCCTGGACCTTGCCCTGCACACCTCGTTGTCTCTCACTCTCAAGCCTGTTAGTCACCAGGTCCTGTCCTTTTCTGCCCTTGAACCTCTCTCCCTAGTCCATCTCTTTTCCATCCCCACTGCCCGGGCCATGGCTTAGGTCTCATCTTCACTGCTTGGAGGATGCATCAAGGAGTTTGTCCCCACCCCTCTAATCCACCTCCTGGAGGGATGATTCCAAACTAAGGTCCAACTCCATCCTTCCAGTCCTTCCATGGCTCCCCATTGCCCCAGGATAAGGGCTTCTCAGGTTGATCAAACTCAACATGAGCTATGTGTGCCGACCTCCCCACTGTCATCTCCCGCCATGCTCCTTGTCTCTTCCCACCAGCACATCCTCCTCTGCCCTGGCTGGGGTTTGCCCCCCAAACTTTCTGTACTTTTCAACTTTCGTGCATTTCTGCCTTTCTCTTCCCTCTGCCCAAAATGCCCTTCCAGTTCCTTGTTTTCCGAGGTCTAAATACTCCCTGGTTTCATTTCATTTCATTTCTTTTCTTTTTTTATAGGGACCACTGCAATAGGGTCTTGCAGCAGGGGAGAGAGATTGGCTCAACTCCAGTGCTCCCTGATTTTTGAGGCTCCCCTTGAAGTCCCCAAATCCAGGAAGCCTTGGGTTACACTGGCAGACATTTCTCCCCTTTCTAGATTCCCACAGTTTTTGTGTTTCACTGCCCTGATCGTTCTGGGCTGTAACTGGTTATGTCCCCCGCTAGAGGGCAGGACCCATGTCCAACCCCGCTCAGGGACCCCAGGATCACACAGCGTGGATATGTTTGTGTTCATTCCTTCATTTGTTTCTCAAAAAACTGCTTACTTGGCACCTGCTCTGGGGAAGAGCTATAGCAGAGTGAACCACATAGACAGGGTTCCTGCCCTCGTGGAGCTGACACCCCAGGCAGGGATCTAAGCTCCAGCTGGCCTCTGTTTCCCTGCCTGCGCTCAGGCTGAGGCTGAGAACATGGTCGTTCTTTCAGGAACAGAGGCGGCTGAGCCAGGAGCGGGATCGCGTGGAGGGTCTGCGCCAGAGACTGCAGGAGGCTCAGGGACAGCTCGACTCACAGCCAGAGGACCAGCGGGAGAAGCTTCTGCAGGGGGTGCAGGAGGTGAGGCCCTCTGGTGTCCAGCCCCTCTTCCACCAGGACCCAGGAGTCTAGGCCCTGAGCCTCCTTACCCCCAGGACCAGGGGTCCTTCCTCATTGACCAGGAGTCCTGGCCCCCGCCCGCTCTTCCCTGGGCCCTAGAGGTCCAGGCCTCTAGCCCTTTGGCTTCCCCACGCACAGATGAGGGAACAGCTGGATGTGGCCCAGCGTGCCTATGAGGACCTGGAGTTCCAGCAACTGGAGCGGGAGAGCCGGCAGGAGGAGGAGGATCGGGACAGCCCTGGGGCCCGGGCACCAGACCCCAAGGTCCAGGAACTTCAGGCCAGCGTGGCACAGCACAGGGTGAGTCTCGCTGGACTGGCCCTGCCTCCTTTGCCATTCTTCTCGGTCTCCTCTGCTTCTTGTCTGCCCCTTTCTCTGTCCCTGTTTCCTGCCTGTGTCACGTTCTTCAGAATAGTAATAATAGCTGCTGCTTATGGAACGTTTGCCATGTGCCAGACATACTCCTAGACGTTTCATGAGTATTTACTCACTGAATCCTTACAACAAACCTGTGAGGCAAGTCCTATTATTTTCTTTTCCATTTTATGGTGGTGAAACTGAAGGTCAAGGTGCTTAAGTAATCTTTTCCGAGGTTGCTTAGTTCATAAGGGATTTGAAGCAACTCGGTCTTCTCCGCTACGCTCTTTGCCTCCCAAACCCTGGTCCAAAAGGATGCTCCACCGGCTCCTCTCGGGAGCTCATGTTCAAGGTCTGACCAGTCCTATGGGAAGAAGACACATGTTCGACTATATTGAATACAGAGTTTCCCAAAGTTTTGGATTAGAAAGCCATGCTATGGGTCCCCCGTCCCCACTTCTATTTCTGGATATTTTTCCTGTCCCTCCCTCTTCTCCTCTGTCTCAGGTGGTTTCTATCTGTTCTATTTCTGTCTTGTCTCCTTTCTCTGCATGTCTGTCTTTTTGGGTCTGTCTTGATCGCTGTTTTCTCTATGTGTTCTGGTTTTGTCTGTCTGTCTGTCCCTCTGTCTGCATCTCCTCCAGTCCACCCCAGATCTCTTCTGGACCCCCAAAAGGGAAGAGGGCACCAGGGAGCTGAACTGAGTCCCCATCCCTGGACACTCAGATCCCGTGGTCTCTGTGAGGGGGTGGAGCACACCCTGGCATTCAGGGAGGACCTGGGTTTGTGGAGGGTGGGCCTGGAGAGCCAGCGGGGCCCCTGGGGCTGCCGAGTAACTGGGGCAGTGGGGGGTGCCCTGCAGCGCCGCATCCAGGTCCTAGAGGAGCAGCTCAAGTCGGTGGGGGAGCAGATGGCAGCCGAGAGCCGGGGGCTGAACCAGAAGAAGGAGGAGGCTCTTCAGGCCCTGACGCAGGTGAGCTTCCCGGCACCTGTCATACTGTCCTCACCTCCCCCTGGGGCAACCCACCACCTCCCTGCACCCCAGATGTCTCCTGGCATTAGGGAAAGCAGCTGGGATGGCCCATTCAGACTGTGAGATGTAGTTGTCCATGACGTCTTCCCACAGGAACGGAGCCGACTGCTCGAGCTCAATCGCCTGCAGGGGACACCTGGTGGGGACTTTTCTGAGCCCAACCAGGCCCTCACTAAGGTATGGGGAGTTCATGTGCCTGGTGCCCCTCCTCCCTGAGACCCCGGGGTCTGGGCCCCCAGTGCCCCCTCCCTCCAGACCCCTCCAGGTCCAGTGTATCTCCCTGCTCTCTCCTGCAGCTGCTGTTCACCCAGAAGACAGACCGCCAGCTGCTGGTGCTCCAGGACCCCACTGCCCACGCCGCCGCTGCCTCTACCTCCTCCTGCCTCTTCTCGGTCCACAGCTCCCTGCAGGTTCCTCCCCCACTGCCCCATGTCCCCGGGTGTCTCACTGGTCAGTGGGGAGGGAGGGGCTGAGAGCAGAGCCCCACACTGGGGTCTCCAGAACTTACGTCAGAGCACAGGGAGAGGCAGGGAGGGTTGATCAAGGGGTATGTTTATGACTCCAGGTTTATTATTATTTCTTTCTTTTGCCTAACACCCCCCTCCCATCCCCTGGCAAAATGGAAACATGTGCCCAGAAGAAAATTTTAAAAACAACCAAACAGGGGCCTCCTGAGAAGCAGTGCAGCTACTGGTTTCTTGAGTATCCTTCCAGATCTCCTTAAGACTGGGGGTCCCAACCTATCAATGGTTAAAACATTCACTGAATGGGTCACTTGCCACTAATTTGTACAAAATGAAATAGAGTGGAAAATATGAGAGTGCCGTGCATGAGGTAGGGGTGAGTACAGGTTGAGTATCCCTAATCCAAAAACCCGAAATCCAAAATGCTCCAAAATCTGCAACTTTTTGAGCACCAACATGACGTTCAAAGGAAATGCTCACTGGAGCATTTCAGATTTTGCATTTTCGGATTAGGGATGCCCAACGCAAGTATTCCAAAATCCAAAAAAATCAGAAGTTCTAAACATTTCTGGTCCCAAGCATTTTGGATGAGGGATACTCAACCTATATTAGATGAAAAAAGGTCTGTTTCAGTTGTGTGGGTTCATGGTAAGCACTTAGGAATTGGTGGCTCTTGGCTGGGCGTGGTGGCTCATGCCTGTAATCCCACCAAAGCGGGAGGATCACTTAAGCTTTGATACCAACCTGAGCAACATATTGAGACCCCATCTCTATAAAAACTAGAAAAAAGAAGCCAGGCCGGGCACGGTGGCTCACGCCTGTAATCCTAGCACTCTGGGAGGCTGAGGCGGGTGGATTGTTTGAGCTCAGGAGTTCAAGACCAGCCTGAGCAAGAGCGAGACCCCGTCTCTACTAAAAAAATAGAAAGAAATTATCTGGACAACTAAAAACATACAGAAAAAATGAGCCGGGCATGGTGGTGGATGCCTGTAGTCCCAGCTACTCGGGAGGCTGAGGCAGGAGGATCGCTTGAGCCCAGGAGTTTGAGGTTGCTGTGAGCTAGGCTGACGCCATGCACTCTAGCACGGGCAACAGAGTGAGACTCTGTCTCAAAAAAAAAAGTAGCCAGGCATGGTGGCACATGCCTGTGAGTCCCATCTACTCTGGAGGCTGAGTCAGAAGGATTGCTTGAGCCCAGGAGTTTGAGGTTGCAGTGAGCTATGATGATGCCACTACACTCTAGCCAGGGTGACAGAGCAAGACCCTGTCTCAAAAAAAATTAAATTAAACTAAAAAAAAAAAAAAAAAAACCCGCCAAATTGGCCTCCATAAACGTTGTTCCAGTAGAACATTCTTAGCATTGTGTGAGAGCATCTCGGTTTCCTACGCATCTACCAGCACAGTGGTTTTTTTTTAAAAAGAATTTTATTGAGATATAATTCATGTCCCATACAATTCATTCATTTAAAGTATACAATTCTGTCTTTTAGTATATTCAGGGTTGGACAACTATCACCACAATGAATTTTAGAACCTTTTTGTTACCCCCAAAAAGAAACTCTGAACCTCTTATCCATCACCTAGCAACTCCCCAATCTCCCCCAGCCCCTGGCAACCATGATTCTCCTTCCTGTCTCTGTGTTAATTTGCCTGTGTCGTATAAATGGGGTCACACTCTGTGGAGTCTCTGGAACAGCTTCTTTCACTCAGCACCATGTTGACAGGACCATTTTGGTCTGTGCCAATGAGGTGGTGGTTTCACTGGGCAGTTCTCTGACTGTGGTTGAGAGCGAACATGTTTCTTGTGTGTTTTCAGGGCTCCATTGGCCTCCAGAGGACCGGGAGCCTTCCCCGGAAAAGGGGAGAGAGGGCGAGCCAGAGAGGATCCCCCCGACCTCTGTCCCTCCACTGTACTGGTGAGGACCCTGCCCCTGCCTGCCCTCCTCCCCCAGCAGCACCCACCCTGCAGCAGAGGTTGGAGGAAACGGGCACAGATGCCTGCAGGGGGACAAGGGAAGGGGCTGGCCCAGGGACTGTCCCAGCCCGCTAACCCGGTCCCCTCTCCCCCAGGACCCCTGGAGGCCTCAGCTCTCCTGCCACCGGTGGGGGACTCCAGCAGACACCCCCTCTACCAGCTGCTGAATTGTGGCCCTGGGAATAGGTGAGACATCAGGGAGCAGGTGGGAGGGGTGGGGAAGAGGCCCAGCCACTAAAACCCACCATCTCTGTTCCCTCCTCCTAGCTGTGGGGCCCTCCACCCGGACATCGCCCACATGGAGAGGCTCCTGAAGCAGGCTGTGGCCGAGAGGGAGCGGCTGCTCAAGGCCAGGGTGAGGCCTCAGACTGTCATGCTGAGGAACAGAAGTTCCTCCCTCAGACCCAGGGGTCCAGCCCCAGCCCCTCCTCCCTCAGACCCAGGGGTCCAGCCCCAGCCCCTCCTCCCTCAGACCCAGGGGTCCGGCCCCAGCCCCTCCTCCCTCAGACCCAGGGGTCCGGCCCCAGCCCCTCCTCCCTCAGACCCAGGAGTCCGGCCCCAGCCCCTCCTCCCTCAGACCCGGGGGTCCGGCCCCAGCCCCTCCTCCCTCAGACCCGGGAGTCCGGCCCCAGCCCCTCCTCCCTCAGACCCGGGGGTCCGGCCCCAGCCCCTCCTCCCTCAGACCCGGGGGTCCAGGCCCCAGCCCCTCCTCCCTCAGACCCGGGGGTCCGGCCCCAGCCCCTCCTCCCTCAGACCCGGGGGTCCAGGCCCAGCCCCTCCTCCCTCAGACCCGGGGGTCCAGGCCCAGCCCCTCCTCCCTCAGACCCGGGGGTCCAGGCCCAGCCCCTCCTCCCTCAGACCCAGGGGTCCGGCCCCAGCCCCTCCTCCCTCAGACCCAGGAGTCCGGCCCCAGCCCCTCCTCCCTCAGACCCAGGAACCTAGTACCTTTCCCCCTACATCTCCTGGGTCAGCATCCTTATTGACTCCTTCATCATGAATTCACAGGAAGGCACGAAAAGGAACACAGAAGCTTCCTCAGGCTCCAGCGTTCCTGCCATCACGGTCAGTCCCACCCTTGCCCTCACCCCACCTCTCCCTGCTTCCTTCTCCCTGGCCTGTGCCCTTTCTCATATTCCACCCTTTCCCCTCCTGTAATGCAACAGAAAAGTGTCCTGGGCTTGGCAAGGGAAGGGAATTAAAAGGACCCAGTTCCTGTTCCCATGACATTGTAATGGACATTGGTACCTGTACCTGTCCTTGGGTAACTTGCTTCACTCCTCTGTGCCTCGGTTTCCCCTTCTGTACATCGGTGATAATGTTAGTATTTACTACAGAATGAGGGCAAGTATATGCTGGGACTTTTAAACATCATTTTAAAATTTATGTTGTTTATATTTATTTCTTTTATAAAATTTTTATTTTATAGAAATATTCAAATATATGCAAAGGTAGAGAATAGATTAATAACCCCCCACATACCCACCGTGCAGCTTCAGTAATTATCAACAGTGACTCTTGTTTTACCTGCCAACCTTATTTTGCTAATCCCACACCTGCATCCCACTCTGCACTGGAATATTTTAAAGGAAAATATTGTACCCTTTCATCCATATGTCACCATGTATCGCCAATAGATAGGGTTTTTTTTTTTTTAACATAACAAAAATTCCATTGTCACACCTTACCAGATTTTAAATTCCATTCCATAAACACTCCATATTCACATTTTCCTAATTGTCTCCGAAATATCTTTCTATAGTAGGTTTATTTGAATCTAGACGCAAACGTGCACACTATGCATTTGGTTAAAAGGTCTCTTACATCTCTTTTAATCTCTCTAATAGTTCTCTCTTCCATTTTTTTTAAAAATGCCATTTATTTGTGGAAAAAAATCAAGTCATTTATCCTGTAGATTTTTGCACATTCTGGATTTAGCCGACAACTTCCTTATTAAAGTTTTATTTTTGCCGATGATACACTTTTACCTACAATACATATTGTTACAAAGAAAGACATACACAGTGTCCCGAAGGTGAAGGTCACTTTCTTCCTCCCTGATCTCACTTCTGGTGTTGAGAAGCCTTCAGATCTATATTTATACTTTTCCACGTGTGCTAATCAAACCATATTTTGTGAACTTATTTGTCCCATGAATGAGCACATCATTCCCAACCTGCTTTTGGTTTCCTCAACCATCTGTCCTTCCCTTATTCATTTCAGCCAGTATTTACTGAGTGCCTATTGTGTGCTAGGCCCTGGGTTCCAGTGGTGACCCAAATAAAAATCTCCGCCCGCCCTCGGTGAAGCTGATGTTGAGCGCAGCATTGTCATTTATTAAACTGTCCCCATGTGCTTTGTCCCCTTCCCTTCCACCCCCTGCTGTCTTTTGTGCGCATGCGCAAGTATGTCTCTGGGATTCACTCCTAGAATGGAATTTCGGGGCGGAGACCCCTAGGGCAGCTCGCTCATCCTTGAAACAGCCCCCGAGAGGAGGGGGTGGTGGTAACCCCCCCCCCCAGGGTCAGCACAGGGAACTGAGGCTCCCAGAGGGGTCGGGTCCCGTGGAGGTGACACGGCCAGCTGGGGAGCAGTGGAGAGTTCTGGGCCCATCCCTGCTGTTCTGCTGGGTTGGTGCCTAGCTCTGCCACATCCTGGCTGGGTGACCTTGGTGAGTCACTTCCTCTCTAGAAGCCTCAGTTTCCTCATTTGTCCAGTGGGGACATTAATGGGCTGTTTTGGAGAGGAAACTAGGGAATCACTGTGACCACCTGGAACAGAGCCTGACACGCAGTGGAAGCTTCCACGCACAGAGGTGATCCTTAGTGCTCCTGTCTGGATCTGGTGGGAGTGAGGACCCCGTGGGTGCTCTTTAAACCAGATCTCCCCGGCTGCCCACCCATTTCTCCTCCTCCTCCATCTCCCTGCCTCCAGCCTGTGACAGTCATCTCTGTTTCTCAACCCTTCTTGCTCTCTGGCCTGGCTTCAGTTTCCTAAGCCCTTGGTACTCAGCAGGGAACCAACAACATCAGTTCCCCCACCCCCTACCACTGAGCTTGTTAGACATGCAGAACCTCGCCCCCATCCAAGACCTCACCCTGGAACGACTGAATCAGGGTGTACTTTTTAACAAAATCCCCAGGGGGTCTGCTGGCATGAAGAAGTTTGAGATGCACTCCCCGAGACTCAGTTTGACCTTGGGAATCATACCATTCTTTGCAGGAATTATTTGGGAAGAATAGGTTCAATCAGGCCGGCCCAGGGTTGGGCTCTAATAAACAGCAGACACTTGTATTTCCTTCTTTCTTCTCCGCTAACCTTTATGACCAGCGGAGGTGACCACTGCGCCTGGTGAGTCCTGGCTCAGTCAGCTCTTGCTGTGTGACTTTGGCATAGTGACTTAATCTCTCTGAGTCTTGGTTTCCACATCTGTAAAATGGAGATAAATATACTCAGCCCCCAGGAGAGCTTCAGGGGGCAGAAAGATTATACCTAGAAAGTGCTTAGCACAGGACAATAATCACTGATTCCATCACAATAAGAAGAATAGCAACAGTAATAATGTAAACAGTGCTCCCCTCTACTGATCACCTACCCTTCGGTTCCTGTTTTACAAATGCAACAGTGAGGACCCCACTTTGGGGACCCTGACCCAGAGGCCCTCCATTTCTCTGATATGCCTCTGCTGTTTCAGGGCGAGCTCTAGGTCAGGAATACTTGGGTTTGCATCCAGCTCTGCCATCCAGAAGCTCTGTGTGGCCTCGGTGTGTTATTTCATCTCTCTGTACCCCATTTCGCTCATGTGTAAAGTGGGGCTCATGGTAGCCCTGTCCCAAGGGCGGTGGTGAGGCGTCAAGGAGTTGGTGTTCCTAAAGCCCTGGGCAGAGTGTGAGTCAGTAAACGCGCCGTTGGCTGCCGTTACACCGAGAGGCGGGAGCAGGCCTCACATGTGAGCCGCCGTGACTGGCTCTCCCGGGGGCGCTCCAGGATGCAGAATCCCCACCAACACCACATAAGCTGCTCCTTCTCTTCCTCCCCAGGCGCCGCCCACACCCCCACCCCGCCCTCCAGGCCCCCAAGTCTTGGATCTCCGCCAGCACTTGGAACGTTGGGGCCACAGCCCGGAAAGCTGCCCGCATGTGCGGGTGTCCGGGGGCTGCTGCCGGGGACCCCTGGTGAAGATGGGCGGCCGCATCAAGACCTGGAGGAAGCGATGGTTCTGCTTTGACCGCCAAGCCCGCCGCCTGGCCTACTACGCGGGTAAGCCCAGTCTGGCCGCCTGGGCCCCAGGACGCTGGAGTCCGTCCCTCCCTCACCCTCCCCTCACCCCGCAGGCAGCCGGAGTCCTGGCCCCCAGCCCCCTGCTGTCTTAGGCCCATGAGTCTGGATCCCCAGCCCTTTCCTCCCTCTGGACTCAGGAGTCCAGGCACCCACTTTCCAGTCCCCCCAGGATGTAGGAATTTGGGTCCCCAGCTCCCACCTTCCCCATAACCCAGGAGTGCAAATCCCCAGTCCCTTCCTCCTCCTTAAGCCTCCCAGAATCCAAACCCCCAGCTCCGGGCCCATTTTCCTAAGATACCCAGGAGTCTGAACCTGCATTGTCAGCATCTCCCCCACCTCTAATAACACCCAGGAGTCCAAGACCCCTCTCCCTCCTCCCTAGGGGCATCAATTATTCTGAAGCTCTCCTTGAGCTCCTCTCCTTATCAGGTACCAAGGCATTCAGGGAGGCAGGGTTCCAGCTCCCCACACCCCATTCCCCAATCTTGTCCAGTTTCCCAACCAGCATCAGCATTCACTCACCCCCCAACCATGGTACTTTAGGAACCTTTGGACTCTGATACCATGTTCCTCACTCCAAACCCAGTCCCAAGACTTGGGCCCAGTGCTCACCTGCCCCCCCCCAACACATACAGACGCACACTTCTCACTGGCTCTGTTTCTCCCTTACCTCCCCTGCCAGACAAGGATGAGACCAAGCTCAAAGGTGTCATCTACTTCCAGGCCATTGAGGAAGTCTACTACGACCACTTACGCTGTGCCTTCAAGGTGAAGTCCCTCAGTGCCACCCAGCCCTCTGAGTCTGAGCCCCTTCACTAAGCCTTATCTCATCCCTGACTCGTCCTGGGAAAAGCCACCCACAGCCCCTATTGTGAGGGTACTCACCATCCAGCACAGGACACCAACAGATCATGTCACTGCAGGGACCAAAAATCACGAGCTCAGACTCTGGCTCTCAGCCACTGTTAATTTTTTTGGAGCAAAAGTTTTAGAGCAAACATTGGCAAACTTTGATGCCAAACTGGAATAAATGAAATGAAGAGGTCAGAGTCAGGACTTGGGCAGTCTGGGCGCATCTGAAGGAGACAGTCAGGCTGCCGGCAGTTGCCAAATGGGAATGGGTCCCATGGTATCACAGCATATCTGTTTTTCCCTGGAGCACTCAAGAATTCAAACTTGTATACAAGTGCCGTGCCAGGAATTTAAATGTTGGCAATTGATACAATATTTAGAAAGCTCTGTAAAGTAACCAACTGTGGCTCCTTAGGACTCAGGTTGGAATCCCAGCTGTGCGACAAGGAAATGACTTTCCTTCTCCAGACTTAGTTTTCTCATATGCAAAATGGGCACACTTCAACCCATTCTGTCAAGGTTATTGAGAACTAAGAACATAATGGACGTAAAGGATTTACTCATTGGGGGGTTGGCAAGTAGTACTCAATAAATGGGTTCTAGATACTATCCCCAGGTGGGGGACCTAGATTTTGGGGAGGTGTAATTTGAATGCCTATATTTCTAATATAGGGGAAGGTAGGCTAGGAGAAGGGGCCATGGGTCTTCCTTTTAAATTTCTCTTGTTCCTAATTTAATAATAGCCCTCTCCATTTATCAATTTTAAGCACTTTCCTGTGTTAAATCATTTAATCCTCATCACCCAATGATTTAGGTACCATCATTTAGGAAGACAGTGATACTAAGAATCAGTCTTAAGTAACTTGTCCAATGCCACAAAGGCAGTAAGTAGCAAGGCTGGATTCGAACCCAGGCTGTGGCTGGTATCCGTTGCCTCAACCACTCTCACGCCACTGCTTATTCCAGAGCCCCAACCCCCGCCTGACGTTCTGCGTCAAAACCTACGAACGCCTGTTCTACATGGTGGCCCCGAGCCCGGAAGCCATGCGCATCTGGATGGACGTCATCGTGACCGCAGCGGACGAAAACCACGCCCCCTGATCGGGCCCGCCCACTTGGGGGACGTCCCGGCGAGGCTCCGCCCCCGCACGCTGGCAGCGGCGTTCCGAGGCCCCGCCCACTGCCGGAAAACCTGGGCCCGCCCCTTTGGAACTCTCCCGGGAGTTCTGCTGGCGCTGCAGCTCTGCTGGCCTGAGCCGTGGCGTTCGAGGTGGCTGGTGGCCGGTGTCTTTCCCCGACGGGATCGCCGGCCCCTGAGGCCCTGCCCGGGGCAGGACGAAGATTGCAGGGGCGGGAAGGAACTATTTATTGGTGCTCCTGTGATACCGAATTAAATACGGAGGAAAAACAGAGATTGCTGCTGTGGTTTCCAGCCCAGGCGTCTGGGGTCCCTTGGGGACATCCAAGTTATGGGTAGCTCTGAAAGCCAAGCATCCCACAGCTTTCTCTCTCTTTAGGAACAGAGGCCGTCAACCCTGAGGTCATGGCTGCGGGAAGGGGGTGGGAAGGCGTGCATGTCTTTAGTGTTTGACAATTTTGTTTTTAAGTTTGTAAGACCTGCTTCCACCCTTTTTGGCCTGACTGGGCTATTGGCAATTTCTAGGAACTTGGAGGCTCCCTCCCGCCAGGCTTTTGCACATGCTGTTCCCTCTGCCCTTCTCTTCTCTTAATTAGCTTCCTGTCTTAGTTCAGATGTCCCCTCCTTCAGGAAGCCCTCACTGACTCCTCTGGCTGGGTCAGGCACCCCCTTTTGAGTTCCCCCATCCCTGCCCTGAGGACCCTGGGTCATCACTGGTGATGCATCTGTCCTTTATACACTGGGAGCTCCATGAGGCAGAACCAGGGTTGTCCTGGTCACCAGTGTGTCCCCAGCACCACAGGGCATGTCTCTTTCCATGAAAGTGAAAGAAAAAAATTGTTTCCCTTTCACCTCTGGGTCTTTGTACATACTGTTCCCTTTGCTTAGGCACCTTTCCCTGCTCCACCCAGGTTCTACTCATCATTTGGATTTTAGCTCCTGTGTTTTGTCTCTTTCTCCAGGAAGTCCTCCCTGATTGTCCTGGGTGGGTCAGTTGCTTTCTCTAAGCTTCCCACTATAGCCCTGACCACTCTGTCTGTGTCTCCCACATCCCAACCCTGATCACTCTGTCCTGTATTTCTCCCACCACCGCCTTGACTACTCGGGGTCATTACTGCTGAGCCTGTCTCCCCCTCTGGACTGGGAGCTCCAGGAGGAGCTGGCGCTGTCTCGGTCACTAGTGAGCCCCTGGGACAGCAAAGGGCCTAGTGCAAACTAGGTGTCAGGGGAACATCTGGGGGTTGAATAAATGGATGGGAAAGTGACATTGGGGACAGTCCTGAACAAGGCAGGCAGAGCTCTTTGGCTGACTTCTTGTCATCCTTTAGGTCTCATCTAAGGGGTCCCCTCCTTCAAGAAGCTCTCCCTGACCCCTAGGCTGGGTCAGATGCATACTGTGGGCTTCCACAGTGCCCTGGGCTCCCCGACCTGAGCACTCTTAAGTTGTCACTCTGGAGACAGCTGCCCCCCCTCAGAAAGTGCCCTTGAATATCCAGATAGAGTGCCCCGGAAGCCTGGGAGTGCAAACACCCAAATCCCCAGGTCTTCTAGGACTCCAGGGGTCCCTTGGCCTCCACCTCCAGGTGTGAGACACCTGGATTCTTGGATAAATTCACGCCCCCCGGCCCCTCTGCAAAGCAGGCCCTTACTGCATCTGGCTTCACGGGCATGTGACCGGTATAGACGACAGCTCCCTGTGCTCAGAAGAGCCCTGCTCCTTTGTTTAATGCTCTGTGGGCACCATCTGGAAATTCTTAATAATTTTATCTTTGACAGATGAAAGTGAAGTCTGAGAGGATAATGGAGCATGATGGGGAGGCTTGGCGCGCAGCCCACAGGCAGCTCCACCTCCCCGGGACACGTTCTGTCTCCCATCCCCTCCCTGCCCCGGTACAGGCATGGGAGGATCGGGGTCGGTGCTTGTGCCTCATGGTATGTTGGGGTGAAGCGTGGTGGGGGGCAGCTGGTGAGAAGGGGAACCCAGCAACCAGGTCACCCAAGTTATGGGGCAGTACCTTGAACAGCACTTTTTCCTGCCTTTCGAATTAGGTCCCCATATTTTCATTTTGCACTGTGCCCCGAAAATTATGCAGTCGTCCTGGCCCCTGACCCCGTCCTTCCCTGACTCATCCCAGACAGTGTGTCCCAGAGGAAGTGGGTCTGAGACAGGCTGGGCTCATTGGACTCAGAGCCTGCTCTGCTCCAGGTGACAGGAAATCCAGAGTGGATATGGCCCCAGCCTCGTCTGAGGCCCAGCAGTGTGACCTCCAGTGCTGGGGGCCGCCTCCTCAGTGACCCCCGAACCGGACTCTGCATCTCTTTGCAGTGAAGCCTGCGGAGGGGAGCTGGAGGAGAGCCAGCCGCCAGCAGGCCGCGGACTGCAGTGGAGCCTGCATCCAAAGCTCCCTCTGTTCTCTGGTCCTAGGCCAGGTGGGGGTCAGCGCCCAGAATCTAGGCAGGCCTGAGCAAGAGGAGTCTCCCCACCCTGGGTCCCACTCCCTCCCAAGACGCTAGTTCTTCCGGTTGGGCCAGTTGGGGTTCCTCCCTGAAACTCTCCCACACAGCTGGAGCCTGCAGGGCCTCCTGCCCCAGAACCACACACAATAACAACAGTGCTCTCACCCTGGGTCCTCACTCCGTCCCTCAGAAGGTAGGGGTTTTCAGACCCCTTTGGCAAAGGAAGTAGCTGAAGTTCAGAGAGGGAGTTTGAGTTGCTTGAGGTCACACAGCAGGAGGGTGGCAGAAGCAGGATTAAAATTTCAGTCTGTCCAATCCCGGACTTGATACTCCTCCATTCTACCATGAAAGACATCCCTTCCTTTATTATAAAAAGGACACCTTGGAGGCTCAGAGGGGTGAAGGCACTTATGCAGGGTCACACAGCAAACCAGAAGTGAGGCTGAGATTCCAAGGCTGGGAGGCGGGGGCTGGTGCTGAATGACTCTACAAGAAGTCATTCACTTTCTCTCTCTGGGCCTTAGCATGATGCTGAGTGACCCCACCTATGTGACTGAGGTGCTTGTCATTGTTGGAAACGGGGGTGCCCGACAGGGTCTGGGGAAGAGATAATATCTTTATGAGCACAACCGCTATTTATCCCGCCATCGGACAGCACAGCGAGCCGCCCGATGCCGCGGGGTCTGACTTCTGACTTTGCAACTTCCCTTGCCGTGTGAACTTGGACAAATACCTTCCCCTCTTGGGGTCTTGTTTCCTCCTCTGCGAAATGGATGTCCCTCTCTACCCCCTTGTTAAGAATTCAAGGAGAGGGTGTCATAAAAGGGCCGAGCACCCCTTTTGGCATGCAGCTGGGGCTCGAGAAGGGGGGGCTATTGTTAGCCAATAGTAACAGTAATAATAATCATCTATTTCACCTAGTATTACTAGTAACAATAGCTAATGCTTTGTAGCACCTAGAACTAGGCCCTATTTTGTAAGCATTTCACATATATTTGACATTAATCCCCACAACAGTTACTATTAAGATCCTCATTTTACAGTTGGGGACACAGAAGCCAAGTAATTGTCAAAGTTTCACAGCCGGTAACCAATGTACTCATGGACCTAATTGTAGGTTCTCAAGGCAGACTGTCTGGGTTCGAATACTGCCTCCATCACTTCCTAGCTGTGTGGCCCTGGGCAAGCTGTGAAGCTTCTCCCTGCCTCGATTTCCCCATTTGTAAATTGACTATCTCAGAAATGTCTCATAGGACTGTTGTGTGTAAAGGGTGTGGAAAAGAGCCTGGCACATGGGAAGCACTGAATAAACCTGAATAAACGTGCTTTTGTCATTGTCTTCGTTTACAGAGGAGGTCTCTGCATATCAAAGAATGGAAGACACTTTGCTCGAGGTCACACAGCAGAGCAGGACCGGATTTGGGGTTCAAACCCAAGTCCGTCTGGTTCCCAAACCAAGGGCCTTTGCAAAATATCATCTCAGGCCTAAGACCAGGCTCTGGCCCTGGCAAGTGGCCTGGAGCCTTTAGAGACAGCCCTGGATTTAAATCCCAGTTCTGTCCCTTCCAGGCCTCTCCCAACCTCAGTTTCCTCATCTGTGAAATGGGGCTTGATCCTCTCTTTGCAGAGCTGTCACGACAATCAGAGAGGAGTCAAAGAAAGTGCTAAGCACAGAGTAGGTGTTCAATAAATCATATTACCTTAACGATGAGGATTGCAAGAGACAATTCGTGCCCCATGTTCAAAGAAGTTTCTGGCACATAGCAAATGCTGAATACGTAGTATTCATTAGGATTACTTGCATGATGTGGTTTATGGCAAGAGCTATCTGGAATCATCTTGGAAACCTCCCACTGCCTCTTCCCTCACATTTGATCCATCAGTAATTTCTTCCTCCTAAAATATTTTACATCTTGCCACGTCTCACCTTGCCTTTCCTACCACCCCAGGCCAAGGCACATCACCGCTTGCCTGTGTCAATGGTCCCCACCTGCGGTCAAGTGAGTTGCACTTCTTGTTCCTTGCAAGGAGGGAGAATGCACATCCTGGGGGGACTGCGGGGTGTCTCAGAAAAGGGGTGTTAGAAAAGACTTATTTTAGGATTTGGGCTTGTGTGTGGTGATTCTGGGGCTGCTGCAAGGAAGTGGGGCTTTGCCCTGGATATCGGATACTGTCACGAAGTAGGGCTAATGCTGTGATTGGGTATTTTCATAAATCCTATTTATGAGGTAGGAGAAACCAGGCAAGGTTAAAGTTGCAATGTATACATAATATAATATAAGCAGCCACTTATGTTAGCCAGGATATGAGGATGCTTAGTCATTTTGGGGTTTGCACAATGATCTTGTTTGTGTCTGTGTCCAGACCTGATTACGGAGTGGTCCTAATTTTGTCTTGATCCTTCGCCGACACAGCGTGGCCTTGTCGGATGTTGGTGCTCTGTGACAGTATTTATGAACAGTCACTCTGTGTGTGCCAGGCCAACTCCCGGTGGTCGGGGGTGACTTTTCTCTCTCTTACCTGGAAAACTTCCCAGCTCCTTCACTGGCCTCCCAGCCTTCTCTCTAGCCCCTTCTGGAGTCCTTTTTCTTTTCTATGCAGAGGCCACACTGACCTGTGTCCTTGTTTTTATTGAAGAATAATGTACATCCAGTGAAGTGCTAAGTGTACACGTCTGCACACACGTGTAGCTACCACCCAGATGAAGATAGTGGGGGCTCCTCCCTGTTGCTCCTTTGGGGCAGTGCCCTCCCAAACGTACGCCTGTCCTGACTTCTACCACCACTGGTTAGTTTTGTCTGTCCTAGAACTTCATATAAATGGAGTTACACAGTATGTTCTGTGTGGCTTAAGGCTTCCTTAGCTCAACACCAAGCTTTTGAGATTCGTCCGTGTTGCTGCATATCCCAGTCTTGGGCTCATCCAGTGGGTGTTCCACTGGATGAGTGAACCACTCTTCCTTTTTCCATTCACTTCTCTTTTTTTCCTTAGCAGCTGCTGATCCATTCACGTCTTGATGGATATTTGCACTATTTCTCAATTTGTTCATATTAAGAAGCAAATCTGATCATGTCCCCCAGCTGATTGAGATCCCCTCAATGTCTCTCCAGTCTTCCCAGAATTAGTCAAAATCTTTTCTCAGGGCCTGCAGTGCCCTGAACAGTCTGACTCTCCACCTGATCTTCTGCCTCGGTTTGCATGATTGCTTCCTGGGCCCTCTGAGCTCCGGGTACGTTGCTCTCCTCTCCGCGTCTGCATGGTCCGTGCTACCCCTCACCTCTAGGCCTTTGCACGCACTGCTCCCTCTGCTTGTAGTGTGCTTTAGCCCCTCTCTGACCCGCTCCACCTGGCTAAATCCTGCGTGTCTTTGAGGTCACATCTCAGATTACCTTCTCCGAGAAGCCTTCACTGACCAGTCCCACTTCTAGACTCCACACCTCCTGTAGCTCCCTACACTTCCTTCATAGTCCTAGTCTCCGTTGTAAATAACAATTTGTATGATTATTTGAATAACATCCGTCGCTCCCGTCGCGCTGTGAGTTGTGCAAAGACAGACACTGGTTCAGTCTTAACCCCCAGCGTCACCCAGAGCAAAGACAGGCACACTGTAGATGCTCATTAAACAGTCACTGAATGCAGCATGTTGGCTGGCCCCTGTCTCTCTTTGAGCCCCAGTACTCTCTGCCCCCACCCCGACTCCCCAGACACACAGACTTTCTCCCATGCACTGTCAGGGAGCCCCGACCCCCGCCCTTTCCCTCCTTGGCGACTGCACAGGGCAGGGGCTGCTCTCCCTCTGGGTGACGCATCGAGGGGCGGAGCCCCGCCCCACAGCGGACGCTGAGTTGGCCCGGTTGGGCAAGGCCAGGGTTGCCCGAGGGTAGGTTACTCATCCTGGGCTCAGGTAAGAGGGCCCGGGCTGGGAGGCGGCACACCCAGGGGGGACGCCGAGGGAGCAGGACGGAGCCATGGCCCCCGCCAGGAAAGCAGGTACCCAGGCAGTGATCTGGGCTACAGGTTGGCTGCTGCTGCCGCTGCTGCTTCACCAAGGTGGGTCTGCTGCCAGGAGGCGGCGGAGGGGGCAGAGTGCGGGCTTTTAGGGAGGAGGCTGCCCCAGCCCCTTACAGAAAGGGCTATGGGAAGGATCTCCCACTATAGGCAGAGAGGACTGTGGAGAAAGTTCCCGTCCTGGGCAGAGGAGCTATGGGCAGAGTTCTCCCATCCTGAGCAGAGAACCGTGAGAAGATATCTTCCCTCCCTACCCTGGCATGAGGGGCTCCATGGCCGGGATCGGCTACGGTGGGCTCACGGGCTGTGGGAAGGATGCTCCCATCACGGGCATCACGGTACGGAGGAAAAGGGTCCAGTGTATCTCGTGTCCCGAGATTCGTGGGAAGGTTTTCCCTCCTTCTGCCCTGGAAAAGTGTGTGCAATAGGATTGTCTCATCCCTGGGACGGAGGGCGTGGGAAGGATCATTTCTCTGCTGGGGAGGGAGGCTTTGCCCAGGATCGCTCGGTTCTACCCGGGACTCCGCGCCCACAGGAGCGCAGGCCCTGGAGTGCTACAGCTGCGTACAGAAGGCAGATGACGGATGCTCCCCGCACAAGATGAAGACGGTGAAGTGCGCGCCGGGCGTAGACGTCTGCACAGAGGCCGTGGGGGCAGTGGAGACCAGTGAGTGGGACCCCTAGTCCAGCGCACCCCTCCAGCTCCTGCAGCCCAGCCCCGCCTTCTTACAGTCCTCTCTGAATCCGGCCACACCCCTTTAACGCGGCTCCATCCCTCCCTTCCAGCCTGGCCTGGACCCTTCAACGCAGCCTCGCCCCTCGGTGCGGGCCTGGCCTTCTCTAGCAGGGATTGGAGGGGTTCTGGGCTGGGACGAGGGCACATCCTATCCACCCTTTCTGCTCCACCACGGAGACCTCCCTATCCCTGGGTGTCAGCCGGTCGGTCCCCTGGGACGCAGCTCTTGGAGGTTCACCCTCCATGACCCCGCCCCTCTGTCCTTCTGTGGTTCTTTCCCCTCGGATCTGTCCTTTCAGGGGCCCCCGCCCGCGGAGCCCAGCCTGTCTGTTCCCGGGTATTGTCCCATTCGAGGCCCCGCCCCTCTGACCCCGCCCCCCCGCTCCCCACAGTCCACGGACAGTTCTCAGTGGCAGTACGAGGTTGCGGTTCGGGACTCCCTGGCAAGAATGACCGCGGACTGGACCTGCACGGGCTGCTGGCCTTCATCCAGCTGCATCAGTGCGCGCAGGACCGCTGCAACTCCAAGCTCAACCTCACCTCGCGCTCGCTCGACCCAGCAGGTCCGTGAGGGCGGGCCCAGGGCGGAGCTACAATCTGGGGGCGGGGTCACGCTCCAGGTGGGCGGGGCCAAGAAGCAGCAGGCGGGGCTTCATTGCTGGAGGCAAGCGGAGGTTGCACGCTGGGGGCAGGGCTATGAGCCAGTGGGCGGGGTCACCGAGGGAGCTCGGCCACGCCCTGGGGGCGGGGCTAGAGGCCGAGCCGCTGTTCCCGAGTCCTCTGACCCCTTCGCTTCCTCGCTGTCCCCCGCAGGCAATGAGAGCGCGTACGAGCCCAACGGCGCCGAGTGCTACAGCTGCGTGGGGCTGAGCCGCGAGGCGTGCCAGGGGACGGCGCCGCCCGTGGTGAGGTGCTACAACGCCGGTGACCGCGTCTACAAAGGCTGCTTTGATGGCAACGTCACCTTGACAGCAGGTGAGCGAGCCCCGGAGCACCGGCCCTACAGGAATTGTGGTAGCCTTTCTGAGGCGTCCTCGGCGGTGGGGAGCCCTTTACCCATAGGATCCCCGGCGTCCGACGCATTCTGGGAACTGCAGGCTAAGTGTCTGGTAGAGCCGCGATCCCCAGCCCCGGGCCATGGCCTGGTGCTGGTCCCTGGCCTGTTAGGAACCGGGCCGCGCGTCGCCGCCTGAGCTTCGCCTCCCCCTTCCTCGCCCCGCACCCTGCCCCCAGTCCCTGGAAAAATTGTCTTCCCAAGGCCCGCACAGCAGGAGCTGAGTGGCAGGCCAGCAATGCAGCTCTGCTCCCCGTGGCTCGCATCACCGCCTGAGCTCCGCCTCCCCCTCCCTGTCCCTCCAACTCCCCTTCCATGGAAAAATTGTCTTCCATGAAACCAGTCCCTGGTGCCAAAAAGGCTGGGGACCGCTGTTGTAAAGCGGTTAGACCACGGGAAATGGTCTAGATCACGGTTAGATCATGGGAAATGCAGTCTCTTCCCCCAATATAGCATGGGGATATTGCTTGTGTCCCAGAGTTTTTTTGGGGGGAAATGCAGAACAGGAGGATGTGCCGTGGGAAATGTGTTTAAGCCTCTAAGCTCCTACCCAGACACGGAGAGGAATCTAGTTCTGAGTCCTTAAAACTCGAGGGGTCCCCACCTGTTCCCCAGTATTAGGAGAGAGGTGGTTCCTGGCCCCTACCTCAGGGAACCAGGGGAGAAGTTCTTCAAACCCCGTCCTCTGCCAGGTGAACTATGGAAGATGTAGTGACTCTCAGACTAAATTTTGGTGGGGACATTGGAGGGGGGGAAGGGGGAGGAAACGGTGAGAGGGATGTAGGGGAAGGTTGTTCTGCCCTTTGGTCTTGTGAGAAGTGTGTCCCAGACCAAGACTTTGTTCCAAGGCACACTTGTAGTTCAGCCTGCGAAATTTCCCTCTCAAAGCACCATGGGAAATATGGTCCACCAAATGCCAAAGACAGTGTCTCTGTTTCTCAGAGTGGGGCCTGAGTTGAGATTTTTGGATTAACAGATGCAGAGCCCCTCTGTCCATTTTGGGGGTTCTCTGCTCTTGTCTTCCCCTGATGCCCCTAAGTTTCAATCTGACTATGCCAACTTCCCTCCCTCCAGCCACTGACCTCTCTGTGTCTCCCTCCTGCAGCTAATGTGACCGTGTCCTTGCCTGTCCGGGGCTGTGTCCAGGATGAGTTATGCACCCGGGATGGGGTGACAGGCCCCGGGTTCATACTCAGCGGCTCCTGCTGCCAGGGGTCCCGCTGTAACTCCGATCTCCGCAACAAGACGTACTTCTCATCTGGAATACCACCCCTTGTGCTCATGCCCCCTCCAAAGCCCACCACTGTGGCCTCAACCACTTCTGTCACCACTTCCACCCGGGCACCAACTACCTCCACCTCCACCACCAAACCCACCCCCGCCCCAACCAGCCAGACCCCTCCAAAGGAAGGAGAGCTTGAGGGCTCGAGGAAAGAGGAGTCCAGCTTGGCTGGAGGCGCCGTTGTCCACCAGGACCGCAGTAATTTGGGGCAGTATCCCACAAAAGATGGGAGCCAGCAGCAGCTCCCTAATAAAGGCTCTGCAGCTCCCGTGGCCGGGTTGGTGGCTCTACTGTTGCCCGTGGCCGCTGGTGTCCTACTATGAGCTTCTCCACCTGGAAACTTCCCTCTCACCTACTCCCCTGGCCTTGGGCCCCCCCCCCGTTCCCATGACTCCCCTTTCCCACCACTGGACTGGGCTGGCCCAGCCACTAGTCTTCCGTCCGATGTCTCCTAGTATCCCCAGCTTCCGCTGCACTGGTTTGCGGCTTCGGGAAATAAAGTTACTGTTGTATATATCCTGCCGGGGTGTTCTAGCTTTTTGAGGGCAGCAACTGTACCCCCCACATCCTTGTCTCCCCTGGACCCCCTCATGATGCCTAGGACAGCGTGAGGAAAGTCAGCTGTCACAGGAAAGGGGGGAGAGAGGATGACAAGCTTCCCTTACTTTCTCGGGCCAGCCTGGAATGTGGGGGCGGGCGGGGCGCTGGTCCCCCCATCTCCTGGGAGTCGGTTCCTCCTCCGTCTTCCTTACTAGACTGTGAGCTCTTCCAGGGCAGGACTGTGCCTTATGCCTCTGTGTGATTAGTTTTCTGGCACATAAGGCTTCAATAAAGACTTAACTGCTTTGTATATTGCCTCAAAGGAGTAATTTCCACCTCATTTCTCACAATCACCCCTTGAAGCTGAGCTAGGGCTGGCATGCCGAGGCCTTTAACAGAGTGGAGGAGCCGAGACCTAGGGCCACAGCCCTGGGGGATGTCCCGGTTGATCTCCCTTAATCTCCTGCGGTCTAACCAGCTTGTGGGTGGTCCAGCAGGTGAAGGGGAGATGGGAGAAACCATTAAGCAGCATGGAGGGGTGCGCGGGGCTTTTAGCAACTCTAGGGAGCACAGGCAGGCTGTGTCTAATCTGGGTTTGTGCACCGTCCCCAGGCCCCGCCCTCCATGCCGTCCATCTGGTTTATTAAGGATCATTTGGGGGGTTCACCCGCTGCATTTGTGTAAAGGGCCTGAGAGTGCTGCTCAGTCTTTGCCTGGTGTTGGGGACTCCTCCAGCTCCCCCAGTCAGATGCAGGCCTGGCCCTAGGGGTCCCAGAGGGAAGAGCCTGGCTTGGGAATGGGGCTTTGAGACTGCTTGATGGGAGGGGATCAGATGTGGGGAACAGTGAGATAATAATGGAAATATTGCCAATATCCTATTAATAATGGGGAATGGTATGAAGTACTAACAACATAACAATAGGAAATAACGATTATAGTTACAAAGTAGAGGATTAATGAGAGCATGAGCGCTTATGGTATACCACACGTACTGTAGGCATGTACAAGTGTAACGTCAGTAATAGTAACTATAGTCATAGAATGTTAGTAAGTCAACAATGTCTTACCAGATGCCAGGCCTGTGCTATTGGCGTTTGCCTCTATAATCTCGTTTAATTTTTCACATAAATTCTCAGATGGGATGATTAGGGAAACTGAGGCTCAGAACAGTGAAGTAATTAACTCACAGCAAGTAATCTATTTATTATGTACCGGGTACTGTTTTTCAGTGCCATACATGGATTAATATATTTAATGGACACAACCATCCTATGAGGTAAGTATTAATCACCTGCGTTTTACAAGATGGCAACATTAGGCCCAGTGATTGAGAAACTTACCCTAGGTCACCCAGCTAATACGTAGTGGAGCTTGGGTTTGAACCCAGGCAGGTCAGCTTTAGAGAGCGCAACCAAGACCGCCATATGACATTTCCCTCCCTTTTCTTAGAGCATTTACTTAAGAAAACTTGTCATTGTAAATTCCTTCTCTGCCCCTTTGAGATGTGTGTAAATCTCTTTAGAAGTCCCTTGCCAGTTTACACCCAGGATGTGTCTTTCTCTAGGAGTGGAAACTATTTCTTTGAAATGTACACACCAAAGGAGATAGCACAGTTTCCCCAGGAAGGTGAGAGCCTAACCTGGGTGTCTTGCTCTAAGTTGTAAAAGTCTCTCCTATCGTGAAGGTACAAGAAAGTTCCCTTTCCCTCTGGGTAAAGCAAATAGCAAACACGGGTGACCTACAATGTCCTTTTTCACTCTGGCTCCTGAAAACCCTAGCATGCTTTGTTTCAGCAGAGTTCAAGTCTTCCTGGCCGGTTTCTCATTGTCGGGTGCACTTTTGCTTTGACGAGCAGGAGCTGTTAAGCTGCTGTTAACCATCGTGTCACACGGGTTCAGACTGAGAGCTTGGTCACCGAGCCTGTTTTCGCCACCTCCCTGGTGCAGGTCAGAGGACTTCTGGGTTTCTGAGAGTGTTAGGGCTGAAAATCCTCCTTTCATCGCCTCTATTGCAAGGGGGCTTTTTTCCCTTCTTTGGGCGAACTTCCAAAGCGGGGAATAGACTTTACGATTCTCCCTCTTGCACCGCTCCGCCTGGGTCTACCGGGTCTACCGACCTGCAAGCTCCTCTGTGACTCCCCCGCCTAGTGTGTCCTGCCTCCCTGCGTCCTGCTGAGGCCTGGGTTGGGTGATGCCACACTCTCAGAGCCGAAGCACTAAAGGATAATATTTTTAAGAAAGTAAAATCATGAATCTCACACAGATATATAATAAACACGTATCAAATATTTATCTCACTGAATTAATGAAGGAACTGGTAAAATATTGCCACCATTTCAAAGGAAATTCAAAGAGTGCATGTGCACGGGCAATCAGAAATGCGGAAATAAATTATAGGTGAATGCAACACTGGCCAATGTGCCACGCTCCCTGCCAGGCCTCTAGGGAGGATCCTTCTATCTTACCTCTTCCAGCTTCTGGTAGTCCCAGGTGTTCCAGGGCTCGTAGAGGCCTCGCTCCAATCTCTGTCCAAATTTCTTCTTCTTATCAGGATGCCAAGTTGTATTGGATTAAGGCCCACCCTGATGACCTCATCTTAATTAAATCTGCAAAGACCTTACTTCCAAATAAGGTCACATTCACAGGTACCGAGGGTTAGGACTTCAACATATCTTTTTGGGGGGGAGGAACAGGATTCCACCCACTAACAAGGACACAGTTCAGAGCCTATGCTTGTGCCAGATGATGCCAGTTTAAATCCCAGCTCTGTCGCTACTCTGTTCCTTGTACCACCACTGTAATGTCACTCTGGGTGAAATTGTGCTGAGAAGTTCTCTCTTAAGCCTCAATTTCCCTATCTGTGAAACGAGGATGGTAACAGTTCCTACCCACAGGACTCTTGTGAGGCTCGAACTTGATAATGTAAGTCAAGTACAGTGGCATAAAGTAAGTGCTCCACACATAGGAAACCAGCACAATGGTAATGTTGATTCAAAAGCATATAGGCAAAACGGAAGCATAATTAGTCAATGAAAGAGAAAATGCTGAAATAAGATTGCAGAGTTAGATGCAACAGAGTCTGGCTCTGTTGCCCTGGCTAGAGTGCTGTGGCGTCAGCCTAGTTCACAGCAACGTCAAACTCCTGGGCCCAAGAGATCCTCCTCCTGCCTCAGCCTCCCAATTAACTGGGACTACAGGTGTGCACAACCACGCATAGCTAATTTTTCTAGTTTTAGTAGACATGGGTCTCTGAGAGCTCATTTGTGTTGCTTAGACATTGGGCCAGCTGTGACTGGGTGGGGGTGTGATGTCCCCCAACCCCTTCTCCCAGGACGGGGAGCCTCACCCAAACTGTTTCTCAATGGGCTAATCGCTTCCTGCTCCAAGAGGAGTAGCTTTAACATTCCATGGGCTTCAAGCTTGAGTGATTATAAACAGCTGGCACTGAATCTGGGTTTCATGGTGGCCACATAGACTGTGTGTTCCTTCCCTGAGAAGGCGGCTGTCATGCCTGGAGAGGTATAAAGGACTGAAGAGTTCTCCAGGCATACTGGTGTCCAGCAGCTCTCCCTGCCATCCCCTCCCCATCTCTTTCCAAAGGGATGATAGCAGGAGCTTTGTGGACAGTTGAGAAGAAATGACATAGGAGAGTAGGCAAGTGAATGGACGCGGAAGGGGCCACTGAAGGATTTGAATTTAACCTATGTACAGTCATAGAATTTAAAATAACACTTTTCAGCAGGGTTGTGTGAATTTTCTCCAGCTTTGGTCACTTACCTGGGTACAGACACTGAGTGGGTAAACTGTTGCATATTGACTGCTAGATCGCCCTGTGCATAGGATGAAATTGGAAGTTGAGGGTGTGTGCAAAAGAGCGATTATAACAATTAAGAATGCAATTTAGGACCAGGTGTGGTGGCTCACACCTGTAACTCTGGCATTCTGGGAAGCCGAGGCGGGAGGATTGCTTGAGGTCAGGAGTTGGAGACCAGCCTGAGCAAGAGTGAGATCCCCCCCCCCGCCCCCCCATCTCTACCAAAAATAGAAAAACTTAGACTGGGTGCAGTGGCTCAACGCCTGTAATCCTAGCACTCTGGGAGGCCGAAGCAGGTGGATCGCTCAAGGTCAGGAGTTCAAGACCAGCCTGACCAAGATCGAGACCCCCCGTCTCTACTAAAAATAGAAAGAAATTATCTGGCCAACTAAAATATATATAGAAAAAATTATCGGGGCATGGTGGCGCATGCCTGTAGTCCCAGCAACCTGGGAGGCTGAGGCAGGAGGATCGCTTGAGCCCAGGAGTTTGAGGTTGCTGTGAGCTAGGCTGATGCCAGGGCACTCACTCTAGCCCGGGCAACAAACGGAGACTCTGTCTCAAAAAAAAAAAAAAAATAGAAAAACTTAGCCAGGGGTGGTGGCACACACCTGTAGTCCCAGCTACTTGGAAGGCTGAGGTAGGAAGATCGCTTGAGCCTGGGAGTTTGAGGTTGCTGTGAGCTATGATGATGCCACTACACTCCAGCCTGGGTGACAGAGCAAGACTCTGTCTCAAAAAAACCAAAAACAAACAAACAAACAAAAAACCAAAAAAAATTCAACTACTGAATGTGTTAGGAATGAGGGAATCCGAACATTTGGCAACCATCATTATAATAGTTGGTTCAGGTAAGCATCACTAATGGTTGCTAAAACTAGTGGGTGCAAGTTAGAGGAGTAACAGGATATGTATTAATAATACGTTGTCTCAAATTATCTCCCCACAAGAGACTTGTTAATTACACAGAGGGAAAGAGTGATATGAAATAGGAAAAACCTGGCAGACTCCACTTTAACCAAGTGATCAGCGTTAACCTCACTAGTCACGGGACAAACGGGCAGCCTGTGCCTGATACGGGCGTGGAGAAAGGACATGGCGTCACTTCCGGGGTATTTAGCAAAACATGTGCAACCTGAATCTAATCACATGGAAACATCACACAAGCCCTAACTGAGTGACATTCTACAAAATAACTGACGTCTCTTCTCCAAAAATATCAGTGTCACGAAACACGAAGAATAAAGAATAACGGAGGTTCTGTTCCAGATGAAAGGGGACAGGCAGTGTATGATCTAGGATTTTCTTCTGCTACAAGAGACCTTCCTGCAGCAGCTGACAAAGTCTCAATAAAGTCTACAAATGAAATCATTTATGTTCCATGTTAATTTCTTGAGTTTGATAAATGCACTATGATCACGTAAGAGAATGTCCTTGTTTTAAGGAAATGCACACTGGTGCCTATTTAGGGCTACAGGGGCAATGTCTGGCAATGACTTTCAAACTGTTTAGGAAAAAATATTTACACATAGAAAGAGAATGACAAAATAAATGTGGTAAAAGGGTAACTTCGGGGAATTATATATACATGTTTATATATAAATATTTATATTTTATCTTTATATAAAAATAGATTTGTGATATAAATATGCTCATTTATATCTATATATCTATCTATCTATATATTTATATATATATATATAAACAGGACATCCTTGGCATCTAGGAAGTACTCAATAGTGCTATTATTTCTTCCTTTCTTTTTTTTTTTTTTTGAGACAGAGTCTCGCTTTGTTGCCCAGGCTAGAGTGAGTGCCGTGGTGTCAGCCTAGCTCACAGCAACCTCAAACTCCTGAGCTCAAGCGATCCTCCTGCCTCAGCCTCCTGAGTAGCTGGGACTACAGGCATGCACCACCATGCCCGGCTAATTTTTTTTATATATGTTTTAGTTGGCCAGATAATTTCTTTCTATTTTTAGTAGAGATGGGGGTCTTGCTCTAGCTCAGGCTGCTCTTGAACTCCTGACCTCGAGGGATCCACCCACCTCGGCCTCCCAGAGTGCTAGGATTACAGGTGTGAGCCACCGCGCCCGGCCTTATTATTTCTTTTTTCAACTTTACTGAGGTATGATTGACAAGTTATTATTTTTTAAAATCCTTATGTCCCTTGCACCTTGCAAAGAGTAGATATTTGCCCAGTAAATGCTTCTTCAACTTTTAAAAACCTCCGTTGTTTCTCTGTGCGAACACGGTAGCTGCATCTTTGGTTACTCAGCGTACTCTGGCGAACGGTATCAGCACTTTGTTTTCCAACTTTTATTGTGAAAAATTTCACACCCACAGATAAGTTGAAAAGATCACGCAATGAGCGTCTGTTTGCCTTCCACTTCGATTCAATGATTTGTAACATTTCGCAAGGCTCTCTTCCACCGCTCCATTTTACAGATGCAAACGCTGAAGTACAGACGAGATTAAGTCACTTCCTCGAGGTTTCCCAGAGCTGGGATTTGAACCCAGGCCGTCGGACCCTAGCGGATGCCCCTAAAACAACTAGTTTCCCTGTAAGTCTTGAGGAACTTCCACGGGGGAGGCCCTGCCCTGCTTTTCCACAGCCCACTGTGTAGTACCGCCCAGGAGCCACGGTTGGCTACCTACATTTGAGTTAAAGATCACTACGATTAAATAAAATTGAGAATTCAGCCCCTCAGTCCCACTTGCCATGTTTTAATTGCTCAAATAGCCACACGTGGCCAGGGCTGCTGCACGGATGGAGCAGATGCAGAAACCCCTATGCTACAGTGCCGGAGCCCGCGGGGGAGCCAGAGAAGAAACCTCTACCCACGTGGCAGTGGCAACAATGCCGAGCACTGGGGACGGGTTAGAGAGCGGATGAGGGAAAATTTAGCCGGCTTACTCTTTAGTCTTTTTCTGCTTTTGTTTTGTTTTTTAAACGTTTCCTCTGCCCCCATATGCCCGTCATCCTTTCCTGGGTCCACCCCACCTCTGACCTGTCTATCATTAGCATGAAGCCGGTTGCTTGCCTACTGGAATCCTAATGGCCTTGATGAGCATCGTGGTAAACTTCCCAGTGGGCCGAGTCAGAACTGTTTTTACGCTGGAACCGATGTCTCTGCTTGGCTTGCTTTAACACAGGAAGATCACAGGAAGAAGCCAGATGTGGAGTTCGGGGTGACAGAGGTCTAAGTTCCTATTCCGTATTTATTACCTGTGTGGATGTGGGCAGGTGACTTCACTTCTGTGAGCCACGGGTGTGTCATCTGTGCGTGGGCATAATCGCACGTGCTTCCTAGGGCTAGCAAGAGAATGACGAGGATCAGGGCTGTAACTGTCCTCGCTGGGTAGAGCTTTTGGTTAACTGGCAGCTGCTGTTATCTCCAGACACGCTGTTTTCTTGCGGGGCCCCAGGCGATACATACATCGGGTGACGCAGACACACAGAAGCAGGAACTGGGGTTTCAACCTAACGGCTTAGAAATCCACAGGGTGAGAGTTTACAGGTACCATCGGGTGACACGACCACAGATTGAAACCCAAGCTGGCATCTGTGGGCTAACAGGGTCTTGCCTTCTGACTGGTGAGTTTTATGGAAAATCTGACAAAACCACTTCCATGGAAAGAAACACAGTTAAATGTAATTGTTAACAACAAATCAGACAGAGTGCTCTTGCCTTTTTGTTTAATTCAAAGAACATCCAGAATATCTCAGCCTCTTCTTTAGAAAGAATCATTTTCGGGTCCTTCAAAGCAATCTAGATTTGGCACTGACCAGTGGAAGTTTCTGTGATGACGCCAATGGCCCACGCTGTCCAACATGGGAGCCACGAGCACATGTGGCTGCTTGCAAAGCAGCAAATGTAAGACACTGGAGTTTTAATTTTAATTAACTTACACCACCACATGTGGCATGTGGCTACCTTATTGAACAGCGCAGCTCTAGAATGAGAGCCGGAGTGTTGGCAAAACAGAGTGTTGTCTTCTTGCAACTGTGTTCAATGATTCTCTCTCTCTCTCTGTTTTTTTTTTTTTTTTTTTAGACAGAGTCTCACTCTGTTGCCCTGGCTAGAGTGCTGTGGCATCAGCCTAGCTCACAGCAACCTCAAACTCCTGTGCTCAAGCGATCCTCCTGCCTCAGCCTCCCGAGTAGCTGGGACTACAGGCATGTACTACCATACCTGGCTAATTTGTTCTATATATTTTTAGTTATCCAGATAGTTTCTTTCTATTTTTAGTAGAGATGGGGGTCTCGCTCTTGCTCAGCTGGTCTCGAACTCCTGAGCTCAAAGGATTTACCCACCTTGGCCTCCCAGTGATTCTCTTTTTAAGCAAAGATATGTTTTGTTTTGCAGTGCTTTTGTTTCAGTCTAGTCAATATGTTTTATACAGGTCTCGATGCCAAATAAATTTCTTACTCCAGATGTGCTCAAACAAGTTTTGAAAGCACTGCTTTAGTTTTTCTTTTTTAATTGGAAAGATCTCAAAATTACAGAAAAGTTGCAAATATAGTAGGAAGAAATTATTTTTCCTAAACCATACAAAAGTAAGTTTCCAAGATTATGCCCCATCACCTACAGATGTTTAGTGTGTGTTTCCTGTAAACAAGGACCGTCTCCTCCATAACCAAAGTACAACCTCAAACATAAACACCATTAGCATTGATTGATAAATTACTACCATCCAGTCCTCATCTCAGTAATGGCCTTTACAGCAAAAGGTTCCAATCTAAACTCTTGCCTTGCAGTTAGATGTCATGTCTTTTTAGCCTCTTTTTTTTTTTTCTTTTTTCCAGACAGGATCTCGCTCTGCTGCCCAGGCTGGAGTGCAGTGGCACGATCATAGCTCACTGCAACCTCAAACTCCTGGGCTCAAGTGATCCTCCTGCCTCAGCCTTTCAAGTAGCTGGGACTAGAGGTGTGCACCACCATACCTGGCTAATTTTTCTATTTTTTTGTAGAGATGGGGTCTTGCTATTGCCCAGGCTGGTCTCAAACTCCTGGCCTCAAGTGATCCTCTCACTTCTGCCTCCCAAAGTACTAAGATTACAGGCATGAGCCACCACACTCGGCCTTCTTTTTAGTCTCTCTTAGTTTGGAAAAATTCCTCAGTTTTTCCTGGATCTTTATGACACTTAGGAAGATCACAGGCCAGTTTTTTGGCAGACTGTCCCTCAGTTTACATTCCTATGATATCTTCTCAGGATCAGATCTGGGCCATGAATCTTTGGTTGGATTGTCACAGAAGTGATGTTGGGATCGTCTTACATCCTGCAAGGATGCTTGTTTTGACCACTTGAGTATGGAGGTGTTTTCCAGCCTTCTCCACTGGAAAGTTTCTGTTTTTCCCTTTGTTTTTCATCATTATATCAGAACAGAGTCTTGGCACCTATGGATTTAATCTATCATGATCGTTTATTTTGATGTTCAAATTGTCCCCAGTCTGGCCTGTGGGAGCCCCTTCAAGTTGGCTCCTGTGCTTTTTCGACCCATCCTCATCATTCTTTGAGCATTTCTTTGCTTCCTGGCACAAGAACCTGTGCCAGACTCCTCTTGTACTTTCCCTGTCCCAGTCCCAGGATTGGCCTTTATTCCCAGGAGCCAAATGGAAAATGATACTTAGAAACCAAGATTTGGGTGCTGTAGGTGGTCATTGCTGTTGGGCCCTTGCTGCACCCAGGCTCTCTCAGTGGACAGAGGGAGGGAATCTACACATGCATATGTAAGCTTGCATCTATATTATTTCTACATCTATCTCTACATATTAAAATCATGAATTTACACTGATATCTCCAATTCCCATCCAACACTACAGAGTTCGTTCTAGTTTTCTCCGTTTGCATAATTGTAGCTCATTTCTCCGTAAGTGAGAAATCTGGCTCCCAATGTCTTTACTATATTGACTTACTGAATCTGTACCCCTGAAAGTAACCAATCTTTTGTGGCTGTCACTGTCCACCCTCCCCAACCCCTCGGATGGACGCCCTCCTTACCCCTCTCGGACTCTGACGCCCTATTCTGGGCCCCGAGTCCCCCTACCCCACCCTCGCCAACCTCTCTCCACCTACTTGCCTGTGTTCAGGAAGGGAAGAGAAAGGGAGAGTTTAATGTGTTTAAAATGGAATCGATTATTGTTTTGCTCGTCTGAATTTACTTTTTTTTTTTTTTTTTGAGACAGAGTCTCGCTCTGTCCCCTGCCCCCGGCTAGAGTGCTGCGGCGTCATCATAGCTCACAGCAACCTCAAACTCCTGGGTTTAAGCGATTCTCCTGACTCAGCTTCCCAAGTAGCTGGGACCACAGGCGCTCGCCACCACACCTGGCTGTTAATAATTTTTTCTATTTTGGTAGAGACAGGGGTCTTGCTCTTGCTCAGGCTAGTCTTGAACTCCTCACCTCAAGTGATCCTCCCACCTCAGCCTCCCAGAATGTTAGGATTACAGGCATGAGCCACCTCTCCCGGCCAACTTTTTTTGTTTTGTTTTGTTTTTTTCAAATTTGAGACAGGGCATCACTCTGTCGCCCAGGCTACAGTGCAATAGCGTCATCAGAGCTCACTGAAGCCTCAAACTCCTGAACTCAAGCAATCCTCATGCCTCAGCCTCCCAGAGTGCTAGGATTACAGGTGCGAACCATCGTGCAGGGCCTGGTTTCTACTTCTGAGCTCCTGGCTATGTTTGCTGTTAAAAATGCTGATTCTGTATAACTTAAGTGTTCTCTTATTAGACTGGACATAGCTTTAAGATGTTTCCTATGACAGAGCTCACCAAAACACAAGTCAGAGCAAGAAGAAAAAGGAGGAAGAAAATGAAGAGCAGGGAATCCAGTCATATGAAGAGCCACCGAGGGGAGAAATCAGGAACCCTTTTCCCTGTATTTTTCCCAAGGTTCGATCTCCGAGGTCCATGCGTGAGAAATAGATTTCAGCTTCAGATGGGGCTTGTTGGGGACAAAGCGGTGTGACAAAGGACAGGGTGGATCTTCCTGAACTGGCCTTGCTGGTTTCTCTCCTTCCCGGGTTTGTGTTTGTAATTAAGGGCTTATTTAATTTTAATTACATAAGTAAGATACGAATACATTCTTGCTGGAAAGCATTCTTAAAAATACAGAGGGCAAGAGAGCAAAAAGCCTTTTTGGGAAACGAGCAGTCAAGCAGTTGTAGAGGATGGAATTCGGGGTGCAAGGTGGAAATGTCTCTCCAAATGACAAATGCAGATCACCTTTGACTTGGCAGTTTTCCTCCCAGGAATTTATCTCCCAGGCATGAACTCATAGAGCCGACATGAAGTCCGCCCAAGGACACTAATTGCAGTGATGTTTGTCATGGCAAAACGCTAGGAATAACCTAATGTTTGTCAGGAGAGGACTGGTTAAGCTGACAATGGTTCATTCAGATAGGTTGATGCTTTATGGGCGTGACCAAAAAAAAAAAAAAAAAAAAGAGAGGCACATCTGTATGTTTTAATCTGGAAAGATCTTGAAGACAATATTGTTAAGTCAAAAAAAAAAAAAAGATAAGATGGAGAACAGCATGCTACTACTGTGTAAAAAATAATGATCTATGTGTGCATGTTTATGTATGCCTAGAATATGTCAAGAAATACCCACAAGGCAATAACAAACACCATTGCCTCTGGAAAGGGAATTGGGTGGCCACAGGATGGGAGCGGGAGGAGATGTTTCTAATCTTTCCCACTGGATGATTTTGGACAAGTCACATGTGTTCTCTAAGCCTCAGTTTCCACATTTGGAAAGGCAAAGTCATTCAATGAGAGACTGGAGGAGTTCTCCTTCCAGGGTGTGACAAGCATACCAGAGACGCTCTTTAAAGAGAGGCCACCCCCCCCCACTCATGCCCCCTGGTCTGGAACATCACAGGGTCACAGGAAGTTTGTGGCCACTTTCTGCTTTACCTGACGATGAAGCATCCATAGTGACAGCCACTAATCTGCAACCCACTGGGCGAGGGTTTTTTCCTAAGTCCGTGGCAGTCTGGGGAGAGTGAGAGGGAAATCTGTTTCCACTTCTCTTTGTTCCCACCCACGCCCTCCTGCTTGGGACCAGCTGTGGGTTTCCCCTTCAGCAGTCTCAAGGATCCCTCGCATTCTCTCTCCACTGAGACTCCCAAGGGCTCTCGCTCACCCAGCCTAACACGTGGCCCGCGTAGGAGCCTCTCTCTGCTCTCCATGCAAGGAGCCCCAGTTGCTGGGGGCCCAGATTTTTCCCCCTCCCCTAGCGTGTGACTTTGGGCCAGCCCCATCATTTTTCTGTGCCTCAGTTTCCTCATCCATAAAATGGAAAGAACATTAGTCCCTACATCACAGGGTTGCTGTGAGGATATTTTAAGTAGTTCACGTGTCTCTATCTGTACTGTCCAATGCGGTAGCCACTAGCCAGCTGCCTGTGGCTTGTCTGAATCGAGATGTGCTGGAAATGTAATACGTATTGCATTTAAACATCCTTTAAAATTTTTATTTATTTATTATTTTTTTTTTTTAGAGATGGGGTCTGGCTCTGTTGCCCAGGCTGGAGTGCAGTGGCATCATCATAGCTCACAGCAGCCTCAAACTCCTGGGCTCAAGCCATCCTCCTGTCTCAGTCTCCCAAGGAGCCGGGACTACAGGCATGCGCCACCACGCCTGTACTGCATTTTGAATATTTGGTATGACAAATATTTCCTTAATAATTTTTATACTGATCCCATACTGAAATGAGAATATTTGGACACATTGGGTTAGAATGATTAAATTAATCTCACCTGTTTCTTTTTGCTTTTTTTTTTTTTTTTTTTTTGAGACAGAGTCTCACTCGGTTGCCCAGGCTAGAGTGAGTGCCGTGGCGTCAGCCTAGCTCACAGCAACCTCAAACTCCTGAGCTCAAGGGATCCTCCTGTCTCAGCCTCCCGAGTAGCTGGGACTACAGGCATGCACCACCATGCCCGGCTAATTTTTTCTATATATATTTTTAGCTGTCCATATAATTTCTTTCTATTTTTAGTAGAGATGGGGTCTCGCTCTTGCTCAGGCTGGTCTCGAACTCCTGAGCTCAAACGATCCGCCCACCTCGGCCTCCCAGAGTGCTAGGATTACAGGCGTGAGCCACCGCGCCCGGCCTCTTTTTGCTTTTTAAAACATGGTTGCTAGAAAATTTAAAATTACATATGTAGCTCACATGATATTTCTTTTGGATGGTGCTGGGGGAAAGGGCTTAGGAGGATGGTGGGCATGTGATTTTCAGCTGCCACTAGAAGCAGCCCTAAGGATCCGTTTCTGTTCCAACAACCACCTGATTGTTATTTGGCTACTAAACACAAAAAGAAAGCATTTTGATTAATTTTTGTTTGTTTGTTTTTAGAGTAAGAAATTAGGATAAATCAACAGTAGATAGAGAATTCTGTGTGATTCTTAAATGGTTCACAAATCTATTCATTTCTTTCTACCACCTGGACTCATCTCTTACTTTCTTCTCCCTGTTCTTGCTGCGTCCACGTTCACGCAGCAGCACGTGGTGGTCATTGCTCCTGTTCGCCAACAGCCAGTCCTCCTGTGCTTCTGGGCACATGGGCAGATCACCCTTTCCCTCGCCTTAAGAAAAATGCATGGCCATGTGACTTGCTGTGGCCAATGAAATAAGGGCAGAAGTGACAAGTATCGCTTCCAGGTAGAAGCATTTAAGAGCTGACATGGGTGATTCTTCATGTTCTCTGCCCTCATTGACATAACCATCAATCTTCCAAATGGTGAGGCTTTGGTCAGCCAGGGAGCTAGAGTGAAGACAATAGGGAGGAGAGTCCTTATAGATCTGTGGCAAATGTCACACAGCCAGACATAAACCTTTTTAGTTTTCAGCCACTGAGTTCTGGAGCTGTTTGTCACTGCAGCATAACTTAGCAGGTCCTGACTGATATGTTCCCTCATCCTCTTTACTTACTTTGCAATCGGAATCATTTGCAAATGTGGTCAAGTCCTCCCGCGGACTATACCCCTTTTGTGACTTCCCAGCACTCTCAGGATAAGGTCCAAATGTCCCACCGTGGCTTACAGGGCCACACAGGACCTGCCCTTTCCTCACCCTGCCGACTGCTTCATGCCTCCTTTAATTAAGGTGCCTCTTTTTGGGCTTCCCCATAATTGTTCTGATCACTTGGGTTTGTCACCATCTGGGGAACAAGTCTGTCTCTGCCGTAGGACTTTGAGTCCCCTGAGGGCAGGGCTGGGGCTGGGTTGTCAGCATGGCACAGCTCAGGGCTGGGCACAGAGGAGAGTTTCAATGACTGTTGGTTGAATGAATAATAGATGAGTTCAGGCGTCAAACAGATTCATTCATCACAGGATTTCTGAGAAGTCAGGGTGCTGTCTCTTTCTCTTTCTTCTTTGCGCTTTTCTCCTTACGGGTTTCCTCCAGGACAGATTAACAGTTGGCATCATTCATTCCTGGATGGCAGCTCCATGCTGCAGGGAAGTGGCTGTGGTTTCTGTGGAAAGTCCCAGAGAAACTCCTTTTCTCCCGGTTCCCCTAACCAACCCAAGCCATTTTTTTTTGCTGACTCAGCACCCTCCTTTTATTTTTACATTTTCCCAAACATTTTTAATAAAAATTTCAAACGGAGAGAAAAGTTGAAATAATTTTACAGTGAACACTTAGGTACCCATCACCTAGATCCTGCAATTAGCATTTTACTCTACCTGCTTTATCAGGTCCCTGCCCAGCTTCCCGCCCCCTCTCCATCCATTGCTCCCTCTTACCTTTCTGATGCATTTCACAGCAAGTTGCCATCGTTGGTAAACTTCCCCCTAAACACTGCCACGTGCATAAAATTAACGAAAGTTCAGTATTTGCTTGCTGTTCCTTTTTACTTAGTTTCTACTTTTCAGGTGAAATTTACATATGTTGAAACGCACAGAACTGAAGCACCCTGTTAGAGGCACTCTGACAAACGTGTAGACCTGCACCTTGAAATCTCTATTGCGACTCAGAGCGCTCCCATCACTCCGGTCAGTCCCTGGGTTTCAGAGAGGAATAGATGAGCGAGGGGAACAGGGTGGGAAGAGGGGGCAGAGGTTGGGAGCAGACCTGGAAGGGCCTCATAGGCCATGACGAGAAATAAAACAGTAATTCTAGCCCTAATTCTAATACTGATACTACGCTGGATATTTTTCGCTTGCCTCGTTAGGTCCACTCTCCCCCTCTCCCCACCATGGTCTTGGGAGCAGGGTCAATGCTTGGGAGGCTAATCAGAGTGGACCATAACAGGCTTTCCTGACCATTCTTCCTGTCTGGTTTGACCAGGGGGCAACACTGACGAGAGATCGGAGGGCAGGTATTTATCTCCCGGGCTCCCTCCCTGGTGTAAGGTTGCCTTGGGCTGGCTGTGTCTTTCCACCCAAGGCCACAGCCCCCTTCAGGGGGTCCTCGCCCCATGCCCAGGAGCTGGTGAAAGCTCCCTCTTTCAAGCCCTGGGGTCCTGCACCACCTTTTGTGGTTTCTCTGCCCACCGGCCTCCACCCTTGTAAATAGTCTCTTTACTAGTTAAGCTCTCTCCAGTAACTCCGTTTGAACTGCTCTTTGTTTCCTGCTGAGATCCCGAGTGTCCCTGCAGCCCGTGCGCACTGACAACGTCCTAAACGTCTGACAGCTGTTCCAAATGTGTTGTAGAAACAATCTATTGAATCTACCTCACAAATCCTACGTAGAAGCAGAGGCTTGGAGAGGTTATGGCACTAGCTCAGAGTTTCAGAATGAATGTGTGGCCCAGCCAGGATCTGACACCAGCAGGCACCTTGACTGTTAGTCATAGGAGCACCGAGAGCCACCGTGGGATTTTAAGCCAGGAAGTCAGGTTGGTGTTTTGCAGGCGCCCTCTGGCGGTGTGGGGGAGCACTGCCAGCTGAGATTTAGCACCCGGCTCTGCCCGCGCTCTGGGTTTTGCTGCTGCTGTTTCGCTAGTGCACATGCACCCACATGCAACCAAATCCGTAGCAGAGACACTGACAAATGGACCTGCCTGGGTTTCCAGAATGTCTCCTTGGAGTTGGTGACGTTGGAGCAGGGCCTTGAAGGACACGTAGCACGTAACACGTGTGAAGGCCTGAGAGAGACTCGCTCAGGGAAGGGAGTGAAGCTTCGCCTGGGAGGGAGGCGGGAGATAAGTTGGGGAAGGTCCGGCCCCTTTGGGAAAGAACCGTGACGTTGGGTCTTTGTCCTGTAAATCAATTGGAGCTTGTGAACCAGCACGTTTCAAAGACAAAATTGGAGGGCCAGACATTAGGGTTGTCAACTTTTTCTGCTGTCAGTATGGACTTTAAAAAAAACAAACCCAACCACTTTATTCATTCTAAAAGCTTTTAATGAACATCGACTGTGTATTAGGGAATGTTCTGGGCAGGGTCTGAGTCTGTTTGTTCACGTTGTACCCTCAGAGTACAGAGTCATGGAAAGCCCCCAGTAGAATGAATAAAATTAGAGATAATTGCTCTTGGCAAGGTCAGCGCAGGAGCGAGCTGCTGGGAATACAGTTGAAAGTCTTTTTCGTCTTTGGATGTCAAGGGACAAAATGACAACAAATTTAGTTGATAGGTCTTAATTGGCTTTTATTCGTACTTCTAGAATCAGGCAACATTTTATTATGTAAAGCAGAATGAGTGTTCTGATTAGGTGAGCAGAGGAGTTTGACTTTCTAGACGGAAAAGGGCTGAGGAGGCAGAACAGAGAACAAAAAGTGGATTCGCCATTTCAACGTTACTTTCCTTGTAAAGGTTAAAGCAGAGGGGACTTCCTTATCATGCTGGCTAAACTGTTACGGGGATTTGGCTATTATCTCTCTCTCTCTCTCCTGATTTCTTGGAAGGTCAGATAAACAACTTAGTTTGGCCTCGGTGACATGGAACTTGAGCATGAGTGACGCCATCTTGGTTTGGTCTGTTGCACCTAGTGCAGGAGCTGAGTCCAAACCAGTGACCTCCTGTACCTTTTATTTAACAATATTATTATTAGTTTTTGGAAAGTCATCTTTTTTTCCTGCTAAACAGTCCAGAGGGGTAAGAAAATCATCTTTGAATAAGGTTATTTCCTATATTCTGGGGATCTGGGGTAGGGATCATACAACAGAAGTACCCAATTCTGGAAAAAACACTATGCAAATGTTTACATATTCATATGCCTCGAAACACAAACCTTTTGTGCCTTCTTCCCAGTGAGCTGGTCAAGAGGGAGTGAAGCAGCTTTCCCGAAGCCCCATGGAGGGTGA
This sequence comes from Eulemur rufifrons, assembly GCF_041146395.1. Taxonomy (NCBI): domain Eukaryota; kingdom Metazoa; phylum Chordata; class Mammalia; order Primates; family Lemuridae; genus Eulemur; species Eulemur rufifrons. The sequence goes on along the minus strand of NC_091006.1, from coordinate 9,021,452 downwards.
GTTGTAACGTCAGGATTTCAATCCTGGGCAGAGTGACCCAAGCTCTGAACCATTTTTCTCTATTGTTTAAATGATCTGCCGGGCACAGTGGCTCACGCCTCTAATCCTGGCACTCTGGGAGGCCAAGACAAGAGTATCTCTTGAGGTCAGGAGTCTGAGGTTGCAGTGAGCTGTGATCACACCACTGCACTCTACTCGGGGTGACAAAGGGAGACTCTGCCCCGCCCCAATAAAATAAATAATCTTTTTCTAGAATTTCATATTTCTTCTAAGCCAATGCTTTCTTTTCTTTTCCCAGTGGTGTTATCACTAACTTTTTTGGAACTCTTTTGCACTGGGATAACTCGTTTGATAGCATATTTGTATCAGTCTCATCTTTAATCCAACAGCTATCAAAATTCAGAACAAAGTAGACCCTGTCACTCAATTCCCCATATTTGAAAACTACCATTTCTACAGATGTCATGCACCTTCTATGGACTATCCGATCGCAGGCTCTTTAAGTATTAATAATATCCCCGGATGTGGGGGCAGAAGGTCGGATGGGCAGAACATGGCTGGGCAGGGCAGGAGGACTCAACCTGAGAAAGAAAAGGAGAGAGGGACAGGTCTTTCCACCAGGAGACGCACAAGGGAAATGAGCTTATTTCTCAGAATGGCTAACTTTTGCAACGCTCCAGCAGCTGCCCTTCTCATTTAGGGGAAAAGCCGCGCCCTTCCTATGGCTCCACAGGCCCTGACTTCGCCTCCTGCACTGCCCCGGCCTGTTTCTCTCCAGCCTCGCTGGTCTCCCCAGCAAACCCCAACCGCGGGGCTCAGCCCCTGCTCAGAACCTGTGCATTTGCTGCGCCCACTGCCTGCGATGCCCGGCCCCTGGTTAGCCACGGCTGAGTGACGAACACCCTTGGAGTGCTCGCCGCACCACGGACAGTTCTAAGCAATTTAGCAATATTAACTCCATTCACTGCTTCCTCACTTCCCTCAGCTCATTGCCTGAATGCAACCTTCTCTGTGATGCCTTCCAGGCCATTCTATTTAAACGCACCCCCCACCTAATGTGCCTGCTCAGCGCGCTCCTGGACACTAACAATTATCCTTCCCTACTTTCTTGTTTTGAACATTTATCTACAACTAACATATTACATATTTAACTTTACCTTATTTATCTTTTTATTATTATCTTCCACTGCATGGCTGTATGACATTTTGTTTATCCATTCATCAGGTGATGGGCATTTTGGTTATTTTGTGTGTGTGTGTGTGTGTGTGTGTGCGTTTTAATCACATAACAATTCACGGACTCAATCTTGTTGTAAAAATTCAACTGCAGCGTCAAAATTCCCTGGGGTCTCCTCTTCCATCCCATGGGGATTTTCCTCTTAGAACCCTGGAACAGGGAGACACTGCATTTCCTGGGCAAAATGCCAACAGTAAGTGAAAGCCGACACCTACTGCTCAGTCACCATGACCCGCGCACTGTCTGGAGCCCTTTCTACGTATTGACTCTGAAAGTTGTCAGAATCAAAATGGAGTCACTAATGTTCAAAGCAAAACAAAACCTGATGACTGTAGAGCCAGGGAAGGCCATGAAGACAGGGTTCTCAGGCTCGTATGCCTGATCACCAAGACTCTAAAAAAACCACAACTTTGCACAAAGGCCATTGCAACCTTATACAAAAAATACGTCTGCAAGGACATCTGCCCAGCAACTGCCTACCAACCTGGGAGTGGTGTCCCTCTTGTTATTGATCCATGTAGCCAAGGATAATTATTTCCAAACAATTATGTAACCGTCCTAATTTCATCCTTTACAGACTTTGTCTTCCTTCACCTCCCTGAATATGCACGTAGTTTACTATGGCACGTGTATTCCCATTGCTCTATTCCCAAAGAAATGTCTTTTTTTTTTTTTTTTTTAGAAAGTCTCTCTCTGTTATTTAGGTTGACAACTCATTTAATTACAATAAAATCCAAACTATTCTCCCCACAATCCCACCGGTGCCTGTCTGATGTCACCTCCAGCCACTCTCCTCCTTGCCTCTTCCCTCCTTTCCTCTTCCCTCCCTTCGCTTTCTCATGCACACCAACATCAAGCCCACCGCTATGCCTCAGCAAAGGTCTCCCTCCCCGTCTCCGCGTGGCTTCCTCTCCCTCTTCGTCCACGTGTTGCTGGAATGTCATGGGCTTCCACGACCAGTGGGCTTCCACGGCCACCTTATCAAAAGCAGCATCTCTCCTCTCCCACCCAGCCTCCGAATTTTACTCACCTTTACTTCCCTTCGGGGCATTTCTCTCTACCTGGCTTTATATGGTAGACCTATTTGTCTTTTATGCACCTGCACTTTGTTTTATTCATCGTTGTCTCCTCCTCACCCAGAGCAACAGGAGCTCTGCAAACAGTAGGCTCCTGGAACAATCCTGTTGGGTTAGACCTGCTCTTATCCCATTTTGTAGATGGGGGATCTAAGGCACGGAGAGGTTAAGTCACTCAGCTGACAAATGGCAGAGATGGGTGTCACATCCAAGCAGGCTGGCTTCAGGATTGGACTGGGCAGCACAGGTTTCCTGTATGAGTTAGTTACAGTAATGCTGTGTAACAAACCGCCCCAACACGCAGTAGCATTTTTTTTTTTTTTTAGCTCATGAATTTGTGGGTGAGCAATTTAGGCTGGGCTTGGCTGGGTGGTTCTTCCGGACTCAGTAGCGCTTGCTCGTATGTCTGGGAGTCATCTGTCAGCTAATCTAGGTTTGTCTAGGCTGCAATGATTGGGACAACTTTGGTTGTGCTCCACATGGGCTAGCCTGGGCTTATTCTCACAGAGGTGGAAAAATACAAATGGAAATGTGCAAGGCCTCTCAACTGAGGCCCAGGCTTGAAACTGGCATGTGTCACTCCTACCTGATTCTGTTGGTGAAAGCAAGTCATGTGGCCAAGCTCAGAGTCATATAACCACAAAGTTACATGGTGAAGGACATGGAAGCCAAGAGGGGTGAGGAACTGGGGCTGGCAGTACAATCTGCCACAGTTTCCATTGGCTCAAAGTTCTTGGGCTCTGTTCTCAGGCGTGAGAGTCAGAGGCCATATGGGAAAGGACCCCAGGGAGCCCTTCCCCGCCCTTCCTTCCTTCCTTCCTTCCTTCCTTCCTTCCTTCCTTCCTTCCTTCTTTCCTTCCCTTCTTTTTCCCTCCCCTTCCACCCACCCACCCCAGGGAGCTCTTGATGTGCAGCTTCTTTGAAGGACACTCCCAGACTCAGGATGCAGAGGGTTTGTGTGGGGGGAAGGAACAAAGTAGGAGAGGGTAGCTGAGCAGAGAAGCTGTTGTGTCTGCATTTGTCATTTGGGCGTGGTGGTCTAGCGGAAGCTGGCAGGAAGCTTTGCAGGTATTCACTTTTGCTGGTTGGTGAGGAGTGAATGCTTTGACATTATTTGATCTTAGTCACTGTGTTACCTGTTTTGGGGGTTTTATATTAATATATCTGTCTGTCTATGTATCTACCTAGCTTTCAATTATCTATCTATCTTTTCCTTAATTTTTGCCTTTAGCTCAATTAAGCATTGGCTTGTAAATAAAGGTGCAGATGAGGATTTTGTGTGTTCCAAGATCTTCTGAGCTCATTTCACAATCTTTTCTCCTAGTTTAGGCTCCAGGCTTCACCAACCTGGGTTGCAACCTGGTTCCACTCACCTGATACTCGGAACCACCTAATGGTCAGGACAGCTCCGCGAAGCCAGGGCTGTGATTATTTCCATTTTACAAGTGAGGGAAATTTAGTGGCTTCCACAAGACAGTTTCCCAGGACTTTGGCTGCTTGTAAAAAATAATTGGACCCAGATGATTCTAGAACTTTCCTGAGCAGAATGAGCTGGCTGGGCTGTCGCCGGCAGATTAGAGATGGCTGTCCTGACACAGGGGCACACTCCCATCTCTCTGGCTCTGCAGGAAGTACGACCGAGGGCTGGTCTGGTTTGCAGCTGTCATTCTTACAGTAACCGTGGGTGTGGGCTTTTCCTGGTTCCCGGTCTCCTGGGGAGACCTCCCTGCCCTCAGGCTGTCAGGCTTGGAGAGGCTCCTGTCTGTAATAACACTGTTGCTTTTACAGCTACTCCAGGAAACCCAGACTGTCAGATAAGCACCTTTCAGCCCTCCCTGAGTCGACACTAAGGACCTTTGAATTTTCCCCTATAGAGGCCACATTTGGAAGATTTATCATCCCTTAAGATGGATTTGGAATGTTAATTAATTTGCCTGGGTTTTGCCAATCAGAGCTCCACTTTTCTCAGCCTTGGTCTCTAAGCAGTGGGAGGCAACTGGTATTTGCTGACCACTCAGAGAGATTGCAGCCCAGAGCAGGGATCTTGGGCCACTGTTGGGCTTTTGCAATACTGAGAGTTTCTCTGGCTCCCCCGTGTCCGTCACTGCACCCCTAAGAGTGTTCCCTGCACTCAGCATCAGACCAGCATCAAATGTCCCATCACCCAGCTTGGAGCCGGAAAGGACGTTATCGGCCCCCAGCCCCACACCCTGGCACGGGGCTGGGCACCTGTGCCCACCAGCCTCCTGGGAAGTGCTTCCAGACGGCGTCAAGGCTGCAGGCCTCTTGCGGCTCGGGTCCTGAAGGTTCCACATTCCCTAGCCCCGATGAGTGACAATGAACATGAGCTGCAAACCTGCCAGGATCTCCTGAATGTAGAGGGACAATGGCGGCTCTTTCACCTCCACCTTCCAAATCTCATGCAAGATGCCGCTTGTGGCTCACACTAACTCAGACCAACACAGGGAAGGGAATTCTGGGAACAATAGCTCCAGTTTATCTAAACTGTAACAATACAAATCCACCAAAGTGGCTGACACCTACACACGTCAACAACGTGGTCTCAGTGATGGATATATATTAAAAATGCACATATTTGAGGTATACAATTCGATGAGCTTTGACATGGATTCACTCATGAACTTCCCTGAATTTCCTGAAGGGGCTTCCAGAGAACTTAAGAAGTTTCCAGAAATCTAGGGTGTGTTTCCAGGGCTTGTGAAGCGGGAAGACGGTGCCTCCCAGGGGAGCTGTATGTCCCCATTGGGGTCAAAACCTTCTGAATCCCCACCCTGTGCCATGTTTTCCTCATTTTCAAGGCCAGCATCCTCTGGGCAACCCAAACCCTGTCGTGGGAGCAACATGAGTGAGCCGCATTCTCGAATCTCCCACTGCCCACCCCCGATGGAAGGGGACGGCAGAGAAACCCACCAATCTCAGGATGGGTATGTGGGTGGAGGGAGGGGAGGGGAGGGGCTTCAGAATAGCATTTATTTTTTTTCCTTCTCTTTCTATTATGAAAAATTTCAACTTCACCAATGTACAGAGAAGAGTACAACAAACCCCCAGGTCCTAACCATCCAGCTGCTCTTAGTGTAACCATCTTCCCAGTTAATTTGAGATTAACCACAAATGTATCATTTCATTGATATTTTCCAAAGAGACAGAAACTTTAGTATGTGTCTCTACTGTTAAGAGAAATTCACCATAATATTATTATCAGATCTAAAAAATAATTAACGATAATTTGGTAATATAATTAACTCTTTGGTTAGTGTTCTCAATTTGGTGGTGTCATGAACATTTTTGGACAGTTGGTTTATGCAACTCATGAAGAAAACAAAGGTTGACACATTGCATTTTGTTGCTATGTTTCTTTTTTCTTTCTTTCTTTTTTTTTTTTTGAGACAGAGTCTCACTCTGTTCCCTGGGCTAAAGTGCCGTGGCGTCAGCCTAGTTCACAGCAACCTCAAACTCCTGGGCTCAAGCGATCCTTCTGCCTCAGCCTCCCGGGACTACAGGCATGCGCCACCATGCCAGGCTAATTTTTTCTATATATATATATTTTTTAGCTGTCCAGATAATTTCTTTCTATTTTTACTAGAGACAGGGTCTCGCTCTTGCTCAGGCTGGTCTCGAACTCCTGACCTTGAGCAATCCTCCCGCCTCGTCCTCCCAGAGTGCTAGGATTACAGGCGTGAGCCACCACGCCCGGCCTATGTTTCTTTTCTTTTTTTTTTTTTTTTTAATGGCTTTTTTTTTTTTCCTTTGAGACAGAGTATCACTCTGTTGCCCGGGCTAGAGTGCCGTGGCATCAGCCTAGCTCACAGCAACCTCAAACTCCTGGGCTCAAGTGAGCCTCCTGCCTCAGCTTCTCAATTAGCTGGGACTACAGGCACCTGCTACCACACCTGGCTAATTTTTCTATTTTTAGTAGAGACAGGTCCTTGGTCTTGCTGAGGCTGGTCTCGAACTCCTGACCTCAAGCGATCCTCCCACCTTGGCCTCCCAGAGAGCTAGGATTATAGGCATGAGCCACCGAGTCTGGCCTCGTTGATATGTTTCTTAAGCCTTTTTTAGTTTTTGGATCACCCCTCCCCCACTACCTTCACTTACAATACCTTTGGTAAATAAACAGGGTCCTTTGTCCCGTAGTTCCCAACATCCAGGATTTTGCTGGTTGCATCCCAGTTGAGTCGTTTAGCATGTTCCTTCATGAAGTGCCTCTCAAAAGAGGAATTGTGATATATATATATTTTTAAAAAAACATCTTTTATTGAGGTCTAATTGATATAGAAAAAAACTACATATACTTGAGGTATACAGTTTGCTGTGCTTTGACGTGTATTCACCCGTGAAACCATCACCACAATCGGATGGTAGTGGGAAGACAGGTTCTCTCACTCATGGTGGGTAGGAGTGTAAACTGCAGGCTTTAAGGAGAGAAATTTGACATCTCTTCCCGTGACCAGCACAAACACCCTGTGACTCAGCAATGCCACTATTCCAGTTGTCACACTCGTGGTATGCGAGGAGTACTTAAGGTTATGTGTTGCAGCGTTGTCTGAACTAGCAAAGGATCCGATACTAGGCTATGGTAAAAGTCATATAACACAAAGTCCCAAGCATGTTCTCCATGCTTTACAAACAATAATTCACAGAATCCTCAGACGTGGCAGGTACTAAGATTAGGCGTACTTTAAAGATGGGGAAACCGGGGCCCAGAGAGATTAAGTGGCTTGTCCAAGATCACACAGCCAGTCATGGTAGCACTGGCGCCCAGGCAGTCTTTCTACAGAGCCTGCGCTCTTTCCTGCTGTGTTGCAATAGTCCAGTTGTAACTGGGTCATTGTCACAACGGACTGTTATATTGCTATAAAAAAGAATGAAGAGGTTCTTTATGGACTGACATAAAATGGTTTCCAAGGTATAATGTAAAGCAAAGTGTAAACCATCAGTGTCAAGTAGAATGAAAGAATGTGTGTGTGTGTTTATTTATGTGCATATGTGCCCACTTGTGTGCAGGCATGTGTCATGTTTACCTGTGTAAATGTGTCACATACGTGTATCTGCATATGCACACGTGTTGTGTGTTACACGTACGTATCTGTGTATGTTTGTGAGTGGTTGTGTGTATGCATGCATGTGTACGTGTATAATTGTATGTGTGTGTGATATGCATATGTGAATGTGTATATTTTTAGCCTGTGATGTGTGTGACGTGTATGTGTGTATATGTATGTGTGCGTGTGCATGTGTATACTTGTGTGTGTATGGATATTTTTGTGTGCATTTATGTGTGTATATGTGTACTTGTATGGGCACCAACCATTTCTGAATGGATTCCGAAAGCTGTTGGCAGCTTGGTTGCCTTTTGGAAAGGGGATTTCTATAGGGTGGGGAAGGAGACTTTTCACGGCCTTTTTGTACTTACTGAATTTTTAAAAACTTAATGGAAGCATAACATATATATAGAAAGGGGCCCATATTGTAAATCTACAGCTGTATTAATTTTTACAAACTGAACGTATCTATGTAACCAGCACCCAAGTGCATAAAGAGATCATGACCCCAAGGCCCCCTGCTCCCCGTTCCGTTCACTCTCATGGCAGACAAGCATAGATTAATTTTGTATGTTTTTGAACTTCATATAAGTAGAATCATATTCTGTGTGTGTCTGCCTTTTTAAAAAATTAAAAAAATTATTATTTTTTTGAGACAGGGTCTTGCTCTGTCTCCCAGGCTAGAGTGCCGTGGCGTCAGCCTAGCTCACTGCAAGCTCAAACTCCTGGGCTCAAGTGATCCTCCTGCCTCAGCCTCCCAAGTAGCTGGTACTACAGGCATGCACCACCATGCCCAGCTAATTTTTCTATTTTTTTTTTTTTTTTGTAGAGGCGGGGTCTCATTATGTTGCTCAGGCTGGTCTCAAGAGATCCACCTCGGCCTCCCCTAGTGTTAGGATTACAGGCATGAGCCACCACACCCGGCCACTCTTATGCTCTTATTTGGAGCAATACTTCCATGCTCTCTCCTCATCATAGTTTGCACTGAGTGAGCACTGAGATTTCCCCAACATTGAGAAATATCTCAGTGTTCAGATTTTTAAGTTTCAAAGTAGGCTTTGTAAGTTGAGACAGAGTTAATAGTTCAAAAGGCCCAACTTCTGATTTGCAAGACATGGAATTTTTTTTTTTTTTTTTTTTTTTTTTGAGACAGAGTCTCACTCTGTTGCCCAGGCTAGAGTGAGTGCCGTGGCATCAGCCTAGCTCATAGCAACCTCAAACTCCTGGGCTCAAGCCATCCTCCTGCCTCAGCCTCCCAAGTAGCTGGGACTACAGGCATGCGCCACCATGCCCGGCTAATTTTTTCTATATATATATATTTTAGTTGGCCAGATAATTTCTTTCTATTTTTAGTAGAGACGGGGTCTCGCTCTTGCTTAGGCTGGTCTCGAACTCCTGACCTCGAGGGATCCTCCCGCCTCGGCCTCCCAGAGTGCTAGGATTACAGGCATGAGCCACCGCGCCCAGCCAAGACATGGAATTTTTGAGCTTCTGTCTAAGAATGAAGGACTCATAGGATGACTGTTGCAATAAACAATAAATTTGAGAAAAATGTGTGATAGTGGTCAGTGTAAAGTAGATGATAAATTCTGGAATCTAGAATTTCTTGTCTTCTTGCCTTAGGAGGAAGCAAGTTCCTATGAAGTTATGTTTTGTCAGATCTTCAGGGAATTTCATCAGCTATGTGGGATGTCTGGGGAGCTTCATATTCCTAAGCCATCCCAAAGAAATGTAGCAGTTTGAAGACTCTCTTCCAAAGGTAGCTGAGAGGGATGACAGAGCTTAGAGCAGCCGTGCGGATGCCCATCCGTGCCCAGCCAGGGTTGGCGGGTTGTCAGTGGATGCCAGCAGGAATGGAAGCTGCATACCAGGCCTTAGTGAGGACTCAGACATGAGCAGCGAGAGCAGCATGAGAGATAAAACCTAGACGGTCACCTCCCTCCCACCAGCACTATAGCAAAAGCCCCGGATGAGGAGAGTAGAAAAGGGAATCTCTGACTTAACCAATCTGAAATCTGAAATGACTTGAGTTTTGTCTAAGGGTGAAGTTACTACCTTCTATTTGGTAGAGTGTGGGATTGTGATAAACAAAATTATTTAAAAGTAAAATATTAAATATTTTAATTACATATTATATATGTAATATTATTTCAAATTTGCACACTCAAGTGTGTGGCCTGAGAAATTTGTATATGATGCAAAAATGTCTTCTTTTGCATTATAACCATATGATGGATACAATTTTAAAAATATCAAAACAATTCATGGACCAAAATTTTGAAAACTGTGCTGCTTCCATTTACTCAGGAAGTTCTCTCGCAACTGTCTTCGGCACCACTAGAAGACCAGTTCCCATGGGAAAGACCTACTTGTTTGTGTGTTTGCTTTTTGATTTTGCTTTTCACCCCAACTAGTATTTACCAGTCACGGCTTGAATGCTTGTTATGCCCCCAAATTATGCCCCCTCACGAAGTTAAACTTTGATTTGCTTGTGTTTCTTCTCCCTCTTTAGGGAGATTCAGCAAATGGACACAACCATCTTTGAAGACAAAGATGAGGAATTAGCTAGAGTCCGGCATTAACTGCAAGAGATTTGGTAGAACTAGAGAACCTTCTAGAAAGAACTTGATTGGCATATATCATAGCCAAATTTCCCAGTCTTTTGGTAGGGTGACAAGAGTCTGCGTTAAAAGTCTTTCTTCCCACCCCCAGTGCAGTTTACTGTGGGTCAATTAAATCTCAGTGGAGCTGCTTTGAAAAATAATGTCTCCCCCTTTCCCTCCTCACCTTTTACTTTTTTTTATACACCTCGTGTATCATTTGAGTCTTTGCCAATCAGATAGATTTTATGTATTCTTGAGCAGTAAGTAAATAAATAAGCATGAGAACTTTCCAAAAATCTCCCCTACCAATAGTCACAGATTGATCATATCTTACTGACCCCTAGCTCCCTCCCAAGTCCCCTCTGTCCACTGAAGTCATTACATAAGCCACAGAGAAGGGAAAGGACGGTGTAGAGCAGGCAAGGGACAGACTGGGCATAGGGGGACGGGGCCCATTACAATCGGATAACGTGGAGTCTGATTTTTCTCATTCTGCCATAACTTCTGGGCAAATATCAGGACCCCCAAACAGCAGACTTTGGCTTTAAGATTGGGCTAGGAGTGCTCTGGAGGTGGTTAATACTAGTCACTTGCCCAGCTAACAAGAGAAGTTTGCATATTAGGGTGAAAGGAAAATCAGACTTTAGGTCAAAATATCTAGCTCTTGTCTTGGCTCTGCCCATAGCTATGTAAATGTGAGAAACTCACTAAAGTTTTCCAGATTTCAGGTTCTCTTTCTGGAAAATGTATGGGTTGGAGAAGTCGAATTTTAAGGGCCCTTTCAGCACTAAAATTCTACTTCTAGTCTTGAAACATACATAAATCATAACAGAAATTTTATTAAAGATGTCAAATACATCCACAGCATCTTTCTTTGCTCTCCCTCAAATCCCCACCCACTCCTCGACTTGTTGATGACCCGCAGTCACCAGGCTCCCAGTTAACAAAGGTGTCCTGAGACCTAGGACCAGAAGCACCTTCTCAGGAAAAATGGACAAACGATTCCAGCAGCAATGGCAGCAGCAGGTGTAAACTCCAAACTGAAATGGGAAGATACGTGGCTCCATTTTCAGCCTTTCTGGGCTGAGTAAGAAGCTGATTCGGGCAGATTTCCTTCACCAACATGGGTCCTACTGTTAAGATACTGGCCGTCAGCCTGCAGCCCGTCATGGCTGTACAGCCTTTGACTTCCACAGATGACTCAATGCCACCTATGGAACAAGGAAGGACAGGGAGACACAGATGTTTTATGAACTCAGAGGGGAATCCAATCCAGACACTGATCCCTGGAACCCTGAGTGTCAGAGCCTCTTGGTATCTGCTAAGAGGTCTGGTTTTCCAGCCTCTGAAACCATCAGATGTTCATTTCGGTTTACCTCCAGTAATCTCAAGTTCTCCTGCATAGCATCGAGTTGTACCACTGGGACAGGGAAGAGAAGGAGCACTGGAACAGTTTCCAAGAGCCACGCAGGTTGGGCAATGGAGGGTTGTTGACCTAGTGGAAACTGGAGGGGAAAGAAAGGGACAGTTAAGGGCATATCCTGCCTCCAGAGGTGTCCCTCCTTGCTGTCTTCTCTTCTCAAATCTTTCCTGCTGGTGCTACTCTAATCGATCAAAGCCAATTACTGCAGCCTCCCCATACTTCCTCAGCTGACTATCTTTGCTACCAGATCCCATCAACATGACTGCCCAACTCTGTGCTCAGGTGTGGAGCGACAGAGATGGAAAGGGCATGGTTTCTGCCATCTTGCATCATTGTCTAGGAGAAAGTCACGTAAGTAATTAACTACAATACCAACTCAGTAGTTTCTGTGTTCAGGGTATAACGACAAGGGAATGGAGGAGTGCCTAACTATCTAAAAGAATTTGCTAAGTATTTTTGAAGAGCTGATTCTGAGTTGAGAAGGAGGGTGCACAGGGATTAGCTATGTGAAAATGGGGGCTGCAGGCGGGCCACAAAGGAAACAGCAAGGGCTAAGGCCAGGAGGTGTGAGCCAGCTTGGTGGGTGCGGGGAATTGTGAGACGCTGAAGGGCCTGATCTTCAGCTAGTAGGCACAGTGGGGCTGACCTGTTTCATTTTTATGGCCAGCATTCATTCTGATTGGCTAGTGCCATCTCCACTGTTCAGTATTTTTAATATTAGCCCCAGCTAGAACGCAAAAAATGAGAGCGGGAAGGAGGGAAACGAAGCTGAAAAGACAGCAGGGCCAGGTTACTATAGGTCTTGAGTCCACACTGGGGCACTGGGCTGTTGTCATGCAGCAATGGGGAACCAATGCCTGTTAGATTGGTAATATCACCACCCTGCTCAGAAACCTACGCTGACACCTTACTGCTTAATAAACACAAAACCCAGTTTACACTCCAGCCTTCACTGATTTTCCTCTACTCTGAGCACTGTTCAGACCCCAAGGAACAATTCAGAAAAAGGAAGACAATCATTTGAACTGTGAGGTCCTTTTGTGTAAAGGCCCACTTGGGCTAAGGCAAGTAAGAACACGAAGAGGGAAGACAAGACAGTCTCTTTATGGCGTTTCTCTTGGCACGTATCTCCCCCTCCCGCTTCCAGGGTACCTGAGGTCTCTCCTAGATTCCAAAACTGAGACATGTTTTCTTTGTTGTTACACAAGGGATCCTCACAGTAGTTACTGTAGGAGATGGCAACCAGGCCAGGGGGCGGAGTGAGTTGGACAAACGTTATTATCTCCATCCCTCCGGATTCACAGCCCTTAGTGGCCAAAACAGCTGTCTTGTTCTCTGTTAGGAGACAGGGGGGAGGGAAAGTGGATGGTGGCCTTGACATGGACAGTCACCCTTCCCCCCTCCCATCCCACTGGCCCATTCTCATTTCACCTGCTTTAATCATTAGCACGGTTTCCTGGCAAACTGTTCCATTGTTACAAGTTTCAAATTTCTCTGTGGTCCAGTTAAATGCATTGGTTGGATCCTCTTCTATATTTATGGATACACCCTTGTGACAATACACTGGGAGGGAAACGAGATAAAGATAAGCATTTGCCCCACGTGTGGGCTAATGTGACTCCTTTTTCATCATAAATGTATCCTCTGTGACCCAGCTACTCTTCCCTCACGTCCCTGATACGTACAGGCCAAGGAGGAAGCTCCTAGGAGAAAGAGGAACAGCAAACCCTGGATATGGCAGGTTCCCATGGCTTCTTTGAGAGGTTGGGAAGAGCTGAGCAGGATCTGTGATTTGATGGAGAAAAGGCAACTTTTCACCCAGATGGAGTGAGATTAAACCCAGGTTCTGGCAAGTACCGACGTGAGGGTGGAGCTTACTGTCTGTAAGACTATGTCATCTCTGAAGTCAGTCTGTCCCTAACTAGCTTGCGAGTCTGAGAAAGTTAGCAAGTTTATTGCGCCTCACTTTCCATAGTTGTTCATTCTCGGACCGGCCGCCTGTTCCCTAAGACCATGGAATTTGGTGACTCAGCACCCTCCGACTTCAGGATCAGGAGTCTGGGCCCCAAGGCGCCTTCTCCCTCAGACTCAGCTCAGGTTCAAACCTGCTCTCTCAGGGCCTCGGGATCTCAGCCCCCAGCCCCCGGCTTCAGCGGGACCCGGGAGTCTGCGAGCCCAGCCCCATCTTGCCTAGGGATCCAGGAGTTTGGGTTCCAGCCCCTTTGCCCACAGGACACACGATTCTGGGCCCCCAGCCCCCTCCCCTCTCAGGAGCGGGATTCCGGGTCCCCAGCCCTGGCCCCCTCAGACTAAGGAGTCCGGGCCCTCGGCCTCCTCTTTCCTCAGGACTCAGGAATCTGGGTCCCCAGCCTCCTTTTTCTCTTTAAGGGAGCAGAATTCCTGCTGGCTTTCAGATGACCTCAGTCGGATATTGCAGCCGCGAAGGTGCGGCCTGAAACGTCCTCTTACCCAGCGTGGCGTTCTCTTACGGGCCGGAAAGAGAGGCACGGAAGGCGGGGCCAGCTTCGGCCAGACAGGAAGCCCCATTGGTCAACTCAAAAGCATCGGATGAGCTCATTGGATGAGCCTGAGGAACGCAGCGCCTCCTTGGCAGCAGAGAAGCCAATTGCTGGCAGCCTTGGAAGGCGCGCAGGCGCGGAAGGCGAGTGGCGGGCAAATTGACTGAAAGAGCCCACGTGTCTTTGTAGCCCCGGCGTGGGCTGGGCATCCCCAGATGACTTCGCTTCACCGTTTTCTCTCTCTGGGCTGTGTTGTCTCTGCTTCTGTAGCCGCACTAGGAAGTCAAACCCTTGGCCTTCACTCACTGAACTTATCTCCCTGTACCCAAATGGCCTCTCACGTGCCCGGCCTGGCCCCTGCCCCAGCCCTAGCTGCTGAAAGTCCGCTTGGCCTCCTCACTTGTCACGCGCAGTGGCCCCTGCTCTGCCCTGGTATCATCCTCTGATCGCATCATCGCTCCAGCCTCCTCCACCATCTCCTGGAGGGCCGAATTGAGGAATGCCTGCTTTGTGTTACCTCTGTGTTTGTTCTGTAAAAGCCTCCCCCTTGCATCCCTAAGTGGAGCTCCTGAACCTGTTCTGGCTTGGAGCTGCCTAATTCATGAATTGTTGTTTGCTCAAATAAACTCTTTAAAATTTTATTGTGCCTCAGTTTACTTTTTAACAGTGTTCAGGCTGTGATGAGGCAAAGGCACTAGTGGAGAAGGGAGTGTGGCCCTCAGACATGGGACAGGGACCTCAGGCAGACCATCTCCCCACACAGTGACTGCCAGGAGGACATCGCCACTCCCATCGGAAGGAACCAGCCCCGCCCCCTCCCCTGCACAAAAGCTTGCCACCGTCTGTGCCTGGGGCAGTTACCACACAAGGGAATGTTTACTTTCCTTCACAACCCACAATGGGAAATCTACTAAGAGTGAGGTTTCAACATAGAGAAACACAGGCCTGCCCCGGAATCATCGAGTGACACACTGAGAGCCTTACAGGACCTCACCAGTCAGCACTGCAAGGAGTTCCGGGGCATGTGTATAAATAGATTTTGTTCCAATTATCCATTGATTGCCTCTCAGTTCCAAATCCAATCTGCCGCACCCTGCTTGTGATACCTGAGCTGGGTCTCATCTCACAAGCCTGTCTCCTTGTCTCCCTGGTGTAATGTTAGACTTTGCCGGTAGAGGGTGGTAGAGGGACACTGCAGGAGGAAGAGCCTCTTCCAGCCATAGCGGTAGAAGTTGCTCCCTGTATCAGCCATTCCCCTTTTCTCGAGCGTTCTCTTTACCATTCAGTACCAATATCCTCTTAACTCCAACTCCCTGTTCCTAGTTCAGGATTCTTTATATTAAACTTTTCCTGTTGAAATTAGCGTGTGGTTTCTGACTCCTGCCTGGACCCTGACTGCTACAGGTCCCGAGTGTGAAACCAAATAGGGTGAACCAGAGAAGTTGATAGGGCCAAATTCTTTCACGTGGGATATGGGATATAAGGTGTTGGCTCAAGCACTCGGGAATGACATTGCTAATCTGCTAGGTCAATCTGGGGTCAATGCTGGAACTTCTCTGGCATACTGGAGAGAAAAAGAGTCCAAAGTCTGGGGACATGGGAAAGCCGAACTGCAATGTCTGGCCGTTTGCAGCCTCAGTTCCTCCCCTACTACGGCTCCAGGATGGATTAGGAAATACTTTGAGGAGGGGACCTCAAGAGCTTCGTGGTGGCTCACTTTGGAGGCAGAAGATGTTTATGGGAGATGCTGGAGTTGGGCTCCCTGATCTCAACAGGAAAAAGAGGAACTTGGAATGGCAAAGCAGTGACACTGAGCCTTCCAAGCCAGGGTGTTCCCAGTCACTGAAATAAGCCACAAAGCAGAGAAGTCGTCAGAGTGTTTTGACAGGCAGGGATCTGTGGGCAAGCTAAATGTCCCTAAAAAGTGAAAATGGTGGGAAATCTACTAAGATACTGCCCAATAAATGGGAGATGTTCTAGCTCTGAAAGGAAGAAATCTAATGTGATTCTCCACAATGTCCTCTCATTCAGTTCCCAGACTGAGCCAGCTCACAGACCTGGAACCCCATGAGTGAGGAGGAGGCAGAGTACTTTGGAGAAGGACCCTGCAGTGCAGCCATGGGTGTAGACAGTGCACCTTGCCCCATGCCAGAGAGACCTGGGGCCCCTTGTATGGGGAGTTGGGTGCTGGTCACGGGGAAGCACACAGATCTTGCCAGGGGTTATTGGATGACTGGGATGCTAATCTCCATTGGAAGCCAGCTCAGGGGATATATGGACTCATCCTGTTGTTATTTCTGTCGTCCCAGAGTGGATCATAGGAATAGGTAACTGGAAAAATCCCCACACAGGTTCCCTGACCCATGGAGTGAGGACCATCATGGTGGAAAAAGCCAAAAGGTAACAAACGTGGTGCTGTCGCCACCCTCACCAAGGCAGTGCATCAGAAGTGATAAAGCAACCTGAGGGGGAGTCTCTGAGATTAGTGCCCACATAATGGCTTGAGAGACGAAGGGCCTAGATTGCTAGCACATTTCCATTTACTGCACCTGTCTGGTCACTGCAACAGGGTCTGGAGAATGACCGCAGGTTTTGGTGAACATAAGTGGCAGTGACAACGGCAGCTGCAGTTCTGGCTGTGGTTTCTTACAGACCCTGGATGTGCAGCTACGGATCTAACAATGCATTTTGCTGTGTTTATGGGCAGAGATAGTTAGAAGCATTTACGTTCATATTTCAGGGACTGTTGGGATACGGAATTAAGGGACATTGAAAGTTTCAGGAGTTTTGCAGGGCTTTGCCTTGAAGGAATCTGTGGGCATGTTAGCTCACAGACCAAAAGCTGCTTAGCAACAAGGGGGGCATTCCACCGATTGGGGCAACTGCAAGGCAGCGCCTGTCTCAAGGCCTGCAGGCCAGCACCTGGAGCCTGTGCAAGGCAGAGCTCGGCATCGGGTCACAGGTTAAGAGACTGATCAAAGGATGTCAGCCCAGCAGACATCTGCAGCTAAAACCAATTAGCCTCAAGGACAGTTCCTGCTTCACTCCTGACCACATGTCTCAGTTAATGAGGAACTAGATAAAGGAATATATGGTCTCTATGTTTCTGTTTTAGCTTTACTGCTAATTGACAATTCTATCTTTAACTTGTATACTCAGCTAGGTCTACTCCTTACTTAGAGCTTAAGAAATTTATCATAGAAAAATTTTGTAACCGTTTGCTCACGTAGATAGAATTAATTAAGGGATCTCTTGAAACCTTTGGGGAGCCTTGAAACCTAAACGAATGACCTGTACGCATAAATCTGTAACCACCAGCAACTAACTGCTGTACCAATAAATATCGATGCGGGATTTCACTCAGAGCCTCCTGGCTCACGAGAATGCTGGAGGACCCCTGACTTCCCCACCACTTTCAACTACACTTTGTCTCTGTCTCTATTATTTCCAAATCTCTTGCGATGATCCTGCCTGGGACCCGTTTTGCTGGGAGAGTAGCTAACTCCTGGCAGGGAATGAGAGTACAGTCTAATTTAGTGGCCTCATGGCTTGGTCAGTTCTTCTGCCAAAGGGACCTCAAGCACATGATTTTCTGTGGAACATCACACTGGTTCCCTTCATTGAGAGCATTATGTTAATTTCCTTGGTCACAGTGAATGAGAAGTAGCAAGCTTGCCCGATGACGTAGAAATAAGACACGTGTGTGCCAGAGGGTGGGAGGTAAAGTGTGCAAACACCCAGCCTCCTGTCCTACTGATGTAAATCGTCCTGGCACAGAGGTCTGGGACATGTCCCAATATTCTTTCTTCTTCTTCTCTCTCTCTCTCTGTTGTTTAAAGAGCATTTATTCAAGTGCAAAGATTGAGGACTGCAGCCCAGCTCACACTTCCAAGTTGCCTTGAGAAGTGCTCCCAAATATTCCTTCTCAACGGTGGGACAATGTACTATCCCTTATGCTGCTGCCTCTAGAAAACGAGATGGGTCCCTTAGGATTTAGGGGCAAAATGTCACACATTTTGACATGCTACTCACGCTGATTTGTCTGGGAACTCTTAAGAATGCAAGTTTTGATCGGAGGAATGAGCTCTGTGGAAGGTCCAGGCTGGAGGCCCTGCTGCCCTGACCCTCTGGCTGTGCGACCTGACACACGCAATGTTATTGGAAGTTTCTGTAACATAAAGAGAAAATGGATCACCACAATGCAGAACCTCAGGGTTTGGGTCAAAGGTGCACCGCCTCCTACAGACAGCTGTCCACCCTTCGGGAAGCAACTCCTGCCTTGTCACTGGGCCCAGAGGAATCTGAATGCCTGACCACAGGACACCAAAGGTAGGTTGGCTACACAGGACAGGTCCTGTCATGGAGGGGACAGAGCTTTATCTTCACAGGGACAGACACATACTGTGGGTTCCAGTTGCCCCACTGTGTACTCAGTGCTTCTGTGAACACCGCCGTTCTGGGACCGAGGATGCCTTTTCTGGTGCTGTGGTAGCCCAGGCAGTTTTGCTTCCAACTAAGTGGTATGTTTTAAGGCAACGAAAGTGGAGTGATTAATCCACACCATGGAACCCACTGACATTCCCAGGTGCCCCGGTGCATGGAGACAGCTGGCTTCTCCAGATGGTGGAATGGCCCACGAGTGGCTTCTCAGGGCCCCAGGGGAGAGATCGTACCCTGCCACCCAGCAGGAACCGCCATACATCTTAAACCAAGGGCCAGTCTATCGTGCCGCCTTCCTCACAGCCAGATGCACGGATCCAGGAAATACAGGGAGAACAAGGGACTGTCCCTTCCACTACTGCACCTACCCACCCACTGAAAGAACGTTTGTTCCTTGTCCCTGTGACCTTGGGTAGGTTGGATGAAGAATCCTTCATAGCTCTGACCAGTGAACACAATGACTGCCGCTCGCCATTGTGTGCTCCTCGTGTGGCCGAAACAACAGGCCAAGAAGAGGGTCATCCCGTGGGCTGCGGTGACTGAACCTGATTACCAGAGAGAGGCTGGACAAGGAGACTAGGTTTGGAAGGAGGTGACTCGTTGGGGTGCTCCTTCCTTGGCCAGGGCCCTGTCCCATGGAAAACTACAGAAACCCAACACAGACAAGACCATCCAAGACTCAGTCGCTGTGAGAATGAAGATTTGTCTTCACAACAGGTCCCAGACACTGTGCAAACGCGGTGTTGGAG
Organism: Eulemur rufifrons; assembly: GCF_041146395.1. NCBI lineage: Eukaryota > Metazoa > Chordata > Mammalia > Primates > Lemuridae > Eulemur > Eulemur rufifrons. The sequence goes on along the minus strand of NC_091006.1, from coordinate 9,002,342 downwards.
GTGGCGGGGAACATGGTGGGGACGCAGCTCCACACCCTGGACCTCAGCAGCTCTGTTTGAAGTCACCTCCTCCCTCTTCTTCCTCTCGCTGTGTAGGAACTGGTGGTGCAACTCAGAGGGAGAAAGCCTTCTCTGTTGTCATCACAGAGTTAGTGACTGAGTGACGGGCAGGAATTCTGTGTCTTCTGTACCGAGGACTCTGATTTCCACCTGCACGAGGGAAGAGGCTGGGGGCCGCCGGGCAACCCTCTCTGAATGTCTCTCTCTGCAGATGCCAACAATGGCTCTTTCTCCTCCCCCTTTCAGACCTAGGGTGGTAACAGAGCCCCGGTGGCAACAGTCTGGGAAACTGTGCTAACCCTTTTGTTCTCAGCTCCTGTCAAGACCTTATGTCAATTATCCCATTACTGTCATGTGCCACATAGCAACGGTTCAGCCGACAACGGGCCGCATATACAACAGTGGTCCCATTAGATTATAATACCGTGATTTAACTGTACCTTTTCTAGGTTTAGATGTTTAGAAACACACATACTTGCCACAGTGCTACAGTTGCTACAGTATTCGGTACGGTGACATGTTGGTCAGGTTTGCAGCTTAGGAGCAAGAGCCATAACCATCTGGGTGTGTGTGATGTTTACACAACGACAAAATCATCTAACAACACATTTCTCAGAATGTGTCCCTGTGGTTACGAGACACATGACTACACTAATCTCTCCTCCAGTTACTCAGACGAGGGGACCCCCCGATGTGTGCTGGGGCCCTGACTGCCAGGGTGGAAGCCTCATTGGTCTCGATGCATCTCCCTCTCCCAGAGTGACACCCAAATACCTTTGGCTGCAGCACCCTGGAGGTTCTGCCGCCACCCAAGCTGGAATGGACGTGCGGACCAGGCCAATGAAGGTCGGGCCTTCGGTGGTGATTTTCTCACCAGAGTCTTCTCCTGCCCTGTGCCAGACCTCTGGGAGCCCGTCCTTGCCCTCCCAGAGAGACATCCCAGCATTGGAGAAAGGACAGGTCTTTATTATCAGCTACATGTGGCCACTCCTTGAATGTCCTCTCTCCCATAGGGCAAGTTCAGCTGCTCCCAGGCCCTCCCTACGTTATCAGCAGGTGATAACACATGTTTGGGTGCCGGGGGGACTACAATTCACAGGGAGGAGAAAAGTGATTTGTTGTCCAAGGCCATTAGCTTGTGGGGTCAGAGGGAGGGTGGGGTTTGGGTGGTCAGCAGAGGTTAAGACTCATGGGAGAAATGGAGTTAGCGGGAAAGACAAAGCCCCCCACACCAAAGGGCTAGGGCTAGCCCCAGCCCCACCACCTGAGCGAGGGAGGCGGCAGGGGCAGCACCACTTGAGAGATAAAGATTACTATTATAATCATTATTATCCTGTCCGTCCTCATGGACAGAAAAGACCCCAATGTTCCTGATGTGATTCAGCAAGGAGGTAGAAGGTTGGGCCACGCAGCCCTGAATGCCCACTCTGTTGGTCAACTCACCTAGAGGGAGAAGATCCAGTTAGAGAGGACACCAAGTACAGCACACCGACCTTTCTAAGAACCAGCCCCTCCCCCCTCAGACCCAGGGGTCCAGCCCCAGCCCCTCCCCCTCAGACCCAGGGGTCCAGGCCCAGCCCCTCCCCCCTCAGACCCAGGGGTCCAGGCCCAGCCCCTCCTCCCTCAGACCCAGGGGTCCGGATCCCCAGGCCCCATTATCCTTGGGATCCAGCTTTCAGCACTCACCTCCCTTGACATGAAGGTGACCATCATAACAATGAGTAGTGCCACTAGGACACTTAATGTTGGGGGAGTTCTCAGAGCAGGATCCAAAGAGGTTCACACAGCTAGGACACTGCAGGTCTCCCAGGGCAGGGACAGCTGGGGAGCAGAGAGAAGGTTGGGGGTGCACAGCTCTGCTCTCAGCTGTAGCCACCCACCTTGGACCCCGAGGATCCCATACCTGGACGATGGAGGGACTTCAGCAGGACGCTGCTGCTGTGGGCTTTGTTGCAAAAGTTGGAGGAGCAGAAGTGGGTATAGGAGGCCATGAACACCCCAGGGGGCCCGACATGTATGGAGGTGGCCTGGGAGTCCTGAGTCCCAGCCCTGCCGCAGCCTTTGCTCCACAGCAGGGCTGACTTGCTTCCTGAGGGGGTGAGAGAGGGAAAGCTGGGCTGCGGAGTGTGGCTCTGAGGGCAGCAGGAGGGACTGGGAGCGGGACTCCCTGCATTCCACGGTGCTCCCCGGGCAGAGGGCGGATGCAGGTCCCCTCATCACCACGGCTTGGGTCGTGCTTAGTTCTCATTCGGGGAAACCACGGCACAGAGAGAGGAAGAGTTGGATTGAGAACTTCAGGCGTGAGGGGAACTGAGCAGGAAATTCAGGGGACAGGACCTGGGGTGCTGCAGGGGACACAGGGTAGGTGTGTGGCCCTCTCGCCCAGCCACGCACCTGCATCTATGAGCAGCAGCGTCTCCTGACATGCGTGCCCAGCATCGCAGAGCTCGAGCCACTCTGGGTCCCAGGACTCGGGTTCATGAGTCAAGTTGCTCCCACTCACAAACTTGAGCCCGTGCTCACAGGCCAGAAAATCTGGGGAGAGGAAATCATCAGGGTCTGCATGAGGAGGAACCCGCCACGTCTGTCCCTCCAGGTCCCATGCTAGGGAAGGTGATCACATTCTGAGTCACATTCCAGGTGGCCTGGCCACAGAGTCCCTCAGTCTTGAACTTAGAAGGGACATGGAAGTCTAAACCCCACCTGCACTGCTCACCCGTTTCTGCTTGAACACCGCAGGGCCCTCCTCCCAGGGCCCTTTTTGGAAGGCTGCCCCTCCCTGCAGGTGGGAGAGCCATGGACAGCCGGTCTCCACTTCCCTGTCTGGGCTACAAGGTCCTCATCAGGATAATACAGAAGGCAGCCTGAGACCATGTTTCTTTTCACCGAGAAACCCAATGTTCCAAACAAAAAGACTCAGTGCCTAGCACGTACTGCGCTGTTGTAGTTCCTTCCACCCTCTCAAGGAGCTCGCCTTGTCTTCATGGCCTCACAGCGACCCACAAAGTAGGTGGTGTTGTCATCATCATCATCCTCATCGTCAAGCAGCTGCCCGATACCACACAACTAGTGAGTGGCAGAACCAGGCTTGGAACGAGGCATTCTGGCTCCTTAGGGCTGGGGTTGGGCTCCGCGGTGGGGAAGATGGGTGTTGAAGACCATCTTCAGCTACCCTGGCCCCGGTGGCCCTCAGGAGTCTAGTGTGAAAGCCACAAGCCTCGGCCTTCTGTCAAGGCCATCGCAGATCAGCGGTGACGTGTCCCACTGTGCAGAAACTCCTCGGCTGGGGACTCCATGTCCACCAACACCTGTAACCTTCATAGCAGCCCCACCAAGGAGGGCCACTCATCTACCCGCTTCACAGATGACAAAACTGTGGCTCCTGCTCCCCTCCCCCAAGCCTGGTCCCCACCCTGCCCACCCCCTGCCCCAGCTTCCTCATCTTGGTCAATGGTGGCTCCTTTCTCCCAGTTGCTCAAGCCGGAAACATCGCTGTCATCCTTGACAATTGTCTCTCTCACCCCATGTGGCATCCCTCAGGAAATTCTGCTGGCTTAAGCTGCAGGGTATCTCCAGAACCCGGCCACTTGGGACCACCTCTGCTGTTTCCACCTGGGTCCAAGCCCCATCTGCTGGCCCCTGCCTCTCCGCAGCTCTCCCTGAGCCCTCGAGGCTCTCCCCCTACTCTGATCTCCACTCGCAGACAGAGGGATGCTCACTAAAGGTAAGTCAGGTCATGTCACTCCTCTGCTCCGAAGGCTCCAGTAGGTCCCCATCCCGCTCAGTATAGAATTCTAAGTCCTCAAAATGGCCCAGGGGCTCCTGCACGATGGGGCCTCCCACTCCTTCCCCATCCATGTGTCCTGTCCCCCACCTCTGGCACTCTTCTCCACCCACACTGTCCTCCTGGCTGCGGCCAACAAGATGTCAGGGAGTAAGTGCGGGAGAGAAGGGCACTCCAAGGAGGTAGAACAGCTCAAGGCAGGCAAGAGCACAGGTTGCCCAAAATGGGCCACAGCAGGAGCCCACAGGGAAGAAACCCCAAGGGCTAGAAGGAGTGAGGCCTTGGCTGTCCCCTGAGGCCCCGGGCAGGGTTCCTGGTGAACACGCTGAGGGCACACGCCCACCTCAGGGCCTTGGCATCTGTCCCCTCCCCATGTCTGCAACCACCATCCACCCCCTTCTCCAAGCCCAGGGAAAGATGCTCAATGAGACATTGAGACTTTTGATACTCAGACGATATTGACACTCAAAAGTGGGTCCAGGGGCAGAGCACGGACTTGAACCCACGTCTCCCTGATTCAGACACCAGGCTCTTAACTGCCAGGTGCTGGACTCCTCTCACTAGGACCACTGCCCAGTCCCTCAGGTGGGCAGTCAGGGCCTTACCCGCTCCAGCCCCTTGGTTCTTCAAATGGGCTGCAGCCCGGGCCGTCTCAGTCTCAGGCACCCTGTGCGCGGCCCTCTCCACCCGCCTCCTCACGAGCTCCTCCCCTCCACCCCCCATTCACTCCCTGACATCTCATGGCACCCCTGGCTTCTGACACCTGGTCTTGGTGAGGCTCACTGTATATTTGCCAAACTGCTGAACTGAACTTAACCAGGGAAGGCAAAAGCATCCTCCAAGATCTGGCTGCAATGTTGAACGCTAGCCGGATACAGAAATAAATTGAGAACATTTATTTATGGCATGATAGCTGAGTTTTATGTGGCTTGTGTGGTTTGTGTAGTGTACGTGTATGGCATGTGCATGGGATGTGAGAGGCGTGTGCTGTGTACATGGTGTGTTTGCGTGGTGTGTGTGGGGGCGATGTATGTGGTATGTGTTTGTTGTGTGTGTTTGGCGTGGTGTGTTCAGCATATCTGTGTTTTGTTTGTGTGGGGTGTGTGTTGCGTGTACTGTGTGTTGTGTATGCAGTCTGTGATGCCTGTGTGTTATATCGGGGGTGTGGGGGAGCGTGTGTGTGCTATGTGATGTGTGGTTGTGTACGCAGCATCATGTGATGTATGTGTGTCTGTTGTGTGCATTGTGTGTTGTGTGTATGGCATATGTCTGATTAGTTTCTGAAATACCTTCTGGATTAAGAATGTCATCTAGTCCCAGAGATGAGGGCCAGATGACTAAAACCAGCATTAGTCAAATGGAAAGATAAATGGCTCAGACTCTGTCCCTCCCTGCTCAACAACCTTCCATGGCTCCCCTGCCCTGGGCAGGAAGTTCCCCCTCAGCTTGGCTTTGCAGGTGCTTGACCACCCCCAGCCCCCTCTTATCTCTCCACTGCCTACCAGTGTCCGTTCCCAAGACACACCAGGCCATTTCCTGCCCCCTTGGCCTCCCACCAGCTCTTCCTTCTCTTCCTTCTCTTCCTTCTGCTTAGATAGCTCCCTTTCCACCCCCACCCCCACCTTGTCTATTTGGAAAACTTCTAACCAACCCCCAACCCCAGCTGCACCCCATCTTCCTGATGAGCCCTTCTGGGCAATAGCAGGCTCACTCGACCTCCAGGCCTTTGCACATGCTGTTCCCTCTGCCCGTTAATGTGCCTTTCCTCTTCTACCATCTTTAAGACATGGGTTCACAGGTCACCTTCTCTGTGAAGCCTTCCTTCAGCTCCCATCCCCAGGCCATCAGTGTCTTCCTCCTCTGAGCATCCCCAGGCCCTGCATCCCCCCCCCATCACATCCCTGACCACCCCAAGCAGGACCAATGTGTCTGTGGCATCTCCCCCTCCTAGTCCTGGAGGACCTCTAGGCAGGGACAGGGTCTGACTCATCTGGGGTCTCCACGGGGACCCTGGGGTCCTGCCTGACCTCACTTCAGCATGCACGTCCTGGGCACCCATCCTAAGCCAGCGCTTATGCTGCACAAGCTGGAAATCTTGGTGTCAGTGACTCACAGCCTCTGTCCTCAGGCTCCTGGGCTAGCCAGGGAGACAGCTCCAAACACAAAGAGGAACGCTTGCTGAACTCACTCAACTCTCTCCACGAAGCTCTAAGGGTTAGGGCAACATGGGCAGATGAGGAAACCGAGGCACAAACAGGGAAGACCTTGCCCCAGGGCAGCTGGGACTCCTATCTGACCTTTCCTTCCCCACCGCGGCTTCCCCTTGCCTCAGAGCCCCTCTTACTGAGAACCCCACGGCACTCTCCATCCTTCCAGCGTTCTGCTGGGGCCGCACGCGACTGGGCAAGTGGGGACAAACTCTTGCCTTCCCTGTCTCCCCTGAAGCACCCTGGATTTTCCCTCTGGTTTTCTTTCCTGTGTAGGCACGCCTGCTGGGGGCTCCAGTGCCACGGGTCGGGGAGGGATGAGGACAGCAGAGAGGGAGGGGTGGTCAGGGGGAAGTGGGAGCCCCAGGGTGATCCTAGGTCAGGAGTTTGCGGAAACAGCACTGGAAGTCCCTGGGCCACATGAGAACCAGCAGGTGCTCCAGCGGTCCCCAATGCATAAACACATGCAAACAAACCCACCCTGCACCCCGACCTTCCTCCCCTGCCCGCTCCCCAACAGGCTGCCCTAACTTAGCCTGGCGTCATTCAAACCTCCCACAACAGTGGGCTTCTGTCCTATAGTCTGTCCCCCAGGCCACACACACACCCTTTCTTTCTCTCCTTCAGCTGGACACCGCTTGCTGGCACCCCATCCGGAGGGAGACTCCCCTCACTTCGCATACGCCCGAGCGGGCAGTAAACACCTAAATTACGTGTGGCTGCTGGCTTTGGTGTGATGCCTTTGCATGCCCCATACCTTAGCCAGGGTCATCCCGCCCAGGGCTGCGGTGCAGGGCACAGCCTCGCTGTTCGGCGCGGGACTCACCTTTCAGATTGCAGCTCTCCCTCAGTTCTATGGGCCCAATGTCCTGGGTCCCATTGAGCAGATTGCAGCCTGGTTGGGACATGCATCCCTGGACGTACACTCTGATGAAGATGTCCCCTGAGGAAGGGGAGAGGGAGAGGCAGCCAGGCTGCTGCAGGGACCAGCCGACCCTCAGAGGGGACACTGCCCCAGGAAGCCAGGTCCCCCTCCTTCTGGGCCCCTCCCATGCCCCAGCTCCCCAGAGACTCAGATCTCAGTCCCAGACTTCCCCATTCAGCTCCCAAAGGAACCCCAATGTCCCCGGCGTACCTCCCGTGAGCCGGAGGACTCCATTGTAGCAGTGTGTGCTCCCCTGTGGACAGACCTCTGTCGCAGCCCCCACACAGCTCTCTGTAGAAAAGCAGACTGGGCACCTCGAGGACCCTGGGGCTGGGGAGGTGACAGACAGAGTGAGGGAACACTGAGAGGGCTCTGGATTTGGATCAGATGCCTTCTCTCCATCCTGCTTTTGCTGGCAACAATCTCCCAATGTCTCTTCCCCTAGCTCCTCTCGCACAGCTCCAGTGTGGGGAATTAGGGATGTGAGGCCGGTGAAACAGGAAGTGAGCAGGATATGAGATCTGGGGAGAGGCCGGGCACAGTGGCTCATACCTGTAATCCCAGCATTCTGAGAGGATCACTTGAGCCTAGGAGTTTGAGACCAGCCTGGGCAACATAGCAAGACCCTGTCTCTAAAATATTTTTTTAAAACTTAGCTGGGCATGCTGGCACACAGCTGTAGTTACCAGCTACTTAGGAGGCTGAGACACAAGGATCGCTTGAGCCCAGGAGCTGGAGGCTGCAGTGAGCTATGATCGCACCACTGCACGCCAGCGTGGATGACAGAGCGAGACCCTATCTCTAACAATGGCAACAACAACAAAAGTCTGGGGAAGAGGCACTTGGGGCTGAGTAGGGAAGGGGGTGCTGAGGTGCAGGGGGTGGGGGCGGGGCCTGCTGAGGCTGCACACAGACAGCCTTGGTCAAGTCTGAACCGGGAACCTTGTCTGAACCTCAACCAACTCTGAACGGGGAAGTCTGGACTTCTGAGACTAGACATGGACACAGACTCCTTGGTCAAGGCAGGGAGGGGTCCCCTGGAAGGAGCCCACGGCTTCACCTGCAAGTCCTACTAAACAGTTAAGGAATCCGAGAGAGACTCTAATTCAAAAACTATTCCGAAGAAGAGAAGCGCAAAACACAGCCCCAAACTCTATTACAGCACCCGACATGGACAGTGGGAAGGTACAAAGCATCTGACTTAGGAACAGGAAATGCAAAAACCCTCCGGGAGGCATTGGTGAAGCTAATCCAACAGTACAGAAGAAAGGAGAACGCTGGATGACCAGGTTAGGACGGTCGCCAGAGTGTGCGGTTGGTGGTTTCACATGAGAAATCAGGCCAGGTTGCTGCTCCAGGACTGTCAGCAGAGGCTGGGCAGGGAGCCCTGGGCGGGCGGCGGACAGGGCGGTGGCAGAGATCCGGAGTGAGTGCAGAAGAGATGGGGAAGGACTGAGCCAGGGGGCCAAGGGGCCATCAGGAAGGGACCCAGCCAGTGAGCCACGCCCTCCGCCGCCCCCTCCCTGGTCCGCTCCGCTCCTCGGGGCCCTCCTCCCGAGGGCACCTGTTTGGAGGGGCGGGGCCCAGACCGGCGCGCTGTTGGAGAGGTCATTGCAGAGGTCCCTCTGGCGGCACACGTGGGTGTAGGAGACGGTGGAGAGGCCGGGGCCTGTCCTGTGCTCAGTGACGCGAACCTCGTGGTCCTCCTCCTCCGTGCAGCCCTTGCTGATGACCATCAACACCTGTGGTCCTGAGGAGAGAGGGCGGCAGGTGGGGTGGGATCAGGACTCCAGGGTCCTGGAGGAAGAGGCTGCATCGTGGCTTGGGGTGAGAGGCTGCAGGGGAGGCGCCTGGGCACCCAAGGGGTTGCACCTGCTGGGGAGGGGACTCCTGCGACCCTGCACGGGAGGCAGGAGGGCTGAGCGCCAGGGGCAGGGCCTTCTCACCGTTCTCAATGAGCATCAGCGTGTCTTGGCAACCCTAGCCACGGTCACATTCTTTCTGTTCAGCTGTCCACTGGCGGGGCAGGTCCGAGACGTTGTACACAGCCTTATGTGCCAGCGACTGGCAGAGCAGGGCCTGCACTCCTGGGGTGGGAAGAGCAAATCCGTTTCAGCAGAGCTCCCCTCCATTCCTGCAGGAAAACCCTCTCCAGGTCAGCGTCCTCACTCACCTGGCAGCGGGAAGGTGACCCCCAGGAGGGCCAGCAGGAGGGCAGACAGAACTCATGACCAGTGTGCAGCAGAAAATTCCCTACCACCCTTTCAACTAGGAAACAAGCCCTTTATAGGGCCCTGAGCCAGCAGCCCAGGAAACGGGTGGGGAGGGAAAGGTCTTGCTAAACCCAGGCCTGGGCCGAACCCTCTGAGTCTCAACCGCTTGAAGGGCCTGCCTCCCAGGGCCCCTCCTCCCTCAGACCCGGGGGTCCAGGCCCCAGCTCCCCCCACAATTAGAAACTGAGGCAGCCTGACTCCAGGGTCCCCTGGTCGGGATGCCTGGCCCTCTTCCCCCTGTGCCCAGCTACGTGGGTCCCCACCCCCACCCTGTTTCAGAGCAGTTTGGGAAGGCAGTTTCCTCACCCCCCATGGCACCATGGCCACCTTCTGGCCTCAGGTGGGGAAATGGCCCAACTGCCTGTGAGGACATTGTGCAGGGGGCACTGGCTGGTCCCCACATTCTTCCTGCCCCAGCCTGCGCTCCCCGGGCTGCCCCTCCTCTTCTTTCTCTGTCCTTCCTATGTGGCTTTCCTTTCCATTTCCCCTTTCGTGACTTTCTTTCAGGCTTCCTCTTCTGTCCTCTCCCCTGCTGGCACAGCCTGGGCCCCGGGCCCCACTTCTTGCCACCAGGAAGGATTAAGGTGTGGCAGGGGGAGAGGTGGGAGTGGAGACCAGGCCTGGGCTGAGGAATGAAGATGGGTCCTGACAAAGCAAAGTTTCTTTGCTGGAAACAGGTGGGGGCAGTGGGGACTGGAAAGCCAGCTCTTCAGAAAAACACCAGCAAGCCCCGCCTTGTCACGCTGGCCTGTTTCTATGGTGTAAATATTCCCAACGTGTCTGATTTTAAGCTACCGACAGTTTAATACCCAGCTGGAAAAATTCCGAGCTATTTAACATGGGCTTTCACGTACAAACCAGCTCTAGCACACTGGGCAGGTAGGAGGGAGACAGGAGGGAATGAGGGGTGTGTGCCAGTGACAACAGAGGGAAGAGGTGGGTGTATGTGACAGAGAGGGGACAGGCAGAAGACGGAGGGCGAGAGCAAGCATAGTGGAGAAAGAGAAATGAATATGTAACTTGTGATTATAGGTTTATTTTTGACATCTCGACACATTCCATCTTCATTTGTGTTTGCAAGTTTCTTATTCTGCTACCCAGGCAGGGACATGTTTGTCTGATCTCCTACTGTGTCCACACCCCCTACATGGCATGTAGTAGATGCTCGGTAAATGCTTGTTGATTGAATAAATGAATGAATAGAAAGGGAAAGATGGCAACAGAGCCGTCCCCGCAGTTAATCCAGGTCGTGCGGTGTGGCAGCCTCGGCCCCTCCCCAGCGATTCGCACTGTTGCTGTGGGAGCGGCACCTCCGCCATTGTGCGTGGCCTGAAGCAGTGTTCCTGCTGGAAGAGGTGAAGGAAGGGTTGACAAAGAGCCTCCTAGGGTCATAGGTGCTCAACTAAATGTCTTGTTTTAGTCAACAAACACTTCCCCGAGGCTTCTTTTGTGCCAGGCACCATCCTAGTTGCCAGCGATACAGGGAAACAAAGAAGAATGAGGTTGTGGCTTTTCACAGAGCTCACAGCCTGGTAAGACAGACATATATGAAACAAATACATGAGCATTGAAAATACTAGATGGTTCTGGGTGCTGGGCAGAGAGTGAAAACTGGGCGACATGAAAGTGTGTGAATGAACTGGCTGTTTCAGCTTAGATGGGGCTCAGGGAGGTGGCATTTTGGCCGCGGGCAAAGGGAAAAGACAGAGGCAGCCCTGGAAAGACATGCAGAAAGCGAGTTCCAGGCAGGGAGAAGCAGGTGCAAAGGCCCTGAGGTGGCATGGACCTTGGCTTGGGTGAGGATTAGAAAGAGTGCAGGTGGCTAGACTGCAGTGGGTAACAGGGAGAGTGACAGGGAGTGATAGGAGATGAGAGCAGAAAGGCTGGCAGGGCCACTGATGTAGGACTAAGCATATTAAGCAGCCTTCCTGGGAGTCTTGCTTTCAAGTGGCAAATGCAAAGGCTGGGGGTGGGACTGTTGAGCTAATCTGTATCTCATAGATCGAGGTGAGGATTAACAGCATTTTATACCCCTGAGTGCGTTCTCAGCAAATGACGAAGAGAATTAACATGTGAGCCCTACTCTGTTCCACGTCCTGGTCCCAGTGTTCATTCAAGCATGGCTACAACTGAGGGAGATCCTATTAATAGCCCAATTTTGGCTGGGTGCAGTGGCTCATGCCTGTAATGCTACCACTCTGGGAGGCCGAGGTGGGAGGATCACTTGAGCTCAGGAGTTTGAGACCAACCTGAGCAAGAATGAGACCCCGTCTCTACTAAAAATAGAAAAAGTAGCCAGGCGCGGTGGAACACACTTGTAGTTCCAGCTACTCGGGAGGCTGAGGCAGGAGGATCACTTGAGCCCAGGAGTTGGAGGCTGCAGTGAGCTATGACGACACCACTGCACTCTAGCCCAGGGCAACAAGAGCAAGACTCCAACTAAAAAAAAAAAAAAATTCCAATTATAGGTAAAGAAACTGAGTTCCAGAGCAGCTAAATAACTTGCCCAAGGGCATACCATGTGGCAGAGATCTCTGCCCAGCAACGATCCATGCTAGGTGGTGACTGCTCAGCTAGGGACCACCTTTCCCAACTCCCCTTCCTCTAGGGGGACCATGGGACTAGTTCCCAGCAATGCACCATGGGCAGAATTGACTCAGGTCACTCCAGAGCCTGAGTGGTTAAGAAGCAGCCATGCCTTCTCCTTCCCCTACGTACCAGCTGGGTGTTGGCATCAGGATGACCCTGAGGGCACAGAGACTGCAGAGCCACCCTTAGCCTGAGTCCCTGCATGTCTGAGTACAGCAGAGCACACCTTCCCCACACCCACACTTCACCATGTAGACATGATGCAAATGAGAAATAAACATCTATCATGTTAAACTATGAAATTGTAGCTTAATGATGTATCTGTTATAGCTGCTAGCATTTCTAATACACATAGCTTCTAGCACTTTTCTTGGTCTGAAGCTTGGGGTGCAGCCTCCTCAGTAAGGGGCTCCCGCTGTGCAAGAGCACTTCTCCAGTCAGCCAACACCAGCCGGCCAAGGGGACCTGGGTGAGATTCATCACATCCACTCCAGTGCTGGACACAGGCTTGATCCCAAGGGCCAGCTCCTAACTCCTACACCACGCACGGGTGCATTCGTAGTTCTATGAATACCAACTCTGTAACAGGAACAGACATACCAAGAACGATAAACGCTATCATAGAGCGAGCGCCACAGTAAAGCGCTCTAAGGCACTAAGGCACTGCCAGTACTGGGTTTTATTGTAGTAGTATTTGTTTTTGTTTTGCTATTGGGTGCAATAATTGCGAAGATTCCTTTCATCTTATAGAAGAGGATGCAGAGGCTGAGAGAGGGAGAGGGGCTTGCCCGAGGCCTCTGAGTCGGGATGTGGCCAAGCTAGAATCAGTTCTGGTCCCTTAGTGCACAGTTTCCCTGACTCTTTCTGATTTCTCCTTCTTGATGGGCCCATGGGTTCACCACGTATGGGCAGCCCAGATCATGCCAGAATTTGTTCCGGAAGTTTACCAAGAGAGGACAGAGCCAGACCCTTTAGCACGTGTGCGGGCCTTTCTCCATGGAGATAAACACTCCTTCAGGAGGGTAAATACTTCCTCCATGGAGACAAATTCTCCAGGAAACACATTTCTCTCCCTGAGACTTCCTTAATCATGCGAAAAGCAAATATTTCCCATCTGCGTTTCCCCAGCTCCAAACCCTACCTCTGTCTCTGCCCCAGTCATCCTGGGCTGGGACTGTCCCCCGTGTCTCCCCATATCGAATTCCTGAGCCTGGTCCGACACAGGAGGGGTAGGGAGAGTTAAGAACCTCCCATCCCACTTGTCTTCAAAGTGGTCCAAGGTCTTTCTGTTTCTTTTTGTTCCCTAATAGTTTCATTTTGAAACATTTCAACCCTGCAGAAAAGCTGCAAGGATAGGGTAATGACCACTCATATCCCCTTCACCTGGATTCACCAATTGTTCACATTTTGCTGAATTTGTTTATACACACATAGCGCACGCTTTTAAAATATTCTTAAAACTTAAAAAGAAGTTGTAGACATTGTGACTGTCACCGCTAAGTGCTTCAGCAAGAACCTCCTTAAGAATAAAGACTTTGTCCTACCTAGCTACGAGACCGTTAGCATGTCTGAGCAGTTTACATTGACGCAATATTGTCTAAAACCCCATTTCCAATGTCCTCTGTTCTCCCAGTAACATCCTTCAGAGCGTTTTTGCTTTCTGGTCTCGGGGACGTCCAGGGTCAAGCACTGGCTGCACTGGACTCTCTCATCTCTGGAGCCTTCTTTAATCTGGGAGTGTTTGCTGCCTTCCGTTTTCTGGAATGTCACTGAAAGCAACCTTCCGCTTGCTTCATGGAGTCTTCTATAACCTGGATGTGTCTGACTGTTTATGATGAGAGTAATTTTAATAGTTCTTGGCAATATTCTACATGGGTAATGTGTCACATCAGGGGACCCTAGAATGCCTGTTGGTCAAATTTTTAGCTAACTAACAAGTAATGTGTGGGGTGAACTGTGGAGGCCGTGTGAACATCCCTTTCCCCACCCCAAGATCTTTCTGCCTCCTTGCGCACATCGTGCCCGCACTACTTCCAGAAAGTCCTCCTTTGTCAAACAAAGCCAAGTGGAGGATGCTTTGCTGAGCTTCTCCCCCTGCCCAGCTCTGCCCCTTACTCGAAGCCTCCCACCCAGCCCCCAGACTGGTTCCATTCATCCACTTCAAGGAGAGGGCAACTGAGCCCTAGAAGAAGTGAAGCTTGGGTCACCAAGCCAGAAAATGGAGCCCAGGCCCTCAAAATAAGCTGCACCCTCTCCCACCACAGCACAGGGCAGCGCAAACCAAGAGACTCAAGAGTCATGTGAATGGTTCATTTCCAATTTCCTCCCCTGCCAGGTGTTCTCCAGCAAAGACAAATCATTCAATTGTCACCATTGGGGCCGGGCGCGGTGGCTCACGCCTGTACTCCTAGCACTCTGGGAAGCCAAGGTGGGAGGATCACGTGAGGTCAGGAGTTTGAGACCAGCCTCAGCAAGAGCGAAACCGTCTTTACAAAAATAATAGAAAAATTAGCCAGGTATGGTGGCACGTACCTGTAGTTCCAGCTCCTCAGAGGCCAAGGCAGGAGGATCACTTGAGCCCAGGAATTTGAGGCTGCAGTGAGCTGTGATGATGCCACTGCACTCTAGCCAGGTGAGAGAGAGAGAGAGGGGCTCTGTCTCAAAAAAAAAAAAAAAGGTTCATTTTATGTTATGTGAATTTCACCTACACTAAAATATAATAAGCTGAATGAAAGAAGCCCAACAAAAAAGAGAACACACTACATGATTCCATTTATATAAAATTCTAGAAAATGACAGTTACTTTCTGGTGACAGAAACAGGATGAGTGATTCCCCAGGGACTGTGGAGATGGGTGGCGCCTGGGAGGGAGGGATTGGCAAGGCGCCCGAGAAAACTCTTTGGTGTGATGGACAGGCTCACTGTTTTGATTGTGGTAAACATCATGGAACGTGTGTGCCAGCAGGATTACAGGCGGTGGCTCAAGCCTGTATTCCCAGCACTTTGGGAGGCCCAGGCAGGAGGATCACTTGAGGCCAGGAATTCTAGATCAGCCTGGACAACAGAGCAAGATCCACTCTCAAGAAAAAACAGAATAGAGAGTACAGAAATAAGTCCACATATTTATATCCAACTGATTTTCAATAAAGGCACCAAGAACATACACTTGGGAAAGGACACCCTCTTAAAAATTGGGAGGAAATTTCCCCAAACTGGGAAAATTGGACATCCATATACAAAGGAATGAAACTGGACCCCCATCTCTCCCCATATAAAAAATCAACTCAAGTTGGATTAAAGACTTAAAGGTAAGACCTGAAACTAAGAAATTAGCAGGAAAAAACATAGGAAAAATTCTTCAAGCCATTGGTCTAGGCAAATATGTCATCGCTAAGACCTCAAAAGCACAGACACTGTAGACCTATAGAACTATAACAAAAATAGACAAATAGAACTATATTAAACCTTATAAGAAGCTTCTGCACAGCGAAGGACACTATCAACAGAGTGAAGAGAAAACCTGTTGAATGGAAGAAAATACTTGCAAACAATTCATCTGACAAGGAACTAATATACAAGGAACTCAAACAACTTAATGATAAAAAAAATCATATCAAAAAGTAGACAAAGGATATGAATAGACAATTCTCAAGAGAAGATATACAAGTGGCCAACAGGTATATGAAAAAAGCTCAACATCTCTAATCATCATGGAAATAGAAATTAAAACCACATTGGGATATCATCTGCCCCCAGTTAGAAGGTATTATTAAAAAGACAAAAACAACAGATGTTGACAAGAGTGCAGAGAAAAGGGAACTCTTACACACTGCTGGTAGGAATGTAAATTAGTGCAACCACTGTGGAAAACAGTATTGAGATTTCTCAAAAAACTAAAACTAGAACTTTCGTGTAATCCAGCACTACTGGGTTTTTATCCTAAGGAAAAGAAATCTGCATATCATAGCAATACCTGCACTCACATGTTTATCACAGCACTGTTCGTAGTAGCAAAGATATGGAACAGTCTAAGTGTCCACCAGTGGATGAATGGATAAAGAAAATGTGCTATATATACGTGATAGAATACTATTCAGCCATAAAAAAGAATGAAAGCATGTCATATGCAACATGGATGGAACTGGAGGTCATTATGTTAAGTGAAATAACCCAGGCATGGAAAGACAAATATTGCATGTTCTAACTCATATGTGGGAGCTTAAAAAGTTGATCTCACGGAGATGAAAGTAGAATGATAGATACCAGAGGGTGGGAAGGGTGTGTGAGTAGGAGGGGCGCTATCCATAGATTGGTTAGTGGATACAAACATACAGTTAGATAGAAGAAATAAGCTCCAATACTGGATAGCAGAGTAGGGAGGCTATAGTTAGCAGCAAAGCATTGTATATTTCAAATTGCTAAAAGAGAGGACTTAAAATGTTACCAACACATAGAAATGATAAATATTTATTTATTGGGGTGATAGATACCCCAAATACGCTGACTTGATCGTTATGCATTCTATGCACGTAACAACTATGTGTACCCCATAAATATGTAAAATATTTTGTGTCAGTAAAACAAAAGCAAAAATGTATGATAATGGACAAAGGCATGTACATGTTTTAGAGAAACCTAAGAGTTAGAGAAGTTTCCTGATGGTGATGTCATTGGGTTTCTGTTACCATCTTCCAGGAACATAGAAAGGTTGGGAGAGGTGGAGAGATAGAAGGAAACAGAAAGAAAGATGTAGAGATGATGACAAGAGACAGACAGAGAGAAAAAGAGACAGTGAGAGAGAGAGAGAGAGAGAGAGAGAGAGAGGCAGTGCAGCCTGGAGAGGGGTATCCAACAGGAGCTCTGATCTCAGGTTGAAAAATGCATCCAGCCACAGTGCCACCATAGGGAGGGAGCTGGGGAACCGATATTCCAGCCTCACCCAGTGTCCTCCCCTGGTCTCCTGTTGGGGCTCCCATTGGCTGAACCCAGCTGGCAGCCAGAAGCAGGAGCCGCCATCGATCCAGTCCCCACAGACCTGCACTCACGGTGCAGAGCAGGCAGAAAGGGCAGGAGGGGCATCTGGAGAAGGAAACAGAAAGTGTTCAGCACAGGTCATCCCTGTCCCCTCGGCCCCCAGCCTCTTTCCTCGTGCAGGTGGAAATCAGAGTCCTCAGTACAGAAGACACAGAATTCCCACCTGTCACTCAATCACTAACTCCGTGATGACAACAGAGAAGTCCTTCTCCCTCTGAGTTGCACCACCAGTTCCTACACAGCGAGAGGAAGAAGAGGGAGGAGGTGACTTCAAACAGAGATGCTGAGGTCCAGGGTGTGGAGCTGTGTCCCCACCATGTTCCCCGCCACCTCCAACACCGCGTTTGCACAGTGTCTGGGACCTGCTGTAAAGACAAATCTTCATTCTCACAGCGACTGAGTCTTGGATGGTCTTGTTTGTGTTGGGTTTCTGTAGTTTTCCACGGGACAGGGCCCTGGCCAAGGAAGGAGCACCCCAACGAGTCACCTCCTTCCAAACCTAGTCTCCTTGTCCAGCCTCTCTCTGGTAATCAGGTTCAGTCACCACAGCCCACGGGATGACCCTCTTCTTGGCCTGTTGTTTCGGCCACACGAGGAGCACACAATGGCGAGTGGCAGTCATTGCGTTCACTGGTCAGAGCTATGAAGGATTCTTCATCCAACCTACCCAAGGTCACAGGGACAAGGAACAAACGTTCTTTCAGTGGGTGGGTAGGTGCAGTAGTGGAAGGGACAGTCCCTTGTTCTCCCTGTATTTCCTGGATCCGTGCATCTGGCTGTGGGGAAGGCGGCACGATAGACTGGCCCTTGGTTTAAGATGTATGGCGGTTCCTGCTGGGTGACAGGGTACGATCTCTCCCCTGGGGCCCTGAGAAGCCACTCGTGGGCCATTCCACCATCTGGAGAAGCCAGCTGTCTCCATGCACCGGGGCACCTGGGAATGTCAGTGGGTTCCATGGTGTGAATTAATCACTCCACTTTCGTTGCCTTAAAACATACCACTTAGTTGGAAGCAAAACTGCCTGGGCTACCACAGCACCAGAAAAGGCATCCTCGGTCCCAGAACGGCGGTGTTCACAGAAGCACTGAGTACACAGTGGGGCAACTGGAACCCACAGTATGTGTCTGTCCCTGTGAAGATAAAGCTCTGTCCCCTCCATGACAGGACCTGTCCTGTGTAGCCAACCTACCTTTGGTGTCCTGTGGTCAGGCATTCAGATTCCTCTGGGCCCAGTGACAAGGCAGGAGTTGCTTCCCGAAGGGTGGAGAGTTGTTTTCCCTAGAACCTGCAGTTCTGCGCTCTGAGTCTCCTAGTGGGGCTTGCAAAAGCCTCCATAAGACAATACGCTGGGTTTGAAACACGAATGCTCTTACCTTCATCATGTTCTACACGTACCCGCCCAGGAGTTCCGTAGGAGAGTATTTTACAATTCCAACTGGACGATTTTGGTGAGAAGAGATGTGGTTAATTTCTGCTATAATTCTATCATGGTTTAAATGGTTTGTTCCTTTTACAATTTGTGGCTAGTCCCTGCAGGGCCTTTTGTTACTGTCCCTTTGATATTTAACATATCTGCATTTTTCAACACCTGATCTTACTTCTTCAGAGCCAGCATGCAGATTAGTCAAGTCTGATTTCCTCTTACAGGAAGAAAGGGTTTTGCCCCATTATATTTGTGTAACCAGGTTACAAGATTTTAAAAATCTGTTGCAAGTGACTACATAGAAACATATATATATATATATCTCAATCTCAACTGTGGGCTACAGAAGAAGAAAGCATTGGAATGCAGATTTTATTTGTTTATTTGCAGAGACCTGAGCCAGCTTACACTCATTTAATTTCTTAATTATTCTTGTCGGTTCTAAAGTCAATCTTCGCTAACAAAGTAACCAACTTTAAAAGCTGTGTAGGCTGGGCACGGTGGCTCAAGCCTGTAATCCTAGCACTCTAGGAGGCCGAGGCGGGAGGATCGCTTGAGGTCAGGAGTTCAAGACCAGCCTGAGCAAGAGCGAGACCCCTGTCTCTACTAAAAATAGAAAGAAATTAGCTGGACAGCTAAAAGTAGGTAGAAAAAATTAGCCTGGCATGGTGGTGCATACCTGTAGTCCCAGCTACTTGGGAGGCTGAGGCAGAAGGATTGCTTGAGCCCAGGGGTTTGAGGCTGCTGTGAGCTAGGCTGACACCAGGACACAATAGCCAGGGCAACAGAGCGAGACTCTGTCTCAAAAAAAGAAGCTGTGTAAAGTCTACTAGTGTGACTCATAAAGGTAAGGGGAGAGAAAAGGTGTTAAGAAAAAGAGAGGAGAAAAGAGAAAGAGTGGGAGGGAGAAACAAAAATTGATGCAAAAATATTAGCAAGAGAGTGGAGGTGGAGAGAAAAGCAGTAGAGAGAGAGAGAGAGAGAGAGTGAGCAACGGGGTGTGTCGCATCTAAGGATCCGCCTGTCTTCTCCGGATGGGGACCTCCAAACTGATCCCAGAAACAGGCTGATCCTTAACTCTGACCACACCCTCGGCCCTGATTCTGACTGCAAACACCTTCTCACAACCGGTGCCTGGTCCTCACCGGGCACAGCCTCAACCCTAAACCCCGACTCGTCTTTGTACTGCGCACTTGAACCTTCAAGATCCTGAAGACTTCAATCCCCAAGCCACCATCTGCCCCAAGAGATGGTGCTTCTCAGGGTGACAGAGAGTAGGGCAGCCTGTGCCCTGACAGCCTTCACTGTGCCCCTCTCCACTGGCTCTGTCCCTTCATCCTACACATCCTCGGAGGCCACTTATGGAAAAACAATTCCTTCCTTGGGCTTCCTTTCCTTCCACTGCCTCTTCCCATCTCAGTCAAGCATCGTTGACTGCCTGGACACATTTCTTTGCTTCCACTTAGTCACCTCGCACCCTCTCCACGTCCACTTTCCATCTTCCCCTTTCTCTGAAATGGCTTTCGTCAAGGTCACCAACATCCACCTTGATTGCTAAACCTTCCAGGCACTCCTGAGGTTTGTTTAGCGGCATTTGGCACCATTCATCACTTCTCCTGAATAGCCTCTGAGAAGGTAAATACAATTTTAAAAAAAAAATTATTTTTGCATGGCGCAAAAGAGCTTTCAGAGCATTTTCTTTAGAAAAAGTGTAATTGAAAATTCTTTCTCTGTCTTTTGTATTTTTAAAACACAAATAAGCCTCTTACCTGCTTTGCAATCCAGAACTGCCTTTCTCAAGAGTGGGAGAGAGAAACAAAAAATGGATGCAAAAAATATTAGCGAGAGAATGGAGGTGGAGAGCAAAGCTGTAGGGAGAGACAGAGTGAGCAGTGGGGTCTGTCGCAGCTAAAGGTCGGCCTCTCTTCTCTGGATGGGGACCTCTACACTGATCCCAGAAACAGGCTGATCCTTAACTCTGACCATACCCTGAGCCTGATTCTGACTCCAAACATCTCGCCTGGGAGCCATCTCTTCGAAAGGTCCTCAGAGCCCCTATTTCCATGCAAAGGTAGAGGCCTGACTTCCGTGGGCTCCTCTCTCCAAGTTGCAAAATTACCACCTGACATAAAGATGTGAGAAGGGTACTTTTCCTGTGGTTAAAGCCAATTAACTAACACAGATGGTCAACCTAGTTACCAGGTGAATTTAGGATGAACTGTGTGTGACAAATGGAACTGTCAAGTCCTCTTCCCCGAGGACTAGTTACTGTTAACCAGGAGAACACGTGTGTAACAGGTTGCATAGGTTTGGCTAGATGGAAGAGTGGGATTTCTCTCTCCTTGTGACCTTGTAGCAGGTTGCCTGGGATACACATCACGTTCTGGTTTGATGCTTATTCAAGAACAAAACTGTTTCCTTTTCCTTCTACCTATGTGGAAAGGTTTTCAGGGTTTAGAGGAGACTTTGTTTTTAATTATATTTTCCCAACACCTCCTACCCTGTGACTTTCTAAGAACCCACCCACCATGCCACTCCTCCTGCTTTTTAAGCTGCAGTCCCCAGCCTTTAAATGTGGCTGTTCTCCAGGGTCCCTCTCAGACCCCTTCCTCTCTCGGTTCATAACCTTTCCCACCCGTGTCACCCCCCTTCTGTGTTCTGGCTGCCTTCCATATTTTAAATGCCTTTGCTATATTTGGGGAATGTTCTGCCTTTCCAAGGGAGAAGCCATTTTCCTGGCATTCCTTGCAGGGATGACACTGACATGTGACTCAGGCTTTCCCCATCAGGTGCTCCCGTACAAGACTCAGGATCGTAAGGTGGTGACGCAGAAGCTTCTGGACTCCAGGGCCAGCCTCAGCGGTGCAGTGTGCATTGTGGTTTCTGTGCCCAGCAATGGGGCCAGAAGGTCTTGACCAGAGCTGCCCTGTGCCTGTGGCTTGGGCTGCTTTGGTGCCCCTGGAGCTCGGTGATTTTCCAACAGGGCCCTTTAATCAATTCCTTTTCTGCTTCACCTAGCTGGAGTGAGCTGGGCTGTTTCTTCCTGAATCTGCTCATGTCCCTGGTTCCTCCTCTTAGATAAGGGCACCCCTGGGCACTCGTCACCTCCACTGGATGCTCAGTAGATGTTCCCCATGCTCTCATTTTCCTTGCTCTTAATATCCAGTGGTCGCTCATCCCTGTCCCTTCTGTGTCCTGAGTCTCTCTTTACTGTGTCCCTTCCTCTCCACCCTGGGGCCACCACCTAAGTTTAGACCACCGTCCATCCTTCCTTGAATTTACGCAGTGGTCTCCCCCGGGTCTCCCTGTCTCCACAGGGGCCACCAGCATCAGTCCACTGTTTTCTCGGTGGCCAAGCTGATCCTTCTGAGGCCCGCCCATGCCCATGGCCCTCTCCTGCTCACCTTTCCAGAGTTCCCAAGTCCACGGGATCCGCTCCAAACTGCCGAGTGACATTTAAGGCTTTGTGTGATTCGTCTTCTATTGTGTTCAGCAGTGGCCCCACCCACCGCCATCCTTCAGGTATGGAAAAATTTGCCTTTTCCGTTTAATTTTTGAGTAAGTATTATATTTACATAACTCAGAAATTTATTTCCGCGGGTATCTGTATATGGGTACAGACATGAAAAGCCTTCGTCCCATTCCACGGAGGTCCTAGCCCTGTGCCAACCCCAGTGGTGAGCTGTGCTATTAGTGACCTCAAAGCTTCCTACAGCTTCTTTCTGAAAATCAAATAGGAATTACTGAAAATTGTGATAAAATACATATAACAAAATTTACCATTTTAACTATTTTTATGCGCACATTCACTGGCATTAGGTTACACTGAGATCTTTGTGCAACCATTGCCACCATCCAACCCCGGAACTTTTTCGTCTCCCCCAGCTGAAGCTCTGTACCCGTTAGCTACTTACGAACTCCTCATGCCCCTCCCAGCCCCGGCGACCCCTTCTACTTTCTGTGTATGAGGCGTGACTACTCTAGGCGCCTCATATACATGGAATCATACAGTATCTGTCCTTCCGTGTGTCATTATTTCACTTAGCTTAATGTCCTCAAGGTTCAGCCACATTGGAGGATGCGTCAGAACGTCCTTCCTTTTTAAGGACGAATAATATTCCGTTGTTCATCCACTCACGATCAGTGGACACTTGGCTTGCTCCCCCACCTTGTGGCTATTGTGAATAACGCTGATATGAGCCAGGTTTACAAATATCTGTTCAAATCTCTGCTTTTGATTCTTTTGGGTATAGGCCCGGAAGTGGAATTGCTGGATCACATGGTAATTCTGTGCTTAATTTTTTCAGAAACCACCACCGTTGCTGTCCCACTCCCATCAAGGCTGCACAAGAGTTCCAATTTCTCCTCACCAACGCTTGCTATTTTCTGGTTATTTGATACTAGCCGTCCTAATGGGTGTGCAGTGGTATAGCGTTGTGGTTTTAATTTGCATTTCCATAATGATTAGTGATGTTGAGCATCTTTGCATGTGCTTATTGGCCGTTTAAGAATTCTTTTTTCCGTTTCCTTCTTTGTAATGCAAAAGGTAGCCCACCACGCATGCGCAGCTCTGCTGCCTGTTTCTCTCCGTTGCAGTGTTCCTTGGGAGCCTTCCCATGCCGCCGTCCTGCTCATTCTTTTTCACAGCTGCATCGTGTTCCAGGGTATGGATCACGGCTCCTCACCCGCTTCCCTATGGATGAACGTCTGGGTCATTCCCAGTCTTTGGCCCCTACCAGCCCTGCAGTAAACGGTCTTGTGCTGGTGTCATTTGACTTGCTTGCAATTCCCGGAAGTGCGCTGCTTAGTCAGAAGGTAAAGTGCATTGGTGAGGGGATGCGACTCTCGCCTCAGGAACCCTGGGGTCCCTTTCTCCTTTCTAGCTGCAGCGTCCCCAACCGGGACAGCACATGGAAAGCACCGAGCAGAAGCCCCCACTAAGCACAGAACCACAAGGGTGAAGGAAATTAGAGATATTTTACCCTATTTTAATATGGCATTTGACATACTGGAATGACTGCAGAAGCCTCAAGGTCTCTCTGACCCCCAGCCCCCACCCCTGCCTCCCCTCCCTGTAAGGCCAGAGTGTGACCACACCTGAACAGACTCCAGTCTCTCGGACTCATTTAAATTCCCAAAAGGGAACTATTTACCAGCTAATCTTCCTTCCCATCCATTCTGCCTTCCTGAGGGTCCTTTGTGCCCCTCCACAGAAGTCCTCTTCCCTCCCCTGCATAACCCATGTTACCAGCGTTTGGTGAAAATCCCAGGACTATAGAAAAACCAGCCCCCAAGAGTTTATTAGAGGTTACTTACAAGGGTACATGCTGCTGGGGGGTGGGGTCAGGAATTTCTTGCACGGGAGCTTCTTACATGCAAAATCCCTATCTGCCCACCTCGTGGGGTTGCTTTAAATCCCTTCCCGATGAGTGAGGCAAAGTTTTTACATTGTATTTTTGCTTATTCGTAGCGAAACAAATCACACGGTGCAGTACCATCATGCTGTGCTGTCCTGCAACCCATGCCATGTTAATGGTGTTACAGTTTTCCACCAGCCAGGGATTTTAGTATTACAATTAGCCAAAGGGCACTATAGGGCAATCAGAGCAGTTCTAAAGCAGTCAGGGCCAGTTTGCGCCAGCCGTTTCAGAGCAAGAAAGTGCTACGGGAAAGTACTAGGTCTTCCCCACCCACTGCCCCAGTGGTTATCTTGGTACCTGCCTAGTCCACCTTGCAGCAATTTTGCTGAGCACTCCAGGGTAGCATGGTGTTTTCATTATGTGATGATGAACTGGCATTTTTTCCTCAACCAGAAAGGCACGTAAGCTTCTGGACCCCTTTGGGTAATTGAATCCTCATTTTTCTGGAGGTTCCCATGTATACACGTTAAATACATTTTCTAACTTTTCTCCTATTAATCTTTATTGTGTGTTGATTTTTTAGCAAATCTTCCAAGGGTGAAGGGGAAGGTTTGTAACAGAGCTAAAGGTCTGAAAAAGGGCAATAAAATGTTTTACGAGGAATCTCTTTAAAACCCCCACACTTTTTGGGAGTTAAAATCTCCATTCCCTCTCAAGGCCAGAAAAATATTTTTTGCTGTTTGATTTCTAGTATCTTAAATCACAGGAGATGATGGAACAGAATTGTCTAGACGAGGGTCATGAGATCATTGTCATCAGAGATGACAGGTCGACCAAAACCACCAGTTATAGTTAAACAACAATAGCCTGAAGCGGCACTGGTCACATGGACCTGAGCCCAACCTCTGAAACCCCCAGCTTTAAAAAGCCCTGTACTTCTGTTTAAAGACAGGATGACGGTCTTTGAGATGCTGGTCCACTGCCCCCTCATTTGCTAGTGAATTAGTAAACTTCTCTTTCCTTTTTCTCAAACCATTTGTCCTCCTTCTTCATTCTCACTGATTTGGCCTTGGGGACAAGGACCAAACTTTTGGTAACAGTTTTCCCTTTGCCCCCACAGCATGGCACAGTGAGCAGGGTCATCAAAGCTGCTCTGCCCTTCTGGAGGCCACAGTGAAGGGCATCCAGGGCCCGATGGAGCCAGCAAAATGGGAAAGCACTTTTGACCAGCCAGACTCCTGATTTCTAGCTCTCTGGTCTCCAGTCAAGCAGACAGTAAAAATCATTGTCTCCTCTCTCCTTTCCAAATTTAATATTTGTGTGAGAAAAGCATTTTGCATGACGAGTCTTGGTAAAGCAACTCTGTGTGTTTTTTGGTCCCTCTCGGTGTGACACTCACACCACCGAGGATGCCACATAAGGGTCAGCAGGGAACACTGGGGGCTTCTCCTCCTTGGATGGAAACAGATCGATCCTAATATCCTGCATCTGAGCAGCCACCAGGGTCCTCTTGGCCCTGTCCTCACACTCAGTGTCTCTGTCCTGGGTCACCCTCGTCATCTCTCATGGACACAGCCACAGCTCTGACAGGTTGGGGTTGAGGCTCCGTCTCCCCAGGAGTCCTTCCCACTCTGACCACATGAACCTGCTCAGCCCCACCTGACCGTCCCCTCACCAGGGCCTTGTGCTCTGGGTCTCTGGACACCTGGATCCACATCATGCAAACTTCAGAACAATGACAACCACCCAGTCCTGACACCCTCACCCAAGGTAAGTGTCCAGTGAGCCTCACCAGGCTCACTAAAAATAGGCAAAGGACTCAAATAGGCATTTCTCCAAAGAAGATACAGAAATAGTCAATAAGCACATGAAAAGATGCTCAGCTGGGGTCGGGGAGCAGGACTCTTTGTTCAGGGGCTGCTCCAGGCTGGGTTATGGGTGAGGTTCCAAGGTCAGGCACGGCGGGGAGGGTCAGAAATTAATCATGGAAGTTTCCCACCACGTTGTAGGCAGAATAGCAGCCTGAGTCTCTGGGCCAGGGAGACTCGCCATGAGGCCAGCATGGGCTCTCAGCCTTGCTGAGGTCACACTCCGGGTACAGAAATGAGCCCTGCAGGGAGTGGCAATGGATGTGTCATCAACCCTAATGTCCAAACATGTGCGAAGGGCTCTCAATCTATAAATTAGAGAAGATCAGATTACCCCTGTAATAACTTTCTCGTTGCCTCTTTGTTATGTACGATAGAATGGGCCGCCTTCCCCACAGTCCCTCCCCACCTGCGAGCTCCCTGGTGCAGCTCCTGCGAAGAAGCTTCCCTGAGTCACTGTCTGAGGTGCTGATGACTATGAGGAGGAGGTGATGGTTCATGGTGATGACCGTGAACTATTGAAGGGCTCGTGAGCTGTGATCTTCCGGTTGCATCTGCTCTCTTTCATTCTGAATTAAGCATGTCACCAAGGAGAGGCGGAGAGGTCCTGGGGGTGTGGAGAGCCCTCCGGCTCCCTGTCTCGGGACCTGGCGGCTGCTGTGGGCATCATTGCACGAACTGACAGCACAGTCAGGATCATCCCGTCCAAGTGCTCACGTGTAGTTTGCACTGGACGAAGATGATAAAATGGTCTTGAGAGGAGTGGGGGACAGAGCACAGGCCTCTCAAAGCTGTGCGCACCCTCATGCCCAGAGTCTGTGGATACGTTACATGGTAAAAGAAACTTTACAGATTAGAGGAAGGACGATGAGATTGGGAGATCATTGTCATTTATCCAGGTGGCACCAATGTAATCACAAGGCCCCTTCATTACAGATGCGAGAGGGAGGCAGGAGGGTCAGAGGAGGAGGAGGAGATGCGAGGATGGGAGCGGAGCTAGAGAGCTCTCAAGACACT
The DNA here is from genome assembly GCF_041146395.1 of Eulemur rufifrons. NCBI lineage: Eukaryota > Metazoa > Chordata > Mammalia > Primates > Lemuridae > Eulemur > Eulemur rufifrons. The sequence goes on along the minus strand of NC_091006.1, from coordinate 8,975,801 downwards.
GTGCTGCTGGCTTTGACGAGGGAAGAAGGGGACACAGCCAAAGATGCAGGCGACTTCAGCAAAGTGGAAAAGACGAGGAAGCGGACTCTTTCCTGGAGCCTCCAGAAAGAACACAGCCATGCGGGCACTTGGTTTGTGTTGTTTTATGCCACTAAATTTGTGACATTTGTTATAACAGTAATAGGAAACTAATGCAAGAGGCGTCACCTTGTCTAATCGGTGATGTGTGGTGTGGATAAGGAGTCAGTTAGAGCTAAATCATGACGTGAAATGTTGCAGTTGTATTTCTTACCTCTCAGCTCACGACAGACGACACTCAGCAATGGGAGAACATCCTCAGGAACCATGATGCTGGGCTTCAGGGCGTGGACCGGCTTGTTGGTGAGAATGCGGCACCTGACTGCAGCGCCCATGGGTGCTCCTTCCCTGCCCGTCTGTGTGGACCTCAGACGGCCCCGTCTTCTGTGCCCCTGAGACCCAATGCGCATTCACAGAGGGGCAAAGGCTGGCAGCTGTCCCTGGTGCCCTAGTCCCTGGGGTGTTGTGAGGATAGCTGAGCGCTCTGTGGGCTGGGCAGGCTCTCGTAGATGTCACCCTCCCCTGTGTGTGCTCCACCCCATCCCGAGTCCCAACTCCCGACTCCTGTCACCCAGGGAAGAGAGACTGGGGTTGGGGTAACGTAGGGATCATATTTTCCCTGTGTGACCCAGGACAGAGCGCACATGGAGGGGGTGAATTTCTGCTAAGTTCCCATGAGCAGAAAGAGAGCCAGCGAGGGGAGGGTCCTCTTTATTCAGCCCTTTCCAGGTGGTCCTTGGTGCCACAGGCCCATTCACTGTCCCTGGAAGCCCCACTTCCTATGGTGATAGGAGGCCGTATCCTGGCCGTCCCAGAGCCTGGCAGCCTGTCCAGGTCTGCAGACATCCAGGAGGGACCCCCATCCCTAGCCACAGGACCCCAGAGTCTGCCCAGGACTCAGCTGATTCTCTGGCTCAGGCTCCATGTCCTGTCCCCTCCACAGAGTTGGGGACTTAGGGGACCCTTTGTCAGCCCAAAGGAGCAGTTCCTGGAGGAAACTAAGAAGCCACTCCTGCTCTGTGGTCCATGCAGCAGTACACGTTTGTGTCAGGGTGTAGCAATTCCTGTAAAGCGAAAGAAGAGGGCTCTGACCCCTGCAGGCTTCTCAGAGTGGGGTGCCAAGTCTCCCAGCTCTGGGCCCACAGGGCTGCTCTGTGGCTGGACCCAGCTGTGCTCAGGGGGCTCCTGCTCCCAGGCCCCTCCCTGCTCTGCTCATCCCCTGTTCCCGTTTTCGCTACAGTGTCCTGAGTCTCCAAGCTCAGCCAGGTGCGGGGTGGTGGCAGATCCTGGGTCCCCCGGGGCCTGCGGGACCAGAACATTGAGGGCCACACTCACCTCATAGGTGGAGCCGGCTGCCTTGGGGCTGGGTCGAGGGCCCTGGGTGGGGAGAGAGAGCCACGTCAGGGGACAGGGAGGGAGGGTCATGGAGGCCGGGTTGAGCCTGGAAGGGTCTTGTCTCTGACCAGCCAGGACTTACGTTCCGAGTCTCCTTTGGGTCGTTTCCCCTCAGGAGGGACCAGCCCTGCCTCCTGAGCTCAGCCTCCCAGCCTGGACACGACCCCCCAGTCCCTGTCCTGTGCCCTCCCTGCACCCTTGTTAACCCAGGACCCTGACTGACGCTCCCAGCACCCACTCTGCTCCTGCTGGACTCCCGGGTCTCCTCAGGGTGGGTCAGGACAGGCTGTGGGTGGTCCTGGCCCTGAGGAGAGGCCCAGCTCCTGGCCAGGGTGGGCCTAACCTTGTCCTGGCCATTCTGGGGGAGGGAGGGTCTGTGCTGGGGGTTGACAGTCCCCCTGGCCTGAGCCTGCACGGCTGGGATCCCCTTGAGAAGGGGCTGGGGAGGGGACGGGCTTACCGAGGGGGTGCGGCTGTCCGAGGGAGCAGGGCCTGGGGGCAGAGACAGGAGTTAGCTCCAGGGTGAGGAGAGCCTGGGCCCCTCCTCCAGGAGGGCATGGGGTCCTCAGCTCCCAGAGAGTGGGGGGAGAGACCTCCCAACACTGTGGGGGCCTTGTGAGCAAGTGAGGCTGAGGAGGTGACCCGTGACCCAGAGGCCACAGCTCGGGGCAGACCCAGCCAGTCGGGGTCCCCTGTGCTGATGTTCATGAGACTCCTCCTTGGAGCCCAGGGAAGGGGTCAGGGTCCCCAGGGGATGACTGGTAGGAGTGGACACTGTGGGGAGGGCCTTGGGGCTCCATCCACACCTGGGGGGAAGGGCACTCACCAATGACAGACTGGGGGGGCTGCCGCTCCTTGAGGTCACGCTGGCCACTGGCCCTAGGAAAGGTCAGGCTCATTTGTGAGGGTGCAGGGTTAAAATCACAACTTTGGAGTTGGAACAGGGGACATGGGGAGACCCCATTTCCAGGGAGGGGTGTGGAGACCTCCCTTCTCCATCAGTTCTGTGGCGAGGGCAGGGGAGGGAGCTGAGGACAGGCCTTAGGAGCCACCTCTGTCCTGGCCCAGAGGGAAGGACCCTCAGGCAGATGTGGGGCCAGAGGAGGGCTGGGCTGAGCGGAGGGTCCAGGCCCTGCAGGGAAAGCCCAGCCAGCCGCGTGGGCAGGACCCTGGGGGGGCCGTGGGACTCTTGGGTCCTCCCTGAAATCGCCGTCCCTGCTGTGGCCAGACCCTTGGCTCAGGCCTGAATAGACTGACATGTGACCAAGCCTTGGCCTCTCTCTCCACCCACCGCGGCAAGAGACATAAGGACACTGCAGGACGTGCCGCCCCGGCCTGCCCAGCCTCTCCCACTCTCCACTGTGCCACCCTGGCCAGGACCCCCTCAGCCCCTGAGCCTGCAAGTCGCCCCTCCCCGGGTGGGTGGATCGAAATGGACAGCAGGGGGCGCTGTTTACTGGGCACTTACCCCAGGGGCGCTGCAGGGAGCTGTGAGGGAACTAGGGCACACTCAGGGCCTGTCCTCAGCTGTGCCTAATTCACAGAGGACCACGCTGCTGAGGAAGCAGCCAGGGCCAGCAGCTGGCGAGGGAGGGGCCGGACAGAGTGAGAGGGAAGGATCCCTGGGGGGGCGGGGCGGGAGGCCTGGGAGAGCCAGGCCCAGAACACAGGACGGGGTCTCCTTCCTCCTGCCTGGCTCCGCTGGGGGACAGGACGAGGATGGGGGGAAAGCCCTGGTACCTTCCAGTCCTTCTGAGGAACAGGACACACCCCAGGGCGGCCACCAGAGCCACCCCGGCCAGGACCCCTGTCACGATGCCAGCGATGGCCCCCAGGGAGAGGCCTGGGGCGTCTTCATTTGCTGAAAGGAGAAGAAATGGGATGAGCCCCAGGTCTGCTCCTGGGGAGACCACCAGGGCCCTTGCAGGAAGGGGTGTGGTTAGGGAGGAAGGAAATGCCACCACGTCCCTGTGCCGTTTGTTGTGTTGTCATCATAACCGACTCGACTCCCCTGCTCTCCGTGGTGGCATCATCTTCCGTCTCTCAGGTGACACCGTGGACTTGCTCTGACTCTACCTTCTCCACACGCAGCCTGTACCTCGCCCTGCCCTGGTGCCCTTAACGCCACTTTCCTCTCATGTCACGCCTCTCCCTGTTTCCTCTTTTCCATCGTGTGACAGTGTTGGCGGCAGGCCCTTCCCAGCCAGGTCAGCGCCGATTCGTGGTCATGATGTTCATTGGCTGCTTTCAGGTGGCTTCTCCGTGGCAGGCACAGGGGGAATAACTTGCCGACCCCTCCTCTGATCCTGCCCTCACCTTAGGGAGAGGGGGTGTCTCCCCCCGTTCTGCAGATTTAGAATCTGAGACTTAAAGTGCCTCAGTAAGTCAATGAAGATCACAGAACCGGTAACAACAAAACAAGTGGCTTGACTTAACAGCTATTAAAAACAGTGTGAATAAAACTAACAGTGCCAGTTGGTGTCACTGATTGAGCCCTGACTGGGTACGACCCTGTGCTAAGTGCTTTAATTTCATTAATCTCCTAATAACCACCCTCACAACGACTTTGAGATCCAGGTGTTCTAATTTTACAAATAAGGAAACCAAAGTTCAGGAGGTCGAGCGCCTTGCTCAAGGTGGAACACCTGGTCCATATCAGAGCCAGGGTAGCAACCAGGTTAGTCTAATGGCAGGATTATCCAGCTGCTCCACAGGCTCTGAGGGAGTCCCTCACTCTTCCCGGCTCAGATCATTTTACATCCCCCCAGCAGTGAAATATACAAGCCAAGGAGTGCAGGGACCGAGATCACCGACATTTCATGGTCAGCCTGAGGGGGCCACTTCTGCTGGAGCTGACTGGTGTGGAGACCTCACACCTCTACTCCCAGCATCCTCCCTCCTGACGGGGTCTATGCCAAGTACACTGTGGTCCCGGGACAGCCCCACCCTCTCTGTGACCTGCAGACTCTGGCCATTGGGGATCCACCGGATGGACTCAGGAGCCCTGGGCCTGAGCTTCTCTGGGAGGATCCAGGGGGACCCTCAGGCCAGGCCCTGACCAGGTCCTACAGGGACCTTCTCAGGGTCATGTCCATGGGGAGGTCCTGGGGGCTGCACTGAGGCTGATGCCTGCTGAGGTACCCGTCACACTGCTCCTTCCTCTGTAGGGACTGTCTGCAGGGTCTGGACGCAGGAAAGGATTCTGATCTTCTGAAGTTTGTCTCCCCAGTGTGTGTCCTGCCCTAAATGCCCAAACCCCAACATGGGACATGATGCAGAGGGGGAGGCAGGCACAGTCCAGGCCTCACAAGTCCGTGTGTGTGAAGTAGAACTGACCCCCCCAACACCCAGAGGTCACAGGGAATCACTCACGGTACACGCGGATCTGTCCAGTTACTTCTTCATACTGAAGATCTGTCTTTATAAGGAGTAGAGTGTAGTGTCCTGTGTCATTCAGGGTGACGTTCTGGAACAGCAGGGATCCATTGGGGTAAATTGTCTCTCGACCACTGTATGCAGGCCCTGTGGTGTTTACTTGAGTGCCTGTTACATATGATACAATTCGGTAGCTGCTGTCCACCTTGTCCCCTCTGTACCAGCTGTAGCCATAAGTATTCTGTGGCAGATTGTGGACGAGTAGAAGAACGTCCTTCCCCTCCACAGCACTGGGCGGCACGGATTCCATAGTGAGTTGGGCAGTGGCAGGCGGGTTCCAGAAGGTTACAAGTGAGACTAGGAGGGAGGAGAGAGAATCAATCCATATTGGGACCTTGGAATCGGGATGGAAAGATGGGGCCTGGGTCCTGAGCAGGTCTCTTCACCCTCAGCCTTGGGGCATGTGTGTGAGTGTGTGTGTGTGTGTGTGAGTGTATGACTGTGTGAGTGTGTGGGGGACTGTGTGTCTGTGTGTGAGTCTGTGAGTGTGTGAGTGTGTCCTCTAGGCCAAGGTCAGCAGTGTGACCACCATCACTCCAGCGCCTCTGGACTGACCATGCCCCTGCTGGGAATCCTCTTCCCAGGTGTCTGCACGGCTCACCTCCCACTGCCCTCAGATCCCTGCTCACACTCAGGGCCATCCTTGGGAGGGACCTTCCCTGGCCACCTCTTCTAGGGACCCTGGGTCTTCCCTTCCTGACCTTTCCCTGCCTGTTCCGTCCGTGGCTCTTGTCCACAGCTGGCCTCACATTCAAGATGTCTCTGCTTGTCTGTCTTCCTCCCACTGGGACATGAGCTCCGTGAGGGCAGGGACGTGTCTGACCTTTGTTGTGCCCCAGAGCCTGGGACAGGCTGCGGACACCTGTGGGTGAGTGAATGAGCGTTCCCAGGGCCCTCCACGTCCTGGTGTTTATTTCACAATGAACAAAAGATAATATCTGACACTGCCGGGTAAGGGCCATGTTTAGTGCCCCTGGTTATGTTTACTTGAAGCGTCACCCTGATATAGTTGTTACCATTTTCAAAATGTAGTGACCATTGATGATTAGCCTGGAGAACACAGAACAATCGAGACTGTCCTGCCTCTTTCCAATTCCAGTTCAATGTGACTTTCCTGTTGTGACATCCTCTTTCCCTTTGTTGTCACCTCCCCTCTTCAGGCTCCAACAGAAGCTCTCTGTCCCTCTCAGAGCCCAGTCCTTCCCAGGAGACCCCAGCCGGTGTCTGCGCTCCCTCCTCCCAACCCCCACCCCCAGGGTATTGTCCCTCTCACCTGTGAGCAGGAGCCCCTGCCAGGGGACGCGCCCTCTGCAGGGAGAGGCTGAGGGGGGCTCCATGGTCTCTGCTGCCTGTTCTGTCCTCTGTGCAGAAGAGCTTGGGCTCCAGGAACGCTCCCGAGCACAGCTGTTCCGAGGAGTCAGCTCTGCTGTCCTTCCTCCCTCTGTGCTGAGCCTCCTCCTGGGGCAGGAGCACTTTCCTGGGTCATGGGACTGGGGCGGGGTCTGTGCCGAGGACAACTCCCTGTCCCCTCCCCTCTCAGTCTTGCTTCCCTTGTCCGTCCTTCCCCTTTCCCTCTGTCCACATTTCAGGCCCCTGAAAACTGCTGAGGCCTTTGCCTTTTTCAGCAAGGATTCTGTCACCCCAACCTTTACACACACACACACACACACACACACAGACACACACACAAGTAGGAGACTCACACACACACACACAGAGGTAGATATGCACACAAGCACACACATAGACACACACACACACAGAGGTAGATATGCACACAAGCACACACATAGACACACACACACACACAACCTGTTAGTTGGGTGAGCACAGCCCTGGGCCCTCAGGGTCCTGTCGTCCCCACGGCTGCGGGTTGGGGTGCACTGGGAGCCCCACCCCTGCTGCCCTCTCCCATCCCCACCCCTGCTGCCCTCTCCCATCCCCACCTGGTTCTTCAGAGCAGGAGCAGGGCGGGGCCTCCACCAGGAACCCTGTCCCAGGGATTGCACCCTCGCCATGCATCAGTCAAGCTGAGTGATGATTGGTGACAGGGACCCTCCCTCTCTCATTGGGTTTAACCTGGTCACAGCTTCCAGGACCTGAGAGTCCCAGAGGGAACTGTCCTTCCTGGACGTGTGCAGTGTCAGGCTCTCATGTGTCCTGGGCAGAGGGGCCTGTGCTTGTTGGTTAGTTGGGGGCGGGTGGGCAGAGCAGGGGTTCAGACCTGGATAGAACCATGCTGACTCCTGACGGCCTCTGTGGCCAGGATCATCCCAGCCCTCCCTGTGCTCACTCACCTGGGGTCTGGCCTGGAGAGTTTCGGAGCCTGGTCGAGCCCCTCTGTGCAGAGGAAGGACAGGCAGTGGCCAGAGAGCCCGTGGGTGTGAGGGGGGTCAAGTTGCTCACAACTCAGGAGGCGGTGGGTGTGGGCTGAGCCTGGGAGCAAAGGGGCTCCTCCCTCACCCCTGTCCACCTGTCGAGCTGTGTCCTCCCTCCCCAGTCATGAGGGGTCGAGGCCCCACATCTGCCAGAGAGCAGGGGCCAGGTGGTCACACCCTGCAAGGTGCCTGTGCCCTGTCTTTGCACACTGTGGGGCAGGTCACCATGTGTCTGGTCCATTGGCTTCCACCATCAAGGAGCCCCTCTTCTGTGTCAGCTCCGGGCTGGGCCCTGATTCCCCAGGGACCAGGACAGGCGCAGCCGGGCGGCATTTGGTGAGCAGGTGCAGAGATAGGTGGTGACGCTGGAGAGAAGGTCATGAGGGAAAGTGCCCTTTTGGAGAGGACGCAGGTGTGCAGTGCAGGAGCCGCCTGCAGGGGGAGCGGCCTTCAGGTGGTGGATGCCTGGTGGCGGAGGAGGTGACAGAGTGGTGTGGGGAGCTTGGAGAGCGAGCAGCACAGTCAACTGAGGCACTGGGGGTGAGGGTCAGACTCTGCCTGGCTGAGGTCGGTGCCCCGGGAGGCTCCAGCTGGGGGACGTTGCCGCCCCCTGGTGGGCAGTGGGGAAAGTGTAGAGGGCAGAGGCAGGGAGCGGGCCAGGCAGCATGTTCTCTTCACCATCCATGAGTAGACATTTCCCGTGGGGTCTTGCCTATGTGTTGTCCAAGCTCCATCCCAGCCCTTTGGGAGGCCGAGGCGGAAGGATCGCTAGAGGCCCGAAGTTTAAAACCAGTCAGAGCAAGAGTGAGACCCTGTCTCTACAAAAAATAGAAAAATTAGCCAGGCGAGGTGGTGCACACATGTGGTCCCAGCTACTAGGGAGGCGCAGGCAGGAGGGTTGCTTGAGCCCAGGAGCTTGAGGTTGTAGAGAGTTACGATGAGGCCACTGCACTCTAAACTCTAACCAGAGCAACAGAACAAGACACTGTTGCAAAAAAAAAAAAAAAAAGAAAAAGAAAAAAAAAAAAAAGTTCCATCAGGTTCCAGCTCTGTGAGTCCCGATCTGTCTGTGTTTGTCTGCCGTAGGTTGCACTGTGCGTGTCCCTGGGGAGCAGTGATGTCTGGGGCTGAGCGCTGGGCACAGTTCTGGGAGTGGAAGATGGAGGGGCAGGAGAGGAAGGTCAGTGTCAAGGGAGCAGAAGGGGAAGGAGGGACAAGGCAACTTCACTTCTCATTCCCTGGGGCCAGAAGAGGGGACCTAGACTCTGGGGACACAGCACCACACACTTCATGTCCTGGGTCGGGGGAGGTGGAGCTGCTTCCTCTCCTGTTCACCTGCGCCTGGCCTCACCTGCTGAGATGGCGTCACACACTGTCCCACACTGCGCTGCACCCCACAGAGCCTGTGTCCTCCTCTCCTCTCCTGCCCAAGCCTGGGTTTTCCTTCCTGCACCACCTTCTCCCTGGGCCTCTGCTGCTGCCTAGGTTGGTGCCCCGACCCGCTCCCATTCCAGGCAGCTGCCCCTGTGGTCGCCGCCCCCTCTCAATCTCTGGCCTCACTGGCCTCGCCATGTGTTCTGAGTCTGGATCCCTGTGAGGGGAGAAGGGTGAAGCTGAGATTGGTGCTGTCCAAGGTGCTGCACTCTCTGGACAGCTTGATCCTGAGGGACCCTGATGTGTCACCAGGGAGGAGGCCCCAGGATGAGCTGTGTCTCAGGGGTGCCCGGATCAGGTCCAGTGTGGCCTGGACTGGTGTCCTACAGGAGCCCAGCTCCGGCTCATCGACCAGCTCTTCCAGCTCCGGGTTGCTCTCAGTAGCTGATTCTCTTGCGCTGTCCCTGAGCCCATG